>NC_029777.3:94218703-94271692 GCF_000817695.3 Arachis duranensis | reverse complement strand
ATCCTACTCGGAATACCACAGACAAGGTTTAGACTTTCCGGATTCTCATGAATGCCGCCATCAATCCGGCTTATACCACGAAGATTCTGATTAAGGAATCTAAGAGATACTCATTCAATCTGATGTAGAACGGAGGTGGATGTCAAGCACACGTTCATGGATTGAGGAAGGTGATGAGTGTCACGGATCATCACCTTCTCCACAATTAAGCGCGAATGAACATCTTAGATAAGAACAAGCGTGTTTGAACGGAAAATAATGGAATTGTATTAATTCATCGAGACGCTGCAGAGCTCCTCACCCCCAACAATGGAGTTTAGAGACTCATGCCGTCAAAAAGTATGTAATTCAGATCTGAAAATGTCATCAGGTACAAGATAAGTCTCTAAAAGTTGTTTAAATAGTAAATTAGTAACCTAGGTTTACAGAAAATGAGTAAACTAAGATAATTGGTGCAAAAATCCACTTCTGGGGCCCACTTGGTGTGTGCTGGGGCTGAGACTAGCGCGCCAATTGGACTCCTGTAGCTCCAGAAAATCCATTTCGAGTGCAGGGAGGTCAGGATCCAACAGCATCAGCAGTCCTTTTTCAGCCTAAGTCAGATTTTTGCTCAACTCCCTCAATTTCAGCCAGAAAATACCTGAAATCACAGAAAAATACACACACTCATAGTAAAGTCCAGAAATATGATTTTTGCCTAAAAACTAATATTATTCTACTAAAAACTAACTGAAACATGCTAAAATCTACATGAAATTACTCCCAAAAAGCGTATAAAATATCTGCTCATCAATATACAATTATGGAAAGCAAGTTAAGGTAAAAATTTATGCATCAAAGACCTCTCAATCTCCATATAGAATATAACACAACAAATACAAAATTTATGTAGCTTACTGGTTTAAAAGTAGGACCGTCAAAATGGGCTAAATCCATCAGGTCAGCCCATTATCCATTCAAATGGACGGATTTTTTCTCTAAAATTAAGCTTGTTTAAATTTTGGGATAAACAGATTGAGTCCGATTAACTTGAAAAAAAATGATGGGTTAAATAGGCTAGCCTGCAGGTTTTGGTGGCCCATTTATTTTTTACATTTTTTCTTAAAAAGTAATATTTTTAGCCAATATTTTTTTCAATCCGACCTGAAAATTCGACCAATCAACAAAAAAATACTGTTTATTTAAGATTTTTGGCCTAAAAGTGATATCTTTTGTCAAAATATTTTTTAAAAAAATAAAAATAAACGGGTCAACTCATTTAACCCATTGAATTGACCATAAACGGCCCAAACTAAAAAACTATTGTCTGTAATAAAACGAATTTAAACGGGCCAAGACTAAATGGACCAGGTCAGCCCGTTTCATTACCCTATTTAAAAGTGCATAAAAAGTATAATTTAAAGAGATTAGGTTCGACTCATAATTATTTTAAAATTATTTTACGACAATGGTTATCAGCCATATTGTGAAAATATAAAAAAATTATCATTAGTCTTGCTAAAATTTAACTTCTCTATTGGGAAATAATATTTTAAAAAAAATACATATGGAAAGACTTGAGGAGATTGAGCAACAGGATGAGCCTTCTAAAATGTTGTCTAAAAATAATTCTATTACTCAAGTTTTTGAAAAAGAGAAATCGGGTAGAGTGCGTGGTGTGGATTTCGGACCGACTCCTAATCAACTCTTCGGTCCGAATTCGCATTCGTCGGGCAATGGAGTCCAAGTAGAGGAGACCCGGAGAAAGTTACTTGAACTGCAGACAGAGCTAGAAGTTGAAAAGTTGAAAATGAAAACAATCGAGGATGAAGCAACAGCAGAGAAAAGAAAGAGGCAGGCAATGAAGAGTGCTTTGAGAAATCTATTTCAACGACAGGGTGAGGAGCTGTCATCAAACATCACTGCAGGGATGAGTTCCGTAGAATGATAAAGTGACAAATAGTAAACAGTTAGTTGAATTTGACAATGCAACTCTTTGTAAGAGATTTATTTTATTGATATTTTATAAATATATTATTTTGTTTTGCAGATAATTTATTTGTTTTTGTCACAAGTTCAGATTCTAGGCCTGAAAATATTAAGACTTAAAATATTAAAAAATCCAAAAATCACAATAAATATATCAATAATATTTTAAAAAAAACCACAAATTTTATAGAAAAACAAAAATTTTTTTATACTTTTTTTTAATTTAGCGGCGGTTTTAAACCGCCGAAAATAATCCTAATTAAAAAATCTAACCTAGATTGCGATGGTTTGCAACCGCCAGTAAACATGCTTCAAAACCCACAATTCCATATTGCGGCAGTTTCAAACAGTCTTAAACTTTAAAAAACAGTTAAATAGCGGCGGTTTTTTAACTGGATGTCGCAAAATACTGATTTAGCGGCGATTATACTAGCAGTTGCTAAAAATCACCACAAAACCTAATTTCCGCGCCAATAACCAAGGTGTTTACTTAGCCGCCAACGTTTGATTAACACCGCTGCTAATCATGGAAAGAACCGCTGCAAATACATGCCTATCATGTAGTTACACACTAAATTTTTTGCATTTTCAACTAAAATTTTGTGTATTTTTTTTTATTGTTATTTTACTAAAAAATTAAACAATTTAAAATGATTTTTATATTATCCAACTAAAATTTCAAAATTTTTAAGTAAAATTTTTTATATATATATAATTTCTTATAAAAAAACATTGAAATTTTTAGGAAAAAAGTCTTTGAAAGTAAACACAAAAATTTATAGACAAAAAACACAAATTTTTTATTTTATTTTCATCTCAAACTCTTTCTCCTTCTCCTTCTCCTTCTCTTTTTCTTCTTGTTTTATTCTCTCGTAAAAAAATAAAAAATAAAATATATAAAATTATCGCAGCAACTTCAAAAGAAGAAATAAAAAAATAAAAAAACACAAAGCAACAAGTTCAAAAATTGTGTTATTTACTTGGACTAATTTAATTGAATTTGGATACCAAAAATATTTATTCATATACCATCAGGTTTTACTACTAATTTAATACTCAAAAAATTTAACCGTAGACAAAAAGGTTATTGAAAAATATTACCGTCAAAACAGTCCATGAATGATTTAAAAATACGACAAAAATAATTAGTAATTATTATATTTTTGTCAATGAAAAAAAAGCTTCTATGTTTAGCAAACAACTTATCCATTTCAAACATAAAATTTGATCTATAGATTCTTCTTATTTTTCAAAAAATATGGTAATTCACAATAAAAAAATTTTAAAAAATTCACTTGATATAAAATTATTAAATTTTAATAATAAAAAGATCTTATTTTTTAAATAGTAATTGTAAAAATTTGTATCAAAAATTGATCTCTAAAGTCTCCTTCTAGAATACATATTTAATATTTAATTCTTTTTTGTCGTATTTTTAAATTTTTCAAAGACTTATTTATTGTTAGTATCTTTTAAATTTCTTTTTATCAACAATAAAATCTTTTGATTATCATTTTGATAGTTTATTCTATATACTAATATAAAATAGAAGAGAGAGAATATAATTAAAAGCAGATAAAAAAAACTCTCTTACAAAGTCAATCAAGGAATTAAGGATATTGCTCATTCATAATTGGAATTATCATCCTTCCAATTTTTTTATATATACTTTTTTATATTAAAAATAATTAATAAAAAATTAAAAAAATACTATTTTATATCATGAAAAATTATAAAAAATAATATAAACATTTTTTTAATTTGTAATTGAAAAAATTACTCTCTTAGCTCCTATAATTACTAAATTTGTAATTGAATTTTTATATTTCACAAGGTTTTGAATGGCTTCTACACCAGTTTTAAATTTATAATCACATTTTTATAATTCTAAAAATTTTTAATAATTTAATGAAATATGCTGAAATATATTTACTAGTTGTGTTAGGTAAATAAAAATATTTTTGTAATATTTATTGTCAGAAAAGATTTAATGCCAAATTTAAAACTTATGTAGGGACTTAGTTAAAAGGTTTTAAAATATAAAAATCTAATCATAAATTAAAAAAAATGTAAGAATTCTTAGAGTAATTGAACTTAAATTTTTTTTATAAATTATATAAAAATATTAAGTGACCAAATATTTTAGTAATCAAATCTAACAAATTTTTATTTACATATGAATATTTTTTCTTAATCATCGTATGCACCTTCTTCCTCCTACTTCTTTTATTTTTTTAAAAAAATTTATACAATTTAAAATAATTAATGTGTTATGCAACTATAATTTGATGTTTTGTAACTAAAGTGTATGTTTTTAAACAAAAAAAAATTATTTTTTTTCTTTACTATTCAAGTTAAAAATTTTTACAACTCAAAACAATTTATGTATTACACAACTAAATTTTCGTGCAACTGAAATTTAAGTATTTTTTAAGTAAAATTTCTAATTGTTTTTTATAATTTCTTATAACAAACATAGAAATATTTAAGAAAAAATCTTTGAAAGTAAGCACGAAAATTTATGGACGAAAATACAAAAAGTTTTTCTATTTTATTTTCATTTCAAACTCTTTCTCTTTTTCCTTCTCATTTTCTTCTTATTTTATTCTTGCGTAAAAAAAATAAAAAAAAATACAAAAAAAATTATAAAGTTATAGCAACAACATCATAAAAAGAAATAAAAAATGAAAAAAACAAAGCAACAAGTTAAAAAATTGTGTGATTCACTTGGGCTAATTTAATTAAATTTGGATACCAAAAAAATCTATTGATATAGCATTAGGTTTAACCATTAATTTAGTACTCGACAAATTTAACCACCGACAAAAAAATTGTTGAAAAATATTATTTACAAAGCAGTCCTTGAATGATTTGAAAATGCGATAAAAATAACTAAGAATTATTATATTTTTGTTAATGGAAAAAAATTGTGTTTAACAAACAACTTATCTATTTGATCTGAATTTTTGTGATAATATTTAAACAAATATCTAGAAGGTGCACAAAAAATTTGATACAAAATTTGAACTATAAATTCTTCTTTTTATTTTTCGAAAAATGTGGTAACTCATAAAAAGACTTTTTAAAAAAAATCACTTGGCATAAAATTATCAAATTTTAAGAATAAAAAAATCTTATTTTTCAAATAGTGATTGTAAAATTTACACCAAAATCTTATCTCTAAAGTCTCTTTATAAAATACATATTTAATATCTAGTTCTTTTTGTCTTATTTTAAAATTTTTCAAAGACTTATTTATCATTAGCATCTTTTAATTTTTTCTTTTATTAATAAAAATTTTTTAGTATCATTTTAATAATTTACTCTATGGTACTAATATAAATATAATAGAAGAGAGAGAATAAAATTAAAAACAGATAAAAAAAACTCCCTTACAAAGTCAAACAAGGAATTAAGGATATTGCTGGTCCATAATTGGAGTTATGATCCTTCCACTTTTGCCTCTTTCTCTCTTTGATAGCACTGCATGTCTTGTATACTATTTATATCATAAAAAATTATAAATAATATAAAAATATTTTTCGTCTAATTTGTATGAAGCATAACATTTAGGTTAAATTATTTTTGTAGTTTCTATAATTACTAAATTTGTCCTTGAATTCTTATATTTTAAAAGGTTTTAAATGGACCCTACACCAATTTTAAATTTATAATCACTATTTTATAGTTCTAAAAATATTTAATTCAATGGAATATGCTGAAATATATTCACTAACGAAGTTAGGTAGATGAAAATATTCTTGTAATATTTATTGTTAAAATAGATTTAATGACAAATTTAAAACTGATGTAGAGACTTAGTTAAAAAGTTTTAAAATATAAAAATCTAATCACAAATTTTAAAAAATTTGTAAGAATTATTGAAGTAATTTAACTTAAAATTTATTTATAAATCATACAGAAATATTGAGTGATCAAGTGTTTTAGTAATCAAATATAACAAAATTATATTTACATACGCATCTCTTTTTTATTCTTCATACGCACTCTTCTTTTCCTACTTCTTTTAACTTTCTTAAAAATATGTATAGTTTAAAATAATTAATGTATTATGCAATTATAATTCGATGTTTTGTAACTAAAGTTTGTGTTTTTCAGCCAAAAAAAATATTTTTCTTCTTTACTATTCAAGTTAAAAATGTTTACAACTCAAAACAATTTGTGTTACACAACTAAATTTTTTTCATTTTCAACTAAAATGGTAGATTTTTCTTTTTTGTTATTTCACTTAAAGATTTATATAATTTAAAATAATTTTTGTATTATGCAACTAAAATTAAGTATTTTTTAAGTAAAATTTCTATTTGTTTTACAATTTCTTATAACAAAATAAAAATATTTTGAAAAAAATATTTGAAAGTAATTACGAAAATTTATAGATAAAAAATATAAAAAAATTCTCGATTTCATTTTCATCTCAAGCTTTTCTCTTTCTCTTTCTCTTTTTCTTCTTATTTTATCTCTCGTAAAAAACAAAAAATAAAAAATACAAACAAAAAAAAAGTATAAAATTACAGTAGCAACATCATAACAAGAAATAAAAAAATGAAAAAATACAAAGCAATAAGTTAAAAAATTGTGTGATTCACATGCGATAATTTAATTGAATTTTTTATATCAAAAAAACTTAAAGATATAACATTAGGTTTAATTACTAATTTGATGCTCAAAAGATTTAACTGCCGATAAAAAGGTCATTGAAAAATATTACCATAAAAAGTTTACGAATAATTTGAAAATACGATAAAAATAATTAATAATTATTATATTTTTGTCCGTGAAAAAAAAAATTTTTGTGCTTAGCAAACAATTTATCTATTTGATCTGAATTTTTGCAATAATATTTGAATAAATATTTAAAAGGTGTACAAAAAATTTGATGCAAAATTTGATCTATTGATTCTTTTTTTTATTTTTCAAAAAGTGTGGTAATTCACAATGAAACTTTTTAAAAAATTTTACTTGACATAAAATTATCAAATTTTAAGAATGAAAATATTTTATTTTTCAAATACTGATTACAAAATTTACATCAAAATTTAATCTCTAAAATTTTTTTTATAGAATACATATTTAATATCTAATTTTTTTTGTCATATTTTTAAATCATTCAAGCACTTATTTATTGTTAGTATATTTTAAATTTTGTTTTATCCGTAATAAAAATTTTGAGTATCATTTTAATAATTTACTCTATAATACTAAATATTCATATAAATCATAATAGAAGAGAGAGAATAAAATTAAAAACAGATAAAAAAAATCCCCTTACGAAGTCAAACAAGAAATTAAGTTATTTAATAAAAAAATATATAAACATTATTTTTATTTTAATTTGTATGAGGTATAAAATTTAGGTTAAATTATTTTCTTAATTTCTATAATTACTAAATTTGTAATTGAATTCTTATATTTTAAAAGATTTTAAATTGGCCTCTACACTAGTTTTAAATTTATAATCATAATTTTATAGTTCTAAAAATATTTAATTTAATAGAATATGCTAAAATATATTTACTAGTGGTGTTAGATAGATAAAAATATTTTTGTAATATTTATTGTTAAAATAAATTTAATGACAAATTTAAAACTGATGTAGGGACTTATTAGTTAAAAAATTTTAAAATATAAAAATCTAATCACGAATTTAAAAAAAAATTGTAGGAATTATTAAAGTAATTTTAACTTAAAATTTATTTATAAATTATAACGAAATATTGAATGACTAAGTGTTTTAGTAATAAAATCTAACAAAATTCTATTTATATATGTATCTTTTTTCTTATTCTTCGTACGCACCCTTCTCTTCCTATTTCTTTTATCTTTCTTAAAAATATGTATAATTTATAATAATTAATATATTATGTAACTATAATTCGGTGTTTTGTAACTAAAGTTTATGTGTTTTTTAGCAAAAATATTTTTTTCTTTATTATTCAAGTCAAAAAATGTTTACCACTCAAAAAAATTTATGTGTTAGGCAACTAAATTTTTTGGATTTTCAACTAAAATTGTCTATTTTTCTTTTTTGTTATTTCACTCAAAACTTTATACAATTTAAAATAATTTTTGTATTATGCAACTAAAATTAAGTATTTTTTAAGAAAAAATTCTAGTGTTTTTTTATAATTTCTTATAACAAAATAGAAATATTTAGCAAAAAAATCTTTGAAAGTAAACAAGAAAATTTATAGATAAAAACCACAAAAAATTTTCTTATTTCATTTTCAGATCAAGATTTTTCTCTTTCTCCTTCTCTTTTTCTTTCCATTTTATTCTCTCGTGAAAAAAGAAAAAATACAAACAAAATACAAACAAAAAAAGTATAAAATTATAATAGCAACATCAAAAGAAGAAATAAAAAATATAAAATACAAAATAATACGTTGAAAAATGGTGTGATTCATTTGGACTAATTTAATTGAATTTAGATACCAAAAAAATTTATTGATAGAGTATTTGATTTTACTACTAATTTAGTACTTGAAAGATTTAACCGTCAACAAAAAGATCATTGAAAAATATTATCTACAAAATAGTCATTGAATGATTAGAAAATGTGACAAAAATAACTAATAATTATTATATTTTTTCAATAAAATACATTTTTGTGTTTAGCAAACAACTTATTCATTTTATCTGAATTTTTGTAATAATATGTAAATAAATATTTAGACAAAAAATTTGATTCAAATTTGATATATAAATTCTTCTTTTTATTTTTCAAAAAGTGTAGTAATTCAAAATAAAAATTTTTTAAAAAAATTTATTTGACATAAAATTATCAAATTTTAAAAATAAAAGAAATTTATTTTTTAAATAATAATTACAAAAAATTTCTCTCAAAATCTAATCTCTAAAGTCTCCTTATATTTCATTTCATCAATAATAAAATTTTTTAGTATCATTTTAATCATTTACTTTATAGTACTAATATAAATCATAATAGAAGAGAGAGAATAAAATTAAAAGCAGATAAAAAATGAGTAAAGTATTATTTTTGTCTCTGACGTTTGGAATAAGTTTTAAAGTTGTCCCTAACGTTTCAATCGTATTTAAGTCCCTAACGTTTCAAAATTGGCTCAATGTTGTCCTATCATTAGAGATCCGTTAACAGAATTGACGGCGAGATAAAATTGAGACGATTTTGAAACGTTAGAGACTTAAATAGAACGAAAACACTGAGAACAAAAACGATACATAGAAATAAATTTTAATTTTATCCTTCAATAATGTCAATTTTTTACTGTATATAATATTCAATAATTTTTTAATCACATCTAAGTAAATTACACTTAATCACACTACTTTCATTCTAAATAAATTTTTTTATATTTTTATATTAACTTATAAAAATTTTAAGTGTAAAATTATAAAAAAAATTTATTTAGAATGAAAGTGATGTGATTAAGTATAATTTACTTAGATGTGATTAAAAAATAATTGAATATTATGTACAGTAAAAAATTGATATTATTGAAGGATAAAACTAAAATTTATTTCTATGTATCATTTTTGTCCCCCAACGTTTTCGTCCTATTTATGTCCCTAACGTTTCAAAATCGTCTCAATTTTGTCTTACCGTCAATTCTGTTAATGGATTCCTAACGGCAGGACAACATTAAGTCAATTTTGAAACGTTAGGGACTTAAATAGGACGATTAAAACATTAGGAACAACTTTAGAACTTACCCTAAACGTTGAGAACAAAAATAATATTTTACTCTAAAAAAAACTCTCTTACAAAGTCAAACAAGGAATTAAGAATATTGTTGGTCCATAATTAGAGTTATCATCCTTCCAATTTTTTTATATATACTTTACTATATTAAAAATAAGTAATAAAAAATAAAAAATACTATTTTATATCATAAAAAATTATAAAAAATAATACAAATATTATTTTTCTTTTAATAATTTGTATGAGATGAAAATTTATGTTAAATTATTCTATTAGTTTCTATAATTACTAAATTTGTAATTGAAAGTTTATATTTTAAAAGGTTTTAAATGAGCTCCTACACCAGTTTTAAATTTATAATCACATTTTTATAGTTCTAAAAATATATAATTTAATGAAATATGCTAAAATATATTCACTAGTGATGCTAGATAAATAAAAATATTTTTGTAATATTTATTGTTAGAAAGGATTTAGTGACAAATTTAAAACTGATGTAGAGACTTAGTTAAAATTTTTTAAAATATAAAGAATTAATCATAAATTTAAAAAAAATTGTAAGAATTTTTGGAGTAATTTAACTTTAAATTTATTTATAGATCATACCAAAATATTGAGTGACCAAATATTTTAATAATTAGGTCTAACAAATTTCTATTTACACACGTATTTTTTTTTCTTATTCTTTGTGCACACTCTCCTCCTTCTATTTCTTTTATCTTTCTTCAAAATCTGTATAGTTTAAAATAATTAATATATTATGCAACTACAATTCGGTGTTTTGTAACTAAAATTTATGTGTTTTTCAAAAAAATATTATTTTTTCTTTTTTATTATTCAAGTTAAAAAAAATTTATGCATTACACAACTAAATTTTTTGCATTTTTCAACTAAAATTTTGTGTATTTTTCTTTTTCATTATTTCACTCAAAAATTTATACAATTTAAAATAATTTTTGCATTATCCAACTAAAATTTAAGTATGTTTTTATAATTTCTTATAACAAACATAGAAATATTTAGGAAAAAATATTTAAAATTAAACACAAAAATTTATAGACGAAAAACACAAAAAATACTTTTTATTTTATTTTCATCTCAAATTTTTCCCCATCTTCTTTTTTTTTTCTTCTTGTTTGTTTCTCTCGTGAATAAAAAACAAAAAGAGGTAGAAAATACAAAATTTATATATATAAAATTATAATAACAACATCAGAAAAAGAAATTAAAAAAATAAAGTAACAAGTAAAAAAATTGTGTGATTTAGTTGGACTAATTTAATTGAATCTGGATACCAAAAAGATTTATTAAGATTACACTAAATTTAACTATTAATTTGGTCCTAAAAAAATTCAACCGCCGACAAAAAGGTCTTTAAAAAATATTATCAACAAAACAGTTCTTGAATGATTCGAAAATAAATAAATAAATAATAATTATTATATTTTTGTAAGTGATAAAAAATTTTTATATTTAACAAACAATTTATTCATTTGATTTAAATTTTTGTGATAATATTTAAATAAATATTTAGAAAGTAAAAAAAAATCAGAGCAAAATTTAATCTCAAATTCTTTTTTTATTTTTAAAAAATATGATAATTCAAAATATTTTTTAAAAAAATTCATTTAACATAAAATTATCAAATTTAAAAATAAAATATTTTATTTTTCTAATAATAATTACAAAAATTTGTATCAAAATATAATCTCTAAAATTTTTTTTTAGTATATATATTTGATATCTAGTTTTTTTGTTGTATTTTAAAATCTTTCGAGAACTTATTTATTATTAGCATTTTTGGGGATTCTTTTTGTCAGCGATAAAAACTTTCGAGTATCATTTTGCTAATTTATTCTATAGCACTACTATAAGAGAAATGTTAGGTGCATGAGAATTTATTATTTTTAAAGGATAAAGTATTAAATTGGTCTCCTATATTTGGGCATAATCCTGTTTTAGTCCTTAAGATTTAAAGTATCTTATTTGAATAAAAAAAATCATTTAGCTTCAATGTAGTCTCATCGTGAGGTCAAAGTTAAATAATTAACAAAATATCCTGCATGACAGTTGTACAATAACAAGGTCGATAATTTGGGCTGCGTTTGTTTCTGAGAGCAGGACAAGACAATACACTGAGAACAAGACACAAAGGACAGAGACACAAAATTTTGTGTTCTTGTATCTTGTTTGGTGATAAACTAAAATAAATTATGAAAATCAAATTTATTCTCGTTTTTTTTCATTCAAAAAATTTGAGACGAAAACTATAATAATAAAAAATATAATTATAAAAAATTAACAAGGATAATGAAAGAAAAAATGAAAAATAAGTTGTGTCCTTTGTTAGTGTCTCCTTGTCCTTCCTGTTAGGATGGACACAAAATACACTAATTCAGTATCTCTGGACACATTGTCTCTGCCTCCTCTGTCAAACACAATTTTGTGTCTCTATGTCCCTGTTTTAGTATCTGTCTCTATAAATAAACGCAGCCCTGGAGAACAAATACGAGCTCCAAAAACACAAAATTAACCGTGGATGCATCAATATATTGATTTATCATTCTCCTTAATTCTATAGAAAATATTTCATTTAAATTGTAAGAAGAATGATAAATAAATGTATTGATGTATGGTTGATTTTGTGCATCTGAAGTTTGTATTTGTTCTCAATATTATCAACCTTGTTCTTGTACTGTTGTCATGTAGGACATTCTATTAATTATTTAACTTTAACTTTACGGTGAGACTATATTAAAGTTAAATGAATTTTTTTTGGATTCAAATAAGACATTTTAAATTTTGGTTTTCTAAATTGAGAAGAGAGAGGCGACTGTGTTAGGAGATGGATTATGTTCACATTTCTGATTCAGATATCAGGATCTTGGACCTTTGGTCATCTGGACAGTGGAACCTTGAGAATATATATTCTCCTCTGAATCAGTCTCTGCAGAGCAACATTAACTCTTACAACCCGAATGTTCAAGCTGGTTTAGAGGTCGGTTGGTGTTGGACTGGTGCGGCTTCAAAGGTTTATGATGCTCGTAGTGGTTATTTATGGCTCAGTAAGATGTTTACTTGGGACGATAGAGGTAATTAGCTTTGGCTTTAGCGTCAACATGTTTCAGAAAAGTACAAATTTTTGGCCTGGCTATGTCTTCGGGAGGCTCTTTCTACTGCTGCATTTTATTTTAGGAGGCGCATTTCGAACATGGATAGTTGTCCACGATGTTTCTCAGGTCAGGAATCGGTTTTATATTGTATTCGGGATTGTCCAAAAACCCAATTAGTTTGGCAAACTTTAGGGATTTCCGATCAACCAGTGAATTTAATGAGTTGGTTCTTACATAATAGCAAACAGCGTCCCTTTAGATTCTTTTCTGGTCTCTGGTGAATTTGGCGTTCGAGGAACAACGAGATCTTTCATCCTCACGAGCATTGGATCATAAATAAAGTGATTGGTATGACTTTGTCCTTAAAAAAAAATTTCAAAATATTTTTGAGTTGTAACTACTGTCTATCTCATCCATTATTAGTGGCTCTTAAATTCTCCTATCAATAAATACTTTTAAGATTAACAGAAGAAAGAGAATAAATCATAATAGAAGTCCACAGTGCTATAAGCCAATAAATCATAATAGAAGAGAGAGAGAATAAAATTAAAAGCAGATAAAAGGTCCCTTAGAAAGTCAAACAAGGAATTAAGGATATTGCTGGGTCATAATTGGAGTTATGATCCTTCCACTTTTGCCTCTTTCTCTCTTTGATAGCACTGCATGTCTTGTATCTATAAATTAACCCACACCCACTTTTCTCTGTCCTCACACATAAAACAACACTGCTCTTTGTCTCATCCTTCAAATCCCTCTATCTTCTTCTTCCAAAGGGGAGTTCCACTCAAACCCCCCTTCTTCTTCTTCTTCTTCTTCTTCTTTGAGATGGATAACAGGTTGGCCACAAACTCCTCTTATGCTTCTCTTAGATTGCCCGTTGGCTACAGATTCTGCCCCTCTGACGAGGTTTTTGTCTCTTGCTACCTCAAAAACAAGGCCCTTTCAAAAACATTGGATTTTGATGTTGTTCCTGTCTTCGATGTCTTCAACACTGAGCCCAAGAATCTCCCTTCAGGTTCGTGTAAATTAATATATATATTTAAATAATATTTTCCAGTTCTTTATGTATTTATTTATTTCAATATTAAATCTTCTATGACAGTGTTGTTTATGGTTACCTCGTTAATAATCAGTATTTTCACACTCATTAAAAATTAAAAAAAGAAATTACGTGATCAACATTTTCTTAAATTAATTCTTAATTTTTTATTACCGTTAGTCCTTTCTTGAGCCCTTAAACCTGAATGAATTTTTTTACTTTTGTGGTCTCTTTTTCCAATTTAATTATTTGTTTTTCAGGAGGAAAGGTGTTTCTGGAGACAAAGTACTTTTACTTTGATCTGAAAGAGCGTGTGTTTGAAGACAATAACAAGATTGAAGCAGGGAAAGGGCACTGGAAAAGGGTGGGGAAAGGGAATCAGGAGCTTCTAAATAACAACAACAAACTCATTGGGTTCAAGACCAAGTTTGTTTTTTGGAGGAAGAAGAACCGCACTCAATTTCTTAAAACTAAGTGGGTTATGTTTGAGTTCCGTGTTTTTCTCAACCCCTCTCAGGTAATTCATTTCTTTAGAAGATAGAATCTAAATGCAAAATGAAAGATCATGTTGCCATATACTATGCCACATTATCTTATCTGAATAATTATTTTGGTATATATTTCATATTCGTAACATGTGGTTTTTGGAAACAGATAATGTCATCATGGGCTGGCTACAAAATATATCTGAAGAAGGATAAGAGGAGGAACAAGAAGGCAAAGTTTTCTTGCGAGGAAAGCAGTGACGATGATGAAGAAGAAGCAGAAAGAGCAAGTGAAGTAAATTTTGCAGATGAGATAAGTGGAATTAACACAGGACCTCCTTCACCAACTTCATCTAATGAATCCTCTGTTACAAATTAATTATTAGAGCAGCAAAAATTGTTCAGATGAGTTAGGAAATTCAATAGGAGTTGCTTGCAGCATAGGTCTTTTAATTTACTAGTATGAGAAAAATCATTTAGAGCCCTTTGGATACCCATTAACAACTTTTTTTTTTCCTTTTTAGTCATTAGAGATTAGGCAAATGAGAATTGTATATGGGCGTTTATTTTGTGATCAAGGGCTCTAACATTTGGTGGTGGTTATAATAATAATAAGAAGCAACTTGTTCATAATTTTATTAGTAGTACTCTTCGCAAATATATATGCTTTAATTTATTTGCTACCATTTTATAGTCTTTTATTTTTTGCAATTATAAATATGACTGCAACTACAATTTAAAATCATGATGTTATGCGTTTTTGTTCAAGTCAAGAATAATTATAATGACAGGGTGAAAGTAAAAAGGTCATTATAAATTTATGCTCGGAATTCTTTCTAGCTTTTGTTCCTCAGAAGGCTAATGATTTTTGTTGGAAAAGAAAAAAAGGAGAAAAGGTAAAAAAAAAAATCCAAAGTGTAATAATAAACGAAGGAATACATGCAAAAGGGAGGCATCCAATGAAAGTAGGGAAAAGGGTTCTGTATTATCTAATCATGAACTTTATGAAAATAAATGAATGAATAAAATGAGTGATGCCATATGAGTAAGCAAGCACACAATTAATTAAGCATCACCACAAGGATGTTAGTGTGGCTTAATTTTTTTTTAATTTCAAGAAATACAATTTGTTTATTAAGGTTAATTAGATATAAACTTTATCTATTTTTTATTTAATTTCTTTAGTATATTTAAGTTTAAGTTGATATCTCAGATACTAATTTGAATGTAACATTTTTGTTTTGAGCGCATCCGCACATGAATTTGATTCGAATCCTTCTTTCAATAGGAGAACTCAATACCCCATTCATAAAATTCTTTCTTTTTGAGTATAAAAAAAATATAAATGAAAAAGAAAAAAGAAAAAGGGGAGAGATATTCTACTTTATATGGAAGTGAGGATGAAAAGGAGAGAAGATAGATATATATGTAAAAAATCGTTGAGTATTTATGGTTAAGGAAGGAATAAAATATAGGGTAAATCTTTTATATAGAATTATAGATTAGTGTTGATACGCCATCAGCATGTGTTTTATATCCGGCCAATCAATTAGATAACATCATATGTATTTATTATATTTAAAGGGATCATTCTAAAATTTGAACACTTCATCTTTTGAATCAAAGACATTAATTATTAGAAATTATTTTAAAGAAAATATTTGTAGTGAAATAAGGGTTGATAGATCATAGACTTAAATATGCAAGAGACATTTATAAGATCTGAACCAGTTTCAATAATATAATGACATGCATAATTTATATTGAATATTTTGTGTTAAAGAACCTTAACTCCAACAGTGTAAAAGCCATTAAAATTAAGTTTTTTTTTTAAGTAAATAGCTTATGTATCACTCTTGCAGACAATTGTATTTGATTTGTATTTTTTATTTTCTGTTTCTATTTTTAGTATTTTTTGTTTTTATAATTTAAAAAAAATAACTGTGAAAATAAAAAAAATATTTTATTATTTTTTATTGTTTTTTTTTAAATAAAAACAATTGAACCAAACGCAGCTAAAGTATTCTAGGTAATGCGAACTAATAATAATCGGTGGCTTAAAAATTATTAGTAATTATTGGATTAAATTTGTATTGATTTCTACTAGCGGACTATATAATACTCCATTATTGTTTCTTGATGCATTGCACTGAATAAAAATTGGATGTGATAAGAGAATATTTGAAATATAAAACTTGGCGTTTGTTGAGTTAGCAAAGTGAACAAGGAACAAAAAAGAAAAATAAAATTGTGTTGGTTGAGTAGAAGGGAACAATAAGCCACAAAACATTTCTATAATAATGGTTCTCTTCCAAGCTTGGATAACGCAACCCCTACCTATGCTTCTATAGAATAAGATTCTTGTCTAACTAAATCTCTATGCTCTCCACGTTTTACAAATTAAATTAGCTCTTTAATAATAATAATAATAATAATAATAATAATAATAATAATAATAATAATAATAATAATAATAATAATAAATGTTATTTTTAGTCTCAAATTATTTATCTGAATGTTAAAGTGTTTTTTTTATATAATTTATCTATAACTAATTTTTACCATTTGAATAATTAATTAAATGTTTTTTTTTTACTATAGTCTAAAAAATCCTGATACATTAATATATTATCGTTTAAACTAGTTACTTAAATCGTTTAAAATTGATTAAAAATTTTTTGAATTGTGAAAAATCTCTTTATTATTCAGACAAATAGTAAGGTATCAAAAATAATATTTACTCTTTTTTATTATTTTTAAAATTAAGGAATAAAGATATAGAATATTAACGAGTAATGACAATCATGGCAATATAAATCCATACTTTATTACAAAAACTATATCGTAACATGCTTAAAAAGAAATGGGAATATTTACAAATAACCGAAGATATGGAGATTCCATCAACTTCTTTCAAAATGAATCTCATTCCTACAACAAGTGATGCTGGACCACATTGGATATTTATAAATATTTTTTCAATGGTATAGTGAACAATTAAGCTATACTATAATATTACTATAAAACTTAATTTTTACCTACAATTGATGTAATGAGGTCTTTAATTGCGTGTAACATGATTCTGACCAGACATAGTAAAAATTAAATAAAAGTGAATACGCATAACGAGGATATAAAACGAACCTAAAATAAGATGAAAAAAAAAGAAGAGAGAATTACTATATCTCAATTTGATGTTCTGAGGTATTAAACTATTAATTAAGAGAAGAAGTTGTGAATTTGAGTTTCTCTATCTTTCATAAAAAAATAAAAATAAGAGAATTATTATACTACTTTTGTTTATAATCAAATTTTTAAAAAATTCAAAAAAATAAAAAAATAAAAAATAACTACAAAGTTTAAAATTTTTTATAGAGTAAAATATTGTTTTTGTCCCCAACGTTTGGGGTAAATCTCAAAATTGTCCCTAACATTTCAATCGTCCTATTTACGTCCCTAACATTTTAAAATTGACTCAATGTTGTCCTACCGTTAGAGATCCGTTAATAAAATTAACGGCGGTTTATAAATAAATAAATTTTACACTTTTATTCTAAATAAATAATGTAATGTGATTAGAATGAAAGTGTAAAACTATAAAAAAATATAAGTAATGTGATTAAGTAATGAAAGTAAAATTACATTATTTATTTAGAATGAAAGTATAAAATTTATTTATTTATAAAAAAATTATATTACTTTAAGCATAAAATTATAAAAAAAATTAATTTATTTAGAATGAAAATAAGGTGATTAAGTGTAAATGATTAAAAATAATTGAATACTATGTATAATAAAAAATTGATATTATTGAAGAATAAAATTGAAATTTATTTCTATGTATCGTTTTTGTCCCTAACGTTTTAGTCCTATTTACGTCCCTAACGTTTCAAAATTGTCTCAATTTTGTCCCGCCGTTAATTTTATTAACGGATCCCTAACGGCAGGACAACATTGAGTCAATTTTAAAACGTTAGGGACGTAAATAGAACGATTGAAACGTTAGGGATAATTTTGAGATTTATCCCAAATGTTGGGGACAAAAACAATACTTTACTCTTTTTTATATCTCTTAATTTTAAAATCCTAATTTTTAAGGTCATTAAAATAAAGTAGGCTAAACTAAAATTGGATTTAAAATAATAAAAAATAAAATAAATGTAAAATAAAATTTAAAATAAATACTGATAAAATAATGTATATTTAATTTAATATGATTAATAAGAATTTTTAATATAATTTAAAAATATTAAGATGCGTGACTTTTTCATAATAGTTGCTCATTATTTTAATTAATTTTTTATGTATATCTTGAATAAACAGTTTATTTATATTTACAAAATATTCTTTTATTGTCTTAGATTATACTCTTTATAATGAATCAATTCATATATAATTAATACAATAAACAACTTTAAAAAAAATGCAATAAATAAACGAATTTATTTAACATGAGCCTACGTTGTGTTTGGTTGATGTCTCAAAATAATAAAGACATAAACACAAATACACAAAAGTACATAGACATAAAAAGACACTCAATTTCTCATCTTATTTGGTAACTTAGATACAACAGAATATACAACTCAAAATTTTACTAAAATGTCAATTTTATCTCCACCATTCTTCTCCACCACTATTTTTGTCCAATCCCTCTTTTATAGTTATCATCAACATCAATACTACTATAATCTTCAACCAAATACAAAGGCAACAATATGCCAATCTAAATTAAATTTAATAAAATCAACAAAAATTTCAATTTGTTGCATATCTATAAAATAAGATACACATATTTAATTTTTTAATAAAGGGAGAATAGAAGAGGAAAAGATCGAAGACGTTATTTTTGAAAAGGATGAACGACGTCGCTAGAGAGAAGATGTGGAGGGAAGCGCCGTCGAAGTTTGAAGCCGCCGGCGGATCTGGATGATGATGGATCTGGACTCCCTTAGCCCAAACCCTTCGAAAGAGAAGGAGGAGTAGATGCAGCGGTTCTTGATGGAGGAGCAATGACAAACGACGGCAAAAAAATGAACGCAGATCTGACTATCCGAGGAAGTGAACAAGGCAGAGGGCGAAGGCACATTGGGCAAAGATGAGAGTGGAAGAGAGGAGTGTTGGGTGCTGAGAAGCAAAAGTGGGGGAGAAACAACAATAGACGTTGCAAAGAGGAAGAGGGAGAGGCAGCGATCGGCAGTAATTGGCGGTGGAAAGTGAGAAAGGATAGAAGATGGAGCTGCTGAGAACAATGAGAAGTTGCAGAGAGGGAGGGGATGCATGAGAAAAGAACGGGAGACAGATTTGAGAAGATGGGGGATTGAATTTGAAATTTTGAAAATTAAATAAGGGTAAAATTATAAAAAATTAGTGTCTCACAAACTATGTCTCAGTGTCTCAACTATTTGGAGGTACACAAATTTAATGTCTCCGTGTCCATCCGTGTCTTTCCGTGTCCATAAAAAATTGTGTCTCAGTAAATCAAACAGGAGACGTGTGTCACCGTGTCCATGTCTCTTCAGCAACCAAACACTACCTAAAGGCACATGACAAGTTAATTATTAGTGAAATATTTTAAATATTTTTATTTAATGAATACAAAATAAATGAATTAAAAATTTAAATTTTTTACATATTTAATTAAAACTTTTTTAATTTGTAAATTTTCTTAATTTTCAATTTTCATAATTGAACATAACTCTGTCTATGCTATATCTGCGGTACATAGTTGGTCCCAAACCCAGATAAAAGAGGAGGATTGTATTAGGCCTTCGACAGCTAATATAAAAACTTAGTCGAATCTTCATGACATGGATCAAAGATGTTATTATGCTAAAACTAGGTCATTGTCCAGAAGTAACGCGTTGTATGGCCTATGTACAGTGTCAAATGAGTAAGAGCTGCTGCATCGGTGCCCATGTGTAGTGTTAAATGAGCAAGAGTTTCCATGTTTTCGTGAATGGATGAGGGTAAATAAGCTAATTCACAATGAAAAAGGTAATGGTAAAGGTCGGAGCGACAGAAGGTTAAGATTTGGGACATGGAACATAGACACTCTAACAGAAAAATCCATGGAAGTGGTGGATACAATGACAAGGAGAAAGATTAATATCATTTGTCTACAAGAAACAAAATGAGTCGGCGCAAAGACTAAAGAGTTGGATACTTCTGAGTTTAAATTTTGGTATACAAGAAAGGTGAAGAATAGGAATGGGGTAGATATTATCGTAGATAAGCAGTGGAAGAAGGACGTAGTGGATGTCAAGAAGGTGGGTGATCGGATTATCTCTATCAAGCTTGTAATGGAAGGAGGTACTTTTCATGTAATTAGCGATTATACACCACAAGTGGGTTCGGACGAACAACACAAGATAGAGTTTTGAGAGGATCTAGAGAGTTTGGTCCAAGATATACCTTTGCGAGATAAGATTTCTTAAGAGGAGATTAAATGGCCATGTTGGAAGAAAAATGACGGAGTATGAAAGTATTCACGGAGGCCATGGTTTCGTGGTGGTCAATACCAAGGGTAAAACTATTTTGGATTTTTCTGCTACCTTTGACCTTCTCATCGCAAATATATGTTTTAAAAAAAGAGACGAACATCTTATAACCTATAATAGTGACATGACAAGCTCTCAAATTGACTTCTTCTTGTTGAGAAGAGTGCGACTGAAAATTTTGCATTAATTATAAAATTATTCTGGGAGAGAGTTTAACAATACAACATAGGAAGCTCATCATGAATTTTTGCGTTGAGAAAAAGTTGAGGAAAAGACATCATATGAAGAACCCAAAGGTGAGGTGGTGGCGGATGAAAGGTGAGGAATAAGAAAGTTTCCTAAGACGGGTAGGAAAAGAGGCAAAGTGGGAAGATGATGGAAGCACGGAGAAGATATGGAGGGAGATGACCGAAGTTATTAGAAAAATAACAAAAGAAAATTTTGGTGAATCTAGAGGAATAGGATCAAGGGATAAAGAGTTCTGGTGATAGAATGTGAGCGTAAAAGAAAAGATAAAAACAAAAAGGGAGTGCTTTAAAGAGTGATTTTTGTGTCACAATGTAAATAATTGGAAAAAAATATAAGACGGCTAAAAAAAAGACAAAAGTGATTTAAGTGAAGAAAAAATAATAGTATATGAGGGTCTCTACCAGTCTTTAGGTACAAAAGAAGAAGAAAAAGGTATATATAGAATCACAAAGAGTCGTGAAAGAAGAATGAGAGACTTGAATCAGGTTAAGTGCATAAAGGATAAAGACAAAGAGGTTTTGGTTCAAGATGAGAAGATCAATAAAAGGTGGAAGAGTTACATCTATAAGTTATTTAATAAAGAACAGAAGATTCTTTAGAGCCTTGGTCAGTTATGCACAAGGGAGGAAGATCACAACTTCGACTACTATCGAATGATTTGAGATTTCAAGATAAAAGAGACTCTAAAGCAGATGAAAAATGGCAGGGCAGTAGGACCTGATAATATTCCAATTGAAGTTTGAAAGGGTCTTAGAGAGAAAGGTATTAATTGGTTAACCAAGCTTTTTAATAAAATTTTAAGGTAAAAAAAGGTGTCAGATGAGTGGAAAAAGAGCACATTGGTACCTATCTACAAGAATAAGAGGGATATACAGAGTTGTAAAAATTATAGAGGGATCAATCTCATGAGGCATACCGAAGTTATGGAAAAGCATGATAGAACGGAGGCTGAGACAAGAGACACAAGTAATAGAGAACCAATTTGATTTTATGTTAGGCAAATTCACCACTAAAGTTACATACCTGTTAAGAAAGATGATGGAGAGGTATTAGAGTAATAAAAATGATCTATATATAGTGTTTATTGGTTTGTAAAAAGCTTATGATTTGGTGCCAATGGAGGTCTTATGGAAGATTTTGGAAAGGAAAACAGTCAGGATCGCATATATTCGTGTAATTAAAGATATTAATGATGGGGACACAACTAGTGTGAAGACTCAAGGTGGTGTGATAAAGGAATTTGTTATTGGTATGAGATTACACCAGAGATCATCTTTATATCCATACCTTTTCATATTAGTCTTGAAAATACTCACAAAGCATATTCAAGAGCCTGTGCCATGGTGCATGCTCTTTGCCAATAATATTGTCTTTATGGCAAAAGAAGACCTAAATAAGAAGTTGGATTTATGAAGAGACTCTCTAGAAATGTATGGTCTGCGTATAAGTCGTAATAAGACGGAATATATGGAATGTAAATTCGGCAGCCGAAGAAAAAAGCCTAATATAGAGGTGAAGATTGGAGAAAACATTTTAAAAGTTTTAAGTATCTTGGGTGCATCATACAGGATAATAGAGAGATTGAACATGCTGTAAATTAAGGATCTAAGCAGGTTGGTCAAAATAGCGAAGTGTGTCTGGTTTTATATGTGACAAAAAAGTGTTTTTAAAACTTAGAGGTAAATTCTATCGCATTGCTATCAGGCCGGTTATGCTTTATGGTATAGAGTGTTGGGTGGCCAAAGAAGAGTACGATCATAAATTAAATGCGATAGAGATGAAGATGTTGAGATAGATGAGTGGTCATACGCGATTGGATAGAATAAGGAACGAAGATATAAGACAGAGAGTTTGAGTAGTACCTATTGTGGAAAAGATAGTAGAATCACGTTTTAGGTGATTTATTTGATAGAATAAAGAACAAAGAGATAAGAGAGATAGTTGAAATTAGCACATATTGTAAAAAAGATGGTAAAAGCATGCACGTCTCATCATGTAACTGAACATGTACTAAAGGTTTTTTTTCATCATGTAACTGAACACGTACAACTTTATTATTATTTTTTTAAATTTAAATCAATCTAATTTGATCTAATTTTTTTATTTACTCTCTTTGAATACGAATTCAAATGGGTTGATTTTTAAGAAAATAATATATCAATCAATTTCGAATCACTAATTTTAAATACGTAGGGCAAGATATAACTTTTAAAAATTGAATTAATTTAAAAAATGATATTATTTTAATCGTAATTTTTTATAATAATACACGTATTTTTTTATAATATTTTTTTAATAATAATACACATAATTTTAAATTTACAAAAATATTGTAATATTTATAAATAAAAATTGTCCTGCTACACATTCGAACGTAACTCGGATGCACTGTCCCAAATCAGCATAAATGTGCATATCTCGAATGTAATAGGTTAAGCCAAATTAAAGCCAGATCTCAAATACATCTCGTCTTATTCATATCTCGAGTGCATCCAAAATATTGCCGTATCACAGTCTCTGAATAATGCATCCAAGATAATACGTTCGTATTGTGGTTTTTCTCACTGCATCTGAGATGTGATTCAAAATGTATTTTAATATATACTTACACGTTTATTTAAATCGATAAATATTATATATTTTTAATTTAAATAAAAAAATTATCCTTATTGTTGTGGTTGTATAATTGAACATATTATCTCATGATAATTGCTCCTGTCAGACGAGAAAAAGGTGGTTGTGAAGGACTGGAGGCTAACTTTGATGAGGTCTTTGCGTACAACCAACAACAATAGTATGCTCTGTTCTGCCATTTGACCCAAATTTCATATTTTCATATGTAAAACTTTTAAAATAAAAAAATCATTGAAATAAATCTAATACTTGATTATTTGATTTACACTGACAGGTTATAATTATATACTGCCATCTAAAATCGATTTAGATGTTTATGTTACATGGTTAATTAAATTATACATATTACATAACATAAATTAAAAGGCTAAACATATAATAAAGACTTATTAGTATAATAAATAACGGTGTGACTTCCATGTTTTACCCTGGTTGTACGGTAACACAGTGTTCACACTTGTGATTTCTGATTGAACCCATCATTCGTACATCACTTTTTCACAAAGGTGTTTACTACACATGTAATTGAATAAAGTAACAATACTTTAGTCTTTAAGCATCTTGGTTAATACAAATAGATTTTAACAAGCGTGTGAAAGATGTATATATGTGTCTATCTCAAATTCCCAATATGAACATGATATTGAAAAGAGAGCTACATAAATTGAATTAGCCACATGTGTGACAGTAAGCTAGAAGAAGTGATGATGCCGACCAAGGTTTCTTGCAACAATGGTAGTAGAATCTTTTATTTGTTGTTTCTCATCTTTCTTCATAAATTTGTAGAATTCTCCACGTCACTCACTCACGCAAAGTTTTGCTGACTTTCACGCCCAAAATTGTCAAATGAACCACATACCCTACGATTACGAATACAAAAGTGGTCAACATTTGATGAACGGCATCCAAAATATGATTATCACGTTGGAAAATTGATCCCTTATGTTCATTTCTATCACATTTTTTATTTGATTTAACCATGCACACAAACAAATTTAGAGAACTTAACTAATTTAGATTTAATCTCGCTCGTTTGGTTAAATACGTATTGAAAATTTGAATTAAATAAAACTAAAATTTACAAAAAATTAGTCATTAATTAACTAGTTTTTTGAATTAGAGAATACTGTGTACAAAAATATATAAAAGACTTATTAGTATCAACAAGAACTTTTTAAGGGGGCACCATTAAAGAAGAATTATGAAGAATGTTGAAAACGGTGTTCAATCAATTATAGTAGAAAATCTTACTAATAAGGTAGTTAGTTCATGGAGCTTATAAATAAATAAATATGAAGCAAAAACGTGATTTAATTAAACTGTTTATAAACAGTGTCATGAATCATATAGGAAGTTCTATTTAAGTTTCTTAATCACTGAATGGAACTTGACATAAAAAATATTTATTCTTCAAAAATTTATATACTTAAAAATCAACCACCATTAAATAGAATGAAAAGTGATTCCTTATGGGATCCGCATTGTGATTATTATACAAAACCGACAGAATGACAAGAGTCAAGAATATGAGGCAAATATAATCCCCCTTGCATTGCTTCTTATTATTTCTTTTGCTTCATGATGAAGGAGAAGGACTAAGAATAAACAAAAACAAAGCATTAATTTTGGACACAGCAGCCTAGAGTCGTAGCCATAAAGTTACAGCTGGAAACACATTCAGATTTTGTTTTCAAATTTAAGCGTCATACACTTTCACAACACCTTCATTTATTCAACCATTCATTACCAACAACATCAAAGCAAGTACACTGAGCAACAAAATACTACACTCTCCATCATCGTCTTCTTCTTCCCTAAATATATTTTTATAGTAATTTCTACACCACCCGCTTTGATTATAATTGTATTGTGATAGAGATAAAGAGATTAGTAGAATTGAAATTGTGCATCTCAAAAGAAAAAGAAAATGTCTGTCTTAATTACTTACTACAAGAGGAAATAAACTACGATCTTAGTAATGTTCGAACTACTACCACTAAGTATCCATTCAATATAAAATTTCAAAGTTGATAATTACACTGTCGCACTTCAATAGTGATTATCTTCGGTTTTTGTTATGCTAATGTGCCATCTCAACTGTATGTTATAAATTTATTAAGCAGAATTTTCATTTAGAGTACTATTTTAATAAGACTCATTTGGATAACCAAATAGTCTTTGAAAGACCCTACTAATGTTGCATTTATGCTGCTGTGATCTATGAGCAAGGCAGTTTGAGGCAAGAGATTGTAGAAATTTATCATGAAAAGGTAAAAACAGTCTTTCGAAACAAATTTAAAATGTCTTGGATGTAGATTTTATGTTTCATTGTAGATAGATTTCTACAAAATTCCTAACACTTATCCTTATAATAGAAATACATATACATTAAGTCATTGAGAGATATACACTTATTTGTTAAAGAAAATTAATAGAGAAACAAACAAAAGTTCTCTAGCCTGAAATTAAACAAAATTTACTCAATTTTTTATCCGTCTAAAAACTAATTAAGAAAAATGGAATGAAACAGGGACACTTTTCTCTATTTTTTATCTCTCTTTTCCCTTATCACCAGAACTACTACCTCATTGCAAAAGATCCAGGCCGCAATATTTGACATTTTTTCTCTACTCGAAAGTATGAAGTGTTATTTGGGTTTTTCTTTGTATTGTAGCAAACTTCAAGACAAGACCAAATGCTTAGCATCGTTAAGAAAACAAATCCTACATCGCTAAAATTGATGATTTTTTTAGGAGGAACCCATCCTTTCTTAATCAAGTGTTGAGAATTTAAACTTCCTATTAGGTATTGAAAATCTTTAAAACTATTAAGAATTTGAACTTCACAAGCTATGAAGTACATTGATATAAGATAACAGATAATAACTACTTAACTAGATTGAAAAGAAAAAGATTAACTATCTAAACTTTTGTCTAAGAACAAGGGATATTGATCTTAAATAGAGAAAATGCATAATTTGATAGAGACGAAAAAAACAAATAATGAAATTTAAAAAAGCAACAGAGTCAAGACAACAACTGATATCTAAAGATAATCCATCCATTACCATTAAAGAAATGCTAAGAATAACAGCTTTTAATTACACAATTTATTTCCTAAAATCATGTTTTACACTTTTATGTTAAATTGAAGATACTGAATATAACCTAGTTAAAAATAATTACTCATAAAGAAAAGAAATTAAGCAACTACACTATTAATGCAAAATCTTAAATCCGAAGATATTGCCTTTTCTCCTACCAAGTTATTAGAAGCCTCTGTTTCAAGCCAAAACCCAAAGTGCAAGTTGTTTAAGAATAAGAATTTAGTTAACTTCTTATTATTTCATGTACTAAGTTCTGACAATATTATTCAGCACTTGAAGAAAGTTGCACCAACTCAAGAACTGCATCTCGATCGCCACCAACAATTTCTTAATATGAAATCAATAGACAACCAGAAAGCACAGATATGTGAAACTCATGGTTTTGAAAACCGAAACGAACGGATTAGTTTAATCGGTTAATTGAAAATTGACCACTAAATTCGTTCAGTTCATAATAAAAACGATTTAGTAGCAAACAAATAAAAAATTAAAAAACAAAATTGTTAATAAATTGAGGCTGACCTTTTTTTATAGAAAAAAAAAATATTGTTGAAAATGGAATTATTTGTGTAATTATAGGTACGTGTTGCAACACGTGGAGGGTGTATTGAACACGTGACAACATTCAGCGGAGACGTGTTGAACATGTGACAGTATTTTAACCAACACGTAGAAGACGTGTTGAAATATTTCTATAATATTGTAATACATTTTAAATGTCAATATTTAATCAAAACACAATTTTTATTTTCATATTAAAAATAATTTCTAATAAATTGAACCGGTATAATATTTTAATAATTAATTAATTTAAAATAATAAATTAATTTTTTAAAAAATTACATATTTTATTATACCTAATTTAATATAGAATATTTTTAAGACCATCACTTTTATCAAATTGATTTTCAGAATCTTACTTAAAATAGCACGCATGCAGCTATGTATATCCATATTTGAGCAAATATATATTAATATAGGCCAATTCTATAGTGTCTGTAATTTTGGTATCCAAATTGGTGAAGTTATCTTTTATGATAAGTTTTAAATATTAAAAAATTATTTATTTTTATATTTTTTAATTTAAATATTAAATTTTATCTCATTTTAATAAGTTAGGCAAATATATATAGACACTGTAGTATATACCATTAATATATTATCAGTCGCCAAAATGTCAAATATAGTTGATTAATTAATGGTGGGAAACCAAAGTGAACTTGGACATCATTCAAACCTGGCCTACCTAAAAATTTCACGTTTTGCTATTTTTTAGATAGCAATCGAGGGCTTTATGAAATATGATTATCTAATCACCGGCCAGTGCTACCGTGCATAGAGCAAAATGCCTTCAACACGTGAAGAACTGAGCCATGAAAAATTCAATATAATAAAATAATATATTTATTTAAAATATTATTTTAAATCAATTAATTACTAAAACTTTAAACCGACTCAGAGAGTTTAATTTATTGTGTTTTAATTCTTTGCCCAGGGTTTTTAACGTAAGGAGAAATAATGAGAGTACAGATTAAATGAAACGTACCTTGTTATGTCCATTCTCCATGCATGAATAACCATTTTTGCAAAGGAACCAAGTCCGTCTTCCAGGTTTTAATCTTATGGTAAGGATTCATTAAAGGGAATTTTTTTTACCTCTTTTTACCAACTTATACTTTTACCATAGTGTGTTCCTATTTTGAATTGGTGACTTCTATGGTGGTCAATTCATTTAGGTGGACAAGGTAGCTAAAAAATATCTAGCTAATTAGAGCTTGACACATGGAATGAATGAGACTAACTTCCATATGAGTTTGACTATGGAAATAGTTAGTTTGGTTAATGACCCACGATAAAAGTGAGTAAACATATATAAGTAGCAAATCTAATGGATTAGCAAATGTAGTTTGTGAAGGTGATTTTTTCGAATTTCAAACATTCCCATATTTGAAACAGGAGAAAATTGAAACAGAAATCAAAAGAAAAAATAAAAAAGTTTTCCAAATTTTAGAATTGAATGAGTAGACCTTCAAGGCAATTGGAGAAATTAGGGTTCATCTTGAAATTGTGCACACAGTTGCGGGAGGTGGTCGTAGGCCATCCCCACCGCCTGTTTTTAGATGTGGATTCATTGAGAAAAGTTTGGGCGAAGGAGAGGCTCGTTGATCGAGGCGATGTCACCAGACAGTGACTGTCCTGGTGTCCCCCGTCTCTCTTGGTTTGCGTCGTTGTTTTCAGAAACAGTAGATTCTGCTCCTGTTCATCCCTGTTGTGTGCTCTAATTTTGGTGAGTTTTTTTTATCTTTAGTCTATATCCGATGAATATGCAGTTGTGCTCAATTTGCTGAGATGTTGTCAATTTGCTGTGTCAGGCATATGATATACTAGTTTTGTTCCAAACAAAATACACAGACATGTTTAAATTAAATTTTCCAAACTAAATAAATACAACTGAAAAAAAAGATACAGTTATAATGCTCAAAATCAAGATGATCCATGTAATCAACCACTAAAAAAATTATTTCTTAGGAGTTCCTTTTGACTCTGCATCCTCCAAATAAGTGATTGGAACAAAAGTAGATCCTTATGGCTTTACCAACAACAGTAAACATAATAAAAGATTTAATCATTACCGTATTCTTGAGGTCTCTATTCTAAAAAATCAAATGACAAAACCTATGCATTTGAAAACAAAAATGCATGTTTAGTACAAACAATTTTGGCGAAAGTGAATTTAATATCTTTTTTTTAACAATTCTTCTCTGCTTAACCTTAACCCAAAAATAAAAAATTTGTCATTGTAATGTTAGAAACCAATGAGTCACCCAGTTTATATAGACCGAAAATTATTATTGACTATTGACTCACAACTATGGACTTCACTTAATGCCTAATTATATAGTAATTGTTTCCATTTAAGTTAATTCCGTAAACAGCTATGTGTATGGCATGCTTTGTTCTTCAATGGCTTCTTTTTTGTTTAATCCAGGGATGTCTGATAGTGAGTCAGATTTGGACGATGGTAGCACGTCAGAGTTGTCAGGCCAGTGGACTGATGGTTGGAGTATCGATTCAAGGGACGGGGATGATTCGAATGGGTTGAAGGAACCGCCGACTGAGGAAGGGGATAGTGGCCTTGCCGACAGTTAATACGAAGGCTGGGATGGTGGTGGAAGCAATATACACCTCCGTATAGGATCATGGGAACTCTAAGAATGTCATGGGTAAACAATTCAGCAGTCCAAACCCAATGATTGCTTTTGTGTTGTTATCTGCAGAATTTAATGGGGTTGGAGATGCGTATGCAAGCTATATCGCATATACAAAGGTTATTGATTTTGCGGTGCGAAAGGGAGATTATATTAAAGATGAGGAGGAAAATATTGTCAGGAAGTTTTTCTACTGCAATCGGCAAGGGCTGCGTGAAAAGAAGTACTACGAGAGAGTTGACAGAAAAAGGCCTCATAAACCAGAGACGAGAACGAATTGCAATGCCAAGCTTGTGGTGTTTCCGGACAAAAGTTGTGGAAAGTGGCAGATGAAAACATTGGTCAAGGATCATAATCACGACTTGGCGCCCCAAGAGTGCACTAATGTAATGGCTCCACATGAGAAGATCACAGAAGGGCACAAAGCGCATATACATTGCATGCATGAAGCCGGGTTCCAGACAACTCAAATAATGGGCTTTTTTGCCCACATGTGTGGTGGATATCACAATCTTAACTTTATAAGTAAGGACTTTTATAATTATATGGATGGAGTTAGGCAATCCAGGATCGTGGAGGGAGATGCAGCCGCAACAATAAGCTACTTGAAGGGCAAGACTGAGTTGGATCCGATGGCAGTTGTGCAGTACTTTTATTGCACTGAAAAGCACCTTGGGTACCTATTTTGGTTAGATGGTCACATGTAGCATGACTATGAATGCTTTGGTGATGTGTTAGAATTTGACTCGACGTACAGAAAAAATTTTATAACAGACCTCTTGTGATATTTTCGGGCACCAACCATCACAAACAAACAATTATTTTTGGGTTTGGTTTGCTAGAGGATGAGAAGACTTCGTCCACAAATGGTTGGTAAGTAGCTTCTTAGAGGTAATGAGGCACAAGGAGCCAAAAGTCGTTCTCACAGATGGTGATGAATCCATGCGAGAGGCCATTAGATGTGAATTCCCTAACGCGACACATAGACTATGCACCTGGCATCTTGCTCGAAATGCTGTTGTTAGTATCAAGACTAAAGATTTTTGTTCTACGTTTAAGACTGTTGTGAATGATCACTTTGATGTGGAAGAGTTTGATAGTTATTGAGTGGACATGATCACGTTAATCGGTTTAGAGGACAACGATTGGGTTGCAAAGACATACGAAAACTGAGAGATGTGAGCAAATGCTTACTTGGGTGAGAAGTTTTGTGCCGGCATTTGAACTACTTCTCGGTGCGTGGGTATTAATTCATCACTGAAGAAATTTATCAAGTCTGGAAATTGCTTACTTGAGTTGGTTGAGAACCTGGATCGAGTAGTTAAGGATTACTAGAATAACGAATTCATTGCAGATTACAAGACTCTTTACTCAAATCCGGTGATGACAACGGGTCTCGAAACATTGGAAAGATCTGCGAGCAAGTTCTACACAAGGGAGATATTCTACGAGGTGCAAAATTAGATCGAGGGGTTGCGGCATTGTTAGTCTTGCACAGGGACAGTATTGGTAGTACCGAGAAGTTCATGTTCCGAAAGTATCGAAAGCCCCATCATGTGTACTCAATTTTCATGGATAGAAGTTGTGATAAGTATGCATATTCTTGTAAGTTGTAGGAGAGATTAGGGATACCTTACTGCCATATATTTTGTGTCCTGGAAGAGCTAGAGAAAAAAGATCTACCGAGCCGATTGCTCCTGTATAGGTGGTGAAAAGATGCCAAGGTTGCCGATAGCAGTAGTCAAGATGCGTCAGTCGATCCCATAGATGGATTTTCCATTAGATATGGCACATTATGGAGTGCCTGCCCGTTGCTGTGTTTGATAGCCTTGCAATGCACGGAAACATACAACACTGCCATAATAGAGGTTGCTAGAATATCGAGGGAGTTTGAATCTCTTGGTGGCATAAGGAAAATAGGTAGTCGCGTTTAAGCAGGGGAGAATGAAACTTACATTCTCGAGCCAAAGATTATCAGGTCCAAGGTGCACCTCGTGGGAGCACAAATGCTGATAACGGGAGACATTGTAGGCAGTGCCTCGAATTAGACCATGACCGAAGAAATTGCACTGCCATAGACGACGATACCGTCGATGAGGTTTGTATGTATTAATTAATTCCTAGGATTGTGGTGATTCGTATGCGCCGCATGTGGTAATGCTTGACGTTTGTACTTATTACTTATTTTATGATAGTTGTAGTGCCTTAATGTTTTGAACTGTAGCATTTGATTGCATGGGCTATCTATTTTTTTGCAGGATGGCGGATCCAGCCATAGGCCAGTTCATTATTCCGGAAAGAGGTCACAATGAAACTAGATGGATGGACATGACTACATGTGATTGAAGTGTTTAGGTGATTAGGAAAAATTTATTTTTAGTTCGGCTGTCCAATTTTAACGATTCTAGTTGTGTTGTCATGTTAGTCATTTTTATGGTAGGTTAACATGATGTGAAAATGGTTCTTATGTGGTGTTTTTCTTATGAATGAGACTTTTTTAAAGCAATACTTTTGGTGTTGACTGCAAGTAGTTTGTTCTATTCTGATTGTGGCTCCTTCATTATGATGTTAGGCATTATTAAGGCAGATTATTTTTTCCTTATCTTTTTGTTAATATGAAGATTTTTTCAGTTATGCAGTTACTTATGTTATTCAGTTATTCAGTTACTTATGTTGTATCAAGGTTTGAGCCTATTGTCGTGGAATTTATTGTAGAATTGGATCGAAGAGGTTTAAATTAGTGACCTTTAAAATACCTTTGTGTGACCCGTACAACAAAAGAAGCTAAAGAAGTAATTGACGAAGAAGAGGTTCTTTCACCCTTCAAAGGTTGGAATCTATGATACTAGGTTGGGGTGCCAACATGAATGAAGATGTTAGTGATAACAAGTATTAACAACAATAAACTTGTCTTAAATATGAAGCAGCTGTTTATAAGTAAAAACACTATAGCTGCTACAGAACCCATCTTGAAGGCACAATTTCGAGAACATGTCATGAACAGGTTTTTTGTCCGATTTAAGAATTAGATTTTCCAATTGATGACGGAGGTTGAAAAATTGGAATTTTGTAATAACTCATAAAGAATGCTTAAAGAAACACACAAGCATATAGTCTTTCATTCAAAAATATTCTCTAACCATAACTAAAGGCTATGACAACAGTCTTCTAAATTAAAGATTAAAAGCCATTAAAAATAAATTTGTCCAGTAGCATTAAATCTACATTACATGTTAAGCATCGTATGAGCTGCAGCCCAAACATAACAGTGTTAACCTCCAAATTGGAAACACTAATGACTTTACAAAATAATACTTTTAGAACAAAAGTTTGTCTGCCTGAAACCAAAGAAAAGGTTTTTTTGACTAAGTATGCCTCCGAGGTTGCTATCATGGAGCAGTTGTGAAACTCCTCTAGTATTTTAGAGCTGCTTTAACGGTTTCCATTCTGTTATCGTTGTGATACTTTAAGACCATGTCGATTACAAGGCGCATTCTGTTGTAATCGGTGACCAACTAAAATGCCTGTAATATTCTCAGCACACTTGTAGGTTAGGATAACAAGTAGTGCAACTTTAGTTCAAATGATAGTTCATACAAAATCAATAGGAAGTGAGCTAATTCTTTATAGTTTTATGTAAGGTAAGTCCAGATTATACTTCAACATCGTAGTCATAGAACAAGTGGTACATGATCATCCATTGTACTACAAATACACCACAATCATTGCTATACAGGTTATTGGCCCCATGTTTGAAAAGAAGACATAACAAGTACCCAAATAGATTTCAAGTTTACTCAAACAATTGAAGTATAGTAATAGTTGCAACCAGCGAATATAATTTTTAATTTGAGATAGGTCTAAATAATTCACCTTTATGGAAGTCGCTGGACAACCTCAAGCTCCTTTATCTCAAACTCACTATATTCTACTCTGTTTGTGTCTGCATTAGCATACCAAGCACGGTCGTCCAAAAGGTCATCCAGAAAGATTGCTTGTGTAACAATAATAGTTTATTAGTTTTAATCATGTCTTTTATAACGCTATAATATGGTTGGGAATCAACATTTACATAATTATACTTGAATTGTCCCGAATTAAACTATTCAAACAAACACTTATCACAAACACATCAACCTTAATTTTAATTTTTAACCTGTTAACTGTTTCTACATATGATTTTATTACCTAGGTAGAATAACATCCAGTTAATCCAACCATAAAGCACAATAAGATTGTTTCACAAAGCTGATCAAAAGTTTCTTTTACACATTTAAATTTAAAATCTTTTAACGAATATTTCAATAGGAATCTACCTTTGACAGGAACTTATTCCCTTATGTTTAACCAAATTGGTTTTGATTGAAGTATTAGTTAATTGAAAATTAATAAAAATCATTTAATTGTGTGACAGTGGAAAGGTAAAAATGGGAGAAATATAGATAGTGTTGGATTCGGAAAACAAATAACATTTTGTCGAAAGACAATATTAATAAAAATAAGAATGAGTTGCATCAACAAAAAGTCCAAATCAATATAGAAAACTCAAAACAGCATCAGAATAAAGATGTAAATCTTTCTCAAGTGTTTTTTAACTAACACTGCAAAGTTGTTTTAATGATGACAGTTGGTTTTTTTAATGAATTTGAATGGACAATATTCAACAATAAACGCCACCCAGTCTTTTCTATTCATGACCGTAGATTTGATGGAGATATTAAATGAGGACACCAGCATTCGAGAGGTGCAGGCCTATAAGTCAACACCGCATGGCTAGCAGTTATGTTGACATTAACAGACCTTTATCTACAATTAAATAATAAGTTCATGGAGGTAGCAAGATAGACATATCTTTTCAGAAACACGTTCGTCGTGATTACTATGCAGTTAGGCTAATTAGACGTTATGGAATAACAGCATTACCAATTTCCTGATCTGTCGATGTCTCTATAACCTAGCTATTGGGGACTGCAGTGAGTCAAGATAAACCAGTTGCTTTCGTGAAAGGTTGACGACAATAAGAAACCAATGGTTATCGCACCACATGGTACAGTAAATCTGCCTCAGCTCAGAGGAAATAAAATGTGCATTCAGTTATCAATGAAGGTCATGTAGGCAACATGCAAAACTGTAATAATGTTTACGTACCTTCAGCACTTGGTCGGCATAACCCATGAAGTCCTTTCTAATAGCAAAAAAGGTTGCTTGTGGTATAGGTCCTCGCCCAGTCGCTATTTGCTACAAATTGAAAATGTTACATAGCCGGTCAGAGTTTCTGTTAGTTAGAAACCTCATTTATCACAGACATTCGACAGTTTCCGGTTTAACTCCGTGGAAATGCACCAATGCAAAACAAATTATAAGGTTAGATAACTAACCATAAATGTCGTTGGAAGATACCATTGCAGCCTTGTCAAGTCAAACGCAAGCATCCTTGCCAGCAAAATTAGTATATGTGTCAAAAAAAACAAAGATATTAAAAAGAAAGCGTGCTGACACAAAAAGATAATCGGTACAAACTTTAGATAGCTAAGGATGCATGACATATGTCGTCCACTAATTGCTTTCCCGGCTCTAAAGTCCTCAGTGCCTTACATGTCATGGCACAATGCGGATTCGGAACAAGCATCTCCCTGAATTCGTTAATCATAGCAAAGTTAACAATTAATCTACTTATAAAATGTTTTGTTTTCCAAGATGAACCACTTTTTATGGAGAAAAATTGGAAGGGGGATCAAATTGGATATATCGTCTTTCTAATAACACATGACATATTCAATTTTTTCTTCGGTAGCCAAGTCCTCACATTAGCTCCCATGAGATCTGTCCCTGTTTATATAATTATAGCGACTAGATCCATCATGAATACAAGTGTGGATACAGTAAACTCACTCTTGATCCAGTGTGGTGTTAAAGATGTAGGCTACAGTAGCTAGGTGTAATCCTTGTATCTCCATGTCAAGTGTAGGTTGAAACGAGACCGGTATACCCTAATCAATGACATCAAGATTTAAATTCATTGAGAAACCGATATAGTTGACATCAAATAGAACGAATGCCACTACCACATCCAGGTTTAAGGAACAAACCTTGGGTATTGTTTTACCAACATCTTTTGCCATGAAACTGCCAGGTCCCGGTATGGCATGAACTTCTGTTGAAGGTTCTGAACTCGAGAAATCTTTGGTGCGAAAAATCAAAATTTTCACAACTTAATCGGCAAGTGCACCGGGTCATTCAAGTAATACCTCAGGTGAGTGAGGATCGATCCCACAAGGATTGTCGGACTGAGCAAGCATTGGTTATCCTGTTGGACTTAGTCAGACAAACAGTAAAAGAGAGCTGTTGTTGTTGTAATGTATAAAACAAATAACAAGAAAATAAAGAAAGCAATTAAATGGTTGGTGTAAAATCAATATAAGAAAACAGTTAAGGTCTCGGAGATGTTTATCTTTCCGAATTAAAACGTCTTAGCAACTATTTTAACAGTGAATGATTCATTCTATGGAAAACCGTAAGTGTCTAAACACTAATTTCTAGCGATTTAGCCTCTTCTAACCTCCATCAACCGCCACTCTCGTGGTCACTCAATTCAGGTTAGAGAGTGAAGTTTGGAAAACTAGTTTATACCACGAAGGCCCTAATCACCCCAAACTGGCTGAATGGATGTTGCTTATCCCCATCGATTTATGTAATTAGCCGTCTAAGAGGAATGTTTTCAAGCTGTAGTTCAAGCGAGATAACTCTCTCGAGAATCACAAGAACACATGTAGAAAAGGTCATACTCTCGTTCTACCCAGTTCATAAGATTAAGAACAAAAACAATCCTTAGAATTGAATCAAACATATATTAAAATAGAAGAATAATAATCTTAATCCATAAAATAAACAAAGCTCCTAACCTTAGTCAAGAGATTTAGTTGCTCATAACTTACAGAAAAAATAGGGTTCTAAAAAAGTGCGAAAGGAAGAAGATACCAAACCTAAGTGATATTTTCCTTTAAATACTAACCTAATAATAAATGCTAGATCTAAAAGATATTATTTTTACATAAAAATTACAAAAAGAAAATAAAATAAAACTAATAAGTACTAAATCCACTTGGAGCCCAAAGAGGTGTGAAACGGGCTGCTGCTAGCATTTAACTCAAGAGATGGACGTTAAATGCCAGGGGAGGAAGCGCATGTTTCTGGTTTGTGCCCCTTGCTGGCGTGAAACGCTGCGTGGGCGTTCAGCGCCCAAGGGGGATGCTGATAGCATTTTCCTTTCTTGCTTCAAGCTTCTCCAAACTGCTCCAAATTTCACCTAAAATCATAAAAACACAAGAAAAACTCAAAGTAGCATCCAAAGGTAATTTTTGCACTAAAATCAAGTAAAAATAAATAAAATCTAACTAAAAACAATATAAAAATAACTAGAAAAAGGGTATAAGATGCTCACGCATCTCAACACCAAACTTAAACTGTTGTTTGTCCTCAAGCAACCAAAAACAATGTAAGATCAAGAAGAGAAAATACACAAGACTAGGATTGTCATTTAAGCTCAGGTCTAGTTATTGAATGGGGCTAATGATACTCTAATTTTAAATAGCTTTAGCATCTCACAATCCTTTGAAGCTCATAAATGCTAATATCTTTCAGAACTAGAACTCAATGATATTATAGATTCACTTCTTTAGGCTCTAATTGATTTTTGAACACAACTTTTCTTTTCTTTGGTGCTTTGCACCTTGAGCCTAGCCGTGACTCTAAGTGTTTTGTCTTCAAGCTTCACTTGAAACAAGAGCACCACAAGCACTTAACTGGGGAAGCTTCCTTAGATTCAAATTTTTCTTTCTTTTTTTTCCCACACAGTGGTGCTCAGAGCCTTAGGCATACTCTGTAACAGCAATTAGTCTCGACTTTAAGTGTTTAGTCTCAAGGGTTACTTGATATTATCAGACCACAAACATATGGTTAGGGAAAACCACTCTTTTGAGCTTTAGATCAGTTTTAACCCTCCTAACCATTGATGCTTAAAGTCTTGGACCTTTTCTTTTGATTTTTCTTTTCTTTTCAATTCTTTTTGCTGTTTATTTTTCCTTAAGAATAAATTTTTTTCTTATTTCAGAGAATCAATAATATTTCTCTAAGTTCTTGTTCCTCAAGAACTAATATACTCAACTCCAATATCAAATATGCACAGTTAATTCATACACTAAGAAATAGAGATAAGGCCACCATATTAAGATAACAAGAACAATATATAACTCAAAATCTCATGCATTTTACTACTTCTTTTTCAATAGATTTTTCTTTTTAAGCTTGATGCATAATATATAAGACATCTTGAAAATTTTTCAAAAATAAACTAATAAACTAGAAAGCAAAAAAATTCTAAGAGTGATCATGCAAACTCAGACAAGAAAATAAAAAATAGAATAAAATACTCAAAACAGACACAAGATAAAGGAAAGGGAGAATGAAACTCAATCACCTCAATGATGGTGGCTGCTGCTCCCTCCGAAAATCCTCTAGAGTGTTTAAGCTCCTCAATGTCACGCCCTTGCCTCTTCTGCTCCTTCATCATCTGATGGAGGAGATCAGGTTGATCCTAATGCTCCAGCCTCATCTGATCAATCGATGATGTCAGCTCCCCTAAAGATGTAGTCAACTGGTCTCAATAGTCGCAAAGAGGAAAGTACATCCCCTGAGGCATCTTTGAAAGATCCTGTGGAGATGCTAGAACTAGCTCCTGCTGCGGTCCCTGTATGGGCTCCCTAGCGTGCTCCATACCCCTCTTTGTGATCGGTTTCTCATCGTCGATCGGGGTATCTTCCTCAATATGAGCTCCAGCTACTGCACATAAGCGGTAGATGAGGTGAGGGAATGCCAGCCTTCGTAATGGTGGAGGACTTGTCAGCTACTTTGTAAAACTCCTAAGGGATCACCTCATGCACCTCTACCTCGTTGCCGAGCATAATATACTGAATCATTACTGCTTGCTCGACTGTAACCTCAGAGCGGTTACTCGTAGGGATGATAGAGCATTGGATGAATTTCAACCATCCCTTGGCTACTGGCTGATGAGCGGATAATTTATACACTTTTTGGCATTATTTTTAGGTAGTTTTTAGTATATTTTTATTAGTTTTTATGAAAAAATCACATTTTTGGACTTTACTATAAGTTTGTGTGTTTTTCTGTGATTTTAGGTATTTTCTGGCTGAAATTGAGGGACCTGAGCAAAAATCTGATTCAGAGGCTGAGAAAGGACTGAAGATGCTGTTGGATTCTGACCTCTCTGCACTCGAAATGGATTTTCTAGAGCTACAAAAGCCCAATTGGCGCGCTCTCAATTGCGTTAGAAAGTAGACATCTTGGGCTTTCCAGCAATGCATGATAGTCCATACTTTGCCCGAGATTTGATGGCTCAAATTGGCGTCAAAACGCCGGTCAGAGACCCTTTTCTGGCGTTAAACGCTAGAACTGGCATAAAAGCTGGAGTTAAATGCCAAAACTAGCACCAGAGCTGGCGTTTAACTCCAAGAAAAGCCTATGCACGTGAAAGCTTCAATGCTCAGCCCAAGCACACACCAAGTGGGCCCCAGAAGTAGATTTCTGCATCATTTACTTATTTCTATAAACCCTAGGTCACTAGTTCATTATAAATAGGACCTTTTACTATTGTATTTGGATATAGAGGGAGATCTTTAGATCATTTTAGAGACTATCTTTGTATCACTGTTGATCTCTTGATCACGTTTAGGGGGCTGGCCATTCGGCCATGCCTAGTCCTTCATCACTTATGTATTTTTAATTGTGGAGTTTCTACACCTCATAGACTAAGGTGTGGAGCTCTGCTGTTCCTCATGAATTAATGCAATTACTACTATTTTCTATTCAATTCAAGCTTATTCTTGTTCTAAGATATTCATTCGCACTTCAACATGATGAATGTGATGATCAAGTGACACTCATCACCATTCTCACTTATGAACACATTCCTGACAACCACTTCCATTCTACCTGAAAACAAGCTTGAATGTATATCTCTTGGCCTCCTGGTCCACGACGCATGGTTGCCTCTCCTGACAACAGAGCCTTCCATTCCGTGAGATCAGAGTCTTCGTGGTATAAGTGGTGCATGAAATTGTGATATCAATGGCGCCAACAACTTGGTACGCACAATTGCGATCTCAAATCTTTTTCACAACTTCACACAACTAATCAGCAAGTGCACTGGGTCGTCCAAGTAATAAACCTTACGTGAGTAAGGGTCGATCTCACGAAAATTGTCGGCTTGAAGCAAGCTATGGTCATCTTGTAAATCTCAGTCATGCAGATTCAAATGGTTATAGAGTTTTAATAATTTTAAAAGATAAATAAACATAAAATAAATAAAGATAGAGATACTTATGTAATTCATTGGTGGGAATTTCAAATAAGCGTATGGGGATGCGTTGTTCTTTCTGAATCTCTGCTTTCCTACTGCCTTCATCCAATCCTTCATACTCTTTTCCATGGCAAGCTGTATGTTGGGTGTCAATGTTGTCAATGGCTACTTCCTGTCCTCTCAGTGAAAATGGTCCTCTACAGTTTCTGTACGGCTAATCATCTGTCGAATTGCTCGTCTCGGATGAAAAATACCATGCACAGATATCGTATGGCTAATCAGCTGTTGGTTCTCGATCGTGTAGGAATAGGATTTACTATCCTTTTGCGTCTGTCACCATGCCCTACAGTCGTGAGTTTGAAGCTCGTCACAGTCATCCCTTCCCAGATCCTACTTGGAATACCACAGACAAGGTTTAGACTTTCCGGATCTCAAGAATGCTGCCAATGGATTCTAGCCTATACCATGGAGGTTTTCCAATCTCAGATTTAGATGCCCCATTGTTAGAGGAGAGCCGATGTGAATCGTTGATTAGAAACCCAAGAGATATACATTCAAGCTTGTTTTCATGTAGAATGGAAGTGGTTGTCAATCACGCGTTCATAAGTGAGAATGGTGATGAGTGTCACATAATCATTACATTCATCATGTTCTTGTGTGCGAATGAATATCATAGAATAAGAATAAGCATGAATTGAATAGAAGAACAATAGTACTTTGCATTAATACTCGAGGAACAGCAGAGCTCCACACCTTAATCTATGGTGTGTAGAAACTCCACTGTTGAAAATACATAAGAACAAGGTCTAGGCATGGCCAAATGGCCAGCCTCCCCAAATGGCATATGAATTTGAAATTAGGGAAAAAGACCCCAAGTACAGTAGTAAAAAGTTCTATTTATACTAAACTAGTTACTAGGGTTACAGAATTAAGTAAATGATGCGAAAATCCACTTTCGGGCCCACTTGGTGTGTGTTTGGGCTGAGCATTAAAGCTTTCACATATAGAGGTCTTCCTTGGAGTTAAATGCCAGTTTGTAACTTGTTTCTGGCGTTTGACTCTGGCTTGCAACTTGTTTCTGGCGTTTAACGCCAGAATAGGGTAGAAAGCTGGCGTTGAACGCCAGTTTGCGTCATCTAAACTCAGGTAAAGTATGGACTATTATATATTGCTGGAAAGCCCTGGATGTCTACTTTCCAACGCAATTGAGAGCGCACCATTTGGACTCTTGTAGCTCCAAATATTCCATTTTGAGTGCAGGAAGGTTAGAATCCAATAGCATCAGCAGTCCTTCTTCAGCTTCTGAATCAGATTTTTGCTCAGGTCCCTCAATTTCAGCCAGAAAATACCTGAAATCACAGAAAACCACACAAAATCATAGTAAAGTCTAGAAATGTGAATTTTTCTTAAAAACTAATAAAAATATACTAAAAAGTATCTAAATCATACTAAAAACTATATAAAAACAATGCCAAAAGCGTATAAATTATCCGCTCATCACAACACCAAACTTAAATTGTTGCTTGTCCCCAAGCAACTGAAAATAAAATAGGATAAAAAGAATAGAATATACAATGAATCTCACAATATCAATGAAACTTAGTCTCAATTAGATGAGCGGGGCTAGTAGCTTTTTGCTTCCGAACAGTTTTGGCATCTCACTTTATCCTTTGAAATTTAGAATGATTGGCATCTATAGGAACGCAGAATTTTAGATAGTGTTATTGATTCTCCTAGTTCAGTATGTGGATTCTTGAACATAGCTACTTTATGAGTCTTGGTCGTGGCCCTAAGCACTTTGTTTTCCAGTATTACCATCGGATACATAAATGCCACAGACACATAACTAGGTGAACCTTTTCAGATTGTGACTCAACTTTGCTAAAGTCCTCAGTTAGAGGTGTCCAAAGTTCTTAAGCACACTCTTTTTTATTTGGATCACGACTTTAACCACTCAGTCTCAAGCTTTTCACTTGGACCTTCATGACACAAGCACATGGTTAGGGATAACTTAATTTAGCCGCTTAGGCCTGGATTTTATTTTCTTGGGCCCTCCTATCCATTAATGCTCAAAGCCTTGGATCCTTTTTACCCTTGCCTTTTGGCTTTAAGGGCTGTTGGCTTTTTCTGCTTGCTTTTTCTTTTTCTTTATTTTTCTTTTAATTTTCGCCACTTTTTTTTCGCAAGCTTTACTTCTTTTTCACTGCTTTTTCTTGCTTCAAGAATCAATTTTATGATTTTTCATATCATCAATAACATTTCTCTTTGTTCATCATTATTTCAAGAACCAACAATTTTAACATTCATAAACTTCACTATAAAAAATATGCACTGTTCAAGCATTCATTCAGAAAACAAAAAGTATTGCCACCACATCAAAATAATTAAACTAATTTCAAGATAAAATTTGAAATCCAAGTACTTCTTGTTCTTTTGTAATTAAACACATTTTTCATTTAAGAGAGGTGAAGGATTCATAGAATTATTCATAGCTTTAAGACATAGACACTTGACACTAATGATCATGTAATAAAGACACAAAACATAGCCAAACATAAAGCTCAAAACCGAAAACAGAAAAATAAGAACAAGAAATCAAAGAACGGGTCCACCTTAGTGATGGTGGCTAGTTCTCCTTCTTGAAGATCCTATGGAGTGCTTGAGCTCCTCAATGTCTCTTCCTTGCCTTTGTTGCTCCATCCCTAGTGCTTTTGGTGCTCCTATCCTTAGTTGCTCCCAATAGTTGTGTAGAGGAAAATGTATCCCTTGAGGCATCTCAGGGATTTCTTGATGAGGGAATTCCTCATGCTCTTGTTGAGGTCCATGAGTGGGATTTCTTGTTTGCTCCATCCTTTTCTTAGTGATGGGCTTGTCCTCTTCAATGAGGATGTCTTCCTCTATGACAATCCAGCTGAATTGCATAGGAATTACCTTTTTCTTGGCCACAACTTCATAGAAGTGGTCTTGATGGACCTTTTAGATGAATTTTTCCATCTCCCATGACTCGGAGGTGGAAGCTTTTGCCTTCCCTTTCCTCTTTCTAGAGGTTTCTCCGGCCTTAGGTGCCATAAATAGTTATGGAAAAACAAAAAGCAATGCTTTTACCACACCAAACTTAAAAGGTTTGCTCGTCCTCGAGCAAAAGAAGAAAAAAAGAAGGAGAAGAAAAAGAAAATGGAGGAGATGGAGGGAGATAGAGAGGGGTGGGGTAGGTGGGGATCCTGTGGGGTCCACAGATCCTGAGGAGTCAAGGATTTCTCATCCCTGCTCTTTTTAGGCATACAAAACGCCCTTAATGTGCAATCCTGCCGTTTAATGCCAGACTGCTGCTTGTTTCTGGCATTTAACGCCAGTTTGTTGCTTCTTTCTAGTGTTTAACGCCAGTCTGGTGCTTCTTTTTGGCGTTTAACGCCTAGAATGGTGCCAGACTGGGTGTTAAACGCCCATTCTGCTACCCTTACTGGTGTTTAAATGCTAGTAAGTTTCTCCTCCAGGGTGTGCTATTTTTAATGCTGTTTTTGATTTTTCTTGAATTTTTGCAATTATTTTTGTGACTCCACATGATCATCAACCTAAAAAAAGAAAATAACATAGATAAATAAAATTAGGTTGCCTCCCAATAAGCGCTTCTTTAATGTCAATAGCTTGACAGTGAGCTCTCATGGAGCCTCACAGATATTCAGAGCATTGTTGGGACCTCCCAATACCAAACTTAGAGTTTGGATGTGGGGGTTCAACACCAAACATAGAGTTTGGTTGTGGCCTCCCAACACCAAACTTAGAGTTTGACTGTGGGGGCTTTGTTTGACTCTGTATTGAGAGAAGCTTTTCTTGCTTCTTCTCCATGGTTACAGAGGGAGATCCTTGAGTTTTAAACACAAGGTAGTCCTCATTCAATTGAAGGATCAACTCTCCTCTGTCCACATCAATCACAGCTTTTGCTGTGGCTAGGAAGGGTCTTCCAAGGATGATGGATTCGTCCTCATCCTTCCCATTGTCTAGGATTATGAAATCAGCAGGGATGTAAAGACCTTTGACCTTTACTAGCACGTCCTCTACCTATCCATAAGCCTTTTTTATGGATTTATCTGCCATCTCTAATGAGAATTTGGCAGCCTGTACCTCAAAGATTCCCAGTTTCTCCATGACAGAGAGTGGCATGAGGTTTATGCCTGACCCCAGGTCACACAAAGCCTTCTCAAAGGTCATGGTGCCTATGGTACAGGAAATTAAGAATTTACTATGATCCTGTTTCTTTTGAGGTAATGTCTGCCTAACCAAGTCATTCAGTTCATTGGTGAGCAATGGGGGTTCATCCAACCAAGTCTCATTACCAAATAACTTGGCATTCAGCTTCATGATTGCTCCAAGGTACTTAGCAACTTGCTCTTCAGTAATATCTTCACCCTCTTCAGAGGAGGAATACTCATCAGAGCTCATGAATAGCAGAAGTAGGTTCAATAGAATCTATATGGTCTCTAGATGAGTCTCAGATTTCTTAGGTTCCTCAAATGGGAACTCCTTTTTGTCCAGAGGACGTCCCATGAGGTCTTCCTCACTGGAATTCACGTCCTCCTTCTCCTCTCTAGGTTCGGCCACACCAAGTAAGGTTATGGCCTTGCACTCTCTTTTTGGATTCTCTTCTGTATTGCTTGGGAGAGTACTAGGAGGAGTTTCAGTGACTCTTTTACTCAGCTGGCCCACTCGTGCCTCCAAATTTCTAATGGAGGACCTTGTTTCATTCATGAAACTTAGTGTGACTTTAGATAGATCAAAGACTATGTTTGCTAAGCTAGAGGGGCTCTGCTCAGAATTCTCTGTCTGTTGCTGAGAGGATGATGGAAAAGACTTACTATTGCTAAACCTGTTTCTTCCACCATTATTAAAGCCTTGTTGAGGCTTTTGTTGATCCTTCCATGAGAGATTTAGATGATTTCTCCATGAGGGATTATAGATGTTTCCATAGGCTTCACCCATGTAATTCACCTCTACCATTGCAAGGTTCTCAGGATCATAAGCTTCTTCTTCAGAAGATGCTTCTTTAGTACTATTGGATGCATTTTGCAATCCGTTCAGACTCTGAGAAATCATATTGACTTGCTGAGTTAACATTTTGTTCTGAGCCAATATGGCATTCAGAGCATCAATTTCAAGAACTCCCTTCCTCTGGGACGTCCCATTACTCACATGATTCCTTTCAGAGGTATACATGAACTGGTTATTTGCAACCATGTCAATGAGTTCTTAAGCTTCTGTAGGTATTTTTTTTAGGTGAATAGATCCACCTGCAGAATGGTCCAATGACATTTTAGACAATTCAGACAAACCATCATAGAATATATCCAGGATGGACCATTCTGAAAGCATGTTAGAAGGACACTTTTTGGTCAGTTGCTTGTATCTCTCTCAAGCTTCATAGAGGGATTCACCTTCTTTCTGTCTGAAGGTTTGAACATCCATTCTAAGCTTGCTCAGCTTTTGAAGAGAAAAGAACTTGGCTAAGAAAGCCGTGACCAACTTATCCCAAGAGTTCAGGCTATCTTTAGGTTGAAAGTCCAACCATGCTCTAGCTCTGTCTCTTACAGCAAAAGGGAAAAGCATAAGCTTATAGACCTCATGATCAACTCCATTGGTCTTAACAGTATCACAGATCTGCAAGAATTCAGTTAAGAACTGAAAAAGGGTCTTCTGATGGAAGTCCATGAAACTTGCAATTCTATTGCATCAGAGAAACTAATTGAGGCTTAAGCTCAAAATTGTTTGCTCCAGTGGCAGGGATTGAGATGCTTCTTCCATGGAAGTTGGAATTTGGTGCAGTAAAGTCACCAAGCATCTTCCTTGCACCTCCACCATTGTTGTTGGTTTCGGCCATCTCTATTTTTTTTCGAAAATTTTAGTAAAGTCCTCTTAAGAGTGTTATGTTTTAGCTTCTCTTAGCTTCCTATTCAGAGTCCTTTCAGGTTCCAGATCTGCTTCAACAAGAATGTCCTTGTCCTTGCTCCTGCTCATATGAAAAAGAAGAGAACAGAAAAGAAGAAAAATCCTCTATGTCACAGTATAGAGATTTCTTTATATAAGTAGAAGAATAAGAATGAAGAAAGAAGAAGAAAAATTCGAACACAGAGAAGGGAGGGGTTCGAATTTTGAGAAGAGAAGTGTTAGTAAATAAATAAAATAAATAGAAAGAGATGAGAGAGAGAAGAAAATTCGAATTTTAATTAAGAAAAAAGAAAAATATTTTTGTTTTTATTTTAATTATTAGTTAAAATTCGAAAATTAAGAGAAGAGGTAAAATAAAATTAAATTTTAAAACAAATAGTTAAAAAAAGAATTTTGAAAAAGAGGAAGGTGATTTTCGAAAATTAGAGAGAGAAAAGTAGTTAGGTGGTTTTGAAAAAGATAAGAAATAGTAAAACAAACAAAAAATCAATTAGTTAGTTGAAAAAGATTTGAAAATCAATTTTGAAAAGATAGGGAGTTAGAAAAGATTTTTGAAATCAAATTTTTGAAAAAGATATGATTGAAAAAGATATGATTGAAAAGATATGATTAAAATTTATTTTGAAAAAGATTTAAAAAAATAAATTAAAAAGATTTTATTTTTAAAATTAAAATTGATTATTTGACTAACAAGAAACTAAAAGATATGATTCTAGAATTTAAAGATTGAACATTTCTTAACAAGAAAGTAAAAAACTTCAAATTTTTTAATCAATCATATTAATTGTTAGTAAAGTTTTCGAAAATTATGAGATAAAATTAAGAAAAAGATTTTGAAAAACAATTTTAAAAAATTTTCGAAAATATAAAAGAAAAATGAAAAAGATTTGATTTTTTGAAAAAGTTTTGAAAAGATAAGATTTTTAAAATTGAAATCTTGACTTGACTAAAAAGAAACAACTTATTAAAATTTTTTGACTAAGTCAACCCAAAGATTTCGAAATTTATGAGTAAAATAAGGAAAATCTATTTTTTTATTTTTTGAATGTAATGAGGAAAGAGAAAAAACACAAAATGACTCAACACATAAAAATTTTGGATTAAAACAAATGATGCATGCAAGAACACTTTGAAGATCATGATGAACATCAAGAACTTATTTTTGAAAATTTTTAAGAAAAGAAAACATGCAAGACACCAAACTTAGAAATTTTTAATGTTTAGACTCTAAGAATTCAGAAATGCATATGAAAAACAACAAAAGACACAAAACAAGAAAAAATCAAAGATCAAACAAAGAAAATCCTCAAGAACAACTTGAAGATAATGAAGAACACATGCATAAATTTTTCAAAAATTTTTAGAAAATTAAAAAGATACAATTGACACCAAACTTAAATATTGACACTAACTCAAACAAGAAACACAAAATATTTTTGGTTTTTTATGATTTTACAAATTTTTTTAATTTTTAAAAAATTATTTTTAGAAAAACGAAAAAGTAGAAAAATTCTTGAAAGATTTTTGAAAACTTTTTGAAAATAAAATAAGAAGAAAATTAGCTAATCTAAGTAACAAGATGAACCGTCAGTTGTCCAAACTCGAACAATCCCCGACAACGGCGCCAAAAACATGGTGCACGAAATTGTGATCTCAATGGCGCCAACAACTTGGTACGCACAATTGTAATCTCAACTCTTTTTCACAACTTCACACAACTAACCAGCAAGTGCACTGGGTCGTCCAAGTAATAAACCTTACGTGAGTAAGGGTCGATCCCACGGAGATTGTCGACTTGAAGTAAGCTATGGTCATCTTGTAAATCTCAGTCATGCAGATTCAAATGGTTATAGAGTTTTAATAATTTTAAAAGATAAATAAACATAAAATAAAGATAGAGATACTTATGTAATTCATTGGTGGGAATTTCAGATAAGCGTATGGAGATGCGTTGTTCCTTTTGAATCTCTGTTTTCTACTGCCTTTATCCAATCCTTCATACTCCTTTCCATGGCAAGCTGTATGTTGGGTGTCACTGTTGTTAATGGCTACTTTCCGTCCTCTCAGTGAAAATGGTCCTCTACGGTTTCTGTACGGCTAATCAACTGTCGGATTGCTCGTTTCGATGAAAAATATCATGCACAGATATCGTATGGCTAATCAGCTGTTGGTTCTCGATCGTGTAGGAATAAGATTTACTATCCTTTTGCGTCTGTCACCATGCCCTACAATCGCAAGTTTGAAGCTCGTCACAATCATCCCTTCCCAGATCCTACTCGGAATACCACAGACAAGGTTTAGACTTTCTGGATCTCAAGAATGCTGCCAATGGATTCTAGCCTATACCACGGAGGTTCCAATCTCAGATTCAGATGTCCCATTGTCAGAGGGGAGTCGATGTGAATCGTTGATTAGAAACCCAAGAGATATACATTCAATCTTGTTTTCATGTAGAATGGAAGTGGTTGTCAATCACGCGTTCATAAGTGAGAATGGTGATGAGTGTCACATAATCATCACATTCATCATGTTCTTGTGTGTGAATGAATATCTTAGAATAAGAATAAGCATGAATTGAATAGAAGAGCAATAGTACTTTGCATTAATACTCGAGGAATAGCAGTGCTCCACACGTTAATCTATGGTGTGTAGAAACTCCACCATTGAAAATACATAAGGACAAGGTCTAGGCATGGCTGAATGGCCAGCCTCCCCAAATGGCATATGAATTCGAAATTAGGGAAAAAGATCCCAGTACAGTAGTTAAAAGTTCTATTTATACTAAACTAGTTACTAGGATTACAGAATTAAGTAAATGATGCAGAAATCCACTTCCAGACCCACTTGGTGTGTGCTTGGGCTGAGCATTGAAGCTTTCACGTGTAGAGGTCTTCCTTGGAGTTAAATGCCAGTTTGTAACTTGTTTCTGGCGTTTGACTCTAGCTTGCAACTTGTTTCTGGCGTTTAACGCCAGAATAGAGCAGAAAACTGGCGTTGAACGCCAGTTTGCATCGTCTAAACTCGGAAAAAGTATGGACTATTATATATTGCTGGAAAGATCTGGATGTCTACTTTCTAACACAATTGAGAGCGCACAATTTAGTCTCTTGTAGCTCAAAAAATTCCATTTCGAGAGAAGGGAGGTCAGAATCCAACAGCATCAGCAGTCCTTCTTCAGCCTCTGAATCAGATTTTTGCTCAGGTCCCTCAATTTCAGCCAGAAAATACCTGAAATTACAGAAAAATACACAAACTCATAGTAAAGTCCAAAAATGTGAATTTTGCTTAAAAACTAATAAAAATATACTAAAAAGTATCTAAATCATACTAAAAACTATATAAAAACAATGCCAAAAAGCGTATAAATTATCCGCTCATCAATAAGCTAGAATCAATTGGCAGCATTCTTGAGATTCGGAAAGTCTAAACCTTGTCTATGGTATTCCGAGTAGGATCTGGGATGGGATAACTGTGACGAGCTTCAAACTCGCGAGTACTGGGCGCAGTGACAGTGCACAAAAGGATCATTGGATCTTATTCCAACATAAGTGAGAACCGACAGATGATTAGCCCTACGTACCCCGTAGCCAGACCATTTTCACTGAGAGGACAGACAGTAGCCATTGACAACAGTGATCCCCCAACATACAACTTGCCATGGAAAGGAGTATGCATGACTGGATGAAAGCAGTAGGAAAGCAGGGATTCAAAAGGAAGAAAGCATCTCCATACGCTTATCTGAAATTCCTACCAATGAATTACATAAGTATCTCTATCCTATTTTATGTTTTATTTATCTTTTGATTATCAAAACCCCATAACCATCTGAATCTGCCTGACTGAGATTTACAAGATGACCATAGCTTGCTTCAAGCCGACAATCTCTGTGAGATCGACCCTTACTCATGTAACGTATTACTTGGACGACCCGGTGCACTTGCTGGTTTGCTACGCGGAGTTGTGAAGAAAGTGTGTGAGATCATGATTTCGTGTACCAAGTTTTTGATGCCGTTGCTGTGGATTGTTCGAGTTTGGACAACTGACGGTTCATCTTGTTGCTTAGATTAATGAAGCTTTAGACTAACATTGCATGATTCGTGGAATTCTTATTAAAAGTTTTGAGTTTCTTATTTTCTTTTTCAAAATAATTTTTGAAAAATAAAAAATACAAAAAAATATACAAAAAAATTTATAAAATCATAAAATAAAAAATAATTTGTGTTTCTTGTTTGAGTCCAGTATCAAATTTCAAGTTTGGTGTCAATTGCATGTTTCTATTTTTCTTGCATATTTCAAAAATATATGCATTGTGTTCTTCATTGATTTTCAAGTTGTTCTTGATGATTTTATTTGTCTGATCTTTAAATTCTCTTGTTTTATGTCTTTTGTTGTTTCTCATGTGCATTCTCAAATTATTTTCTTTTCTTAAAAATTTTCAAAAATGTGTTCTTGATGTTCATCATGACCTTCAAAATGTTCTTGATGTTCATCTTGACATTCAAAGTGTCCTTGCATGCATTCCTTATTTTGATCTTAGTTTTTCATGTCTAAATTCATTATGTTATTTTTCTCTCTCATCATTAAAAATTCAAAAAAATACAAAATTATGTCTTTTCAAGTCAATAATACAGAGAATTGAAGATTCAGAACATACAGCAGAGGAATCACAGAGAAAAAGCTGGGTGTTCAAAACGCCCAGTAAAAAAGGATTTCTGGCATTTAAACGCCAGCCAGGGTACCTAGCTGGGCGTTTAACGCCCAAGGAGGTAGCTAAGTGGGCGTTTAACGCCAGGATAGTACCAAGGAGGAACAAAGATAAAGGCATTCTTGTTGAAACTGATTCTGAACCTGAAAGGACCTTGAAGAGGAAGCTAAGAGCAGCTAAAGCACAACACTCTGAAAAGGACTTGACAGAAAATTTTGAAAAGGAAGCAGACAAAACAACCATGGCCGAACCCAACAACAACAATGCAAGGAAGGTGTTTGGTGACTTTACTGCACCTACTCTTGACTTCTATGAGAGAAGCATCTCAATTCCTGCCATTGGAGCAAACAACTTTGAGCTTAAGCCTTAATTAGTTTCTCTGATACAACAGAATTACAAGTTTCATGGACTTCCATTGGAAGATCCTCATCAGTTCTTAGCTGAATTTTTGCAAATCTATGACACTGTTAAGACCAATGGAGTTGATTCTGAGGTCTACAGACTTATGCTTTTCCCTTTTGCTGTAAGAGATAGAGCTAGTATATGGTTGAACTCACAACCTAGAGACAGCCTGAACTCTTGGGAAAAGCTGGTCAATGCCTTCTTAGCTAAATTCTTTCCACCTCAAAAGATGAGTAAGCTTAGAGTGGAAGTTCAAACCTTCAAACAGAAGGAAGGTGAATCCTTCTATGAAGCTTGGGAAAGATACAAGCAATTGATCAGAAGGTGTCCTTCTGACATGCTTTCAGAATGGAGCATCATAGGTATCTTCTATGATGGTCTGTCTGAGTTATCCAAGATGTTATTGGACCATTCTATAGGCGGATCTATTCATCTGAAGAAAATGCCTACAGAAGCCCAGGAACTCATTGAAATGGTTGTAAATAACCAATTCATGTACACTTCTGAAAGATATCCTGTGAACAATTGGACAACTCAGTCCTGTGAACAATGGGACAACTCAGAAGAAAGGAGTTATTGATATTGATACTCTGAATGCCATATTGGCTCAGAATAAATTATTGACTCAGCAAGTCAATATGATTTCTCAGAATCTGACTGGATTGCAAGCTGCATCCAGCAGTAATAAAGAAGAATCTTTTGAAGAAGAAGCTTATGATCCTGAGAACCTGTAATGGAAGAGGTGAATCACATGAGAGAACCCTATGGAAACACCTATAATCCGTCATGGAAAAATCATCCAAATCTCTCATGGAAGGACCAAGAGAATGTAGAACCTATGCACAATTACTCAAGAGGGGGGGGGTGAATTGAGTATTGCAACAACAATGAATCTTTTTGCGAAAGTTAAAGACAATATACAAAAGTGTTATTGTACTAGTATTTTTCCAAGAGCTTAACTCAATTGCTAAGCATTTATAAGGAGCTTTTACTTTCCAATAGACACCAACTCAAATAAATTGATCAAGCTTTTCACCAATCGGACTTAAGCTACTCCTTAAGTACTTACGAAGCTACTTTTCGATCACAATTTATTTGCTCAAAGGTAAAAGACAATAATATTGAAGAGATGAGTTTGGAGAGATGCAAACGCTATTTAGAGTGGTTCGGCACAATCCTTGTCCTACGTCCACTTTCTTTCTCAATCGCAATTGAGAAGTTCCACTATTGCCAAGCTTCAAGGTGCTCGCGCAAAACCTTTTACAATCCGAGTCCTTAGTTTCTAACACCTCACGGTATATGATCACCACTCGTATACTAACCCACTCCACTTAGAGATACCTTCTCTAAGATTTGCCTTGAGTACTTAGTATACCTCTTTGGTATCCTCACCGACTATAGTATTTATAACTCTTGACTCAACCTTGGAGATCACACTCCAATTTACAAAGTGTACAAGAAAACAATTCTCAAAGAATTATTGAGATGAAATGAGTACTCTCTAGAAGAGTGTATGATTACAAGTTTAGCACTATTGAACCAATTGATATTACTCTCTCAAA
>NC_029777.3:94217217-94218579 GCF_000817695.3 Arachis duranensis | reverse complement strand
CTTAGGATTGATCTCAAACTTGTTGGAGTCAATTCCTACGCTTTTTGTACCTTTGAAAACAAGTTTTAAACCATACCATTTGGCTAGCATCGAATTGCAAGATGTGCATCAAAACATTTTGTGAGTGTGTGTTGAGAGATTTAGCAATTGGTTCTTAACAAGAAGTTACCTAAGTCCTAAGACACTATACTTGTCTTCAAATGTTGTGGACTTGAGTTTCTTGTTGTTGTTGTGTTGCTTTCAACTCTTCATTCCTCAACGTTGAATGTTGGTTGATCTTTCGACATGCTTGTTCATTCAAGTTGTTTGTTGGTTTGTCTTTCATATCGTTTGTTGGTTTGTCATTCATCAAAACCTACGAATACAAACTTCACATACAAGCAACATGATTTACAATTTCCCCCTTTTTGATAATGACAAACCAATTTTGAGGATATGCATTTATAAATGATTTTGAAAGCAACAATAATGCACTTTGTTTTATAGAAAGCTTTGGAGAAGACTTCACAAAAAAATTTTTGCAGGAGTTCCCCCTAAATATGTGCATTTGTTCCTTTAAAGGGCGTTTATCAAAGAAAACGATTTAGATATCAAAGTTTTTGCTTAGCGGAAGTCTTTTTGAAATCATTGTTTCACAAACTTATTTCTTCTTTTCAAATCCTCAAACTTCTTCTTTTTCAAAAGTTCAAAACTTCAAATATCCTCAAACTTTTCTTCCCCCTTTTGATATTATCAAAAAGAAGGGAGTTTGAAATTTGTCATAGAAGCATGCATAAAACAATGAAATTTTTTTTTAAGTTCAATTTCTCTATTAATCTCAAGGATGAGATATTCCCCCTTTCAAAAAGAATTTGATTTCCCCTTTTTTTTTATATAATAAGCATGCATAATTCCCCCTAAAGAAGTGAAATATATCAAGGCATGCACATTAACTTAAAATAGGGGTACCAAGCCTATTTTGAGTTATTTAAGAAGGAAATATCAAAGTATTTAAACCATAATAGAAATCCTTAGCTTACTAGGAGTTAGTTTAACAATTCATATAATCAAATAAGCATAAAGCAATAAAAAGTGACTTGATGAAGAGGAGACAATCAATTTTGGTCTTCATCATCATCAGTATCCTCTTCATATGGTAGGTGGATGCCGAAATGCTCATATAAGTCATCAATACGACGATCCAAGCGACCCGTGCGATGATCTACACAAGACACACGACGATTAAGTGCTTCAAGTTGCCTACCATGCTCTACTTCAATCCTTTGGATGTTTTGGTTGATGGATTGTAATTCTCTCATTACATCAACCAAGGAGGGTGGTTCTTGAGCTTGAGGTGCTTGTGGAGGAGCTTGCTCTTGAGGA
>NC_029777.3:94212671-94213523 GCF_000817695.3 Arachis duranensis | reverse complement strand
TCAAGTATTTGAAATAAGGCTTCAATCCATCTATTTATAGACTCCCCAAACCTTAGAAACATTGGGGAGTTAATGGGATGGAGCCTTTTTGTCAAAACTAGCCGTTTTTTATGTTTTTGAATTATTTGCATCGATGCATAACACTTTGCATCGATGCAAATGTGTTTTTGAAGCTGAAATTTGAATTTTCAGCTAGGTTGCATCGATGCAAACATATTTGCATCGATTCAACAGGTCGTCGCATGCTTTGCATCGATGCAAGATGAGTGTGCATCGATGCAAACCTTAAAGAATGGCTTAAAATCACTTTAAAATACTTAGGATTGATCTCAAACTTGTTGGAGTCAATTCCTATGCTTTTGTACCTTTGAAAAACAAGTTTTAAACCATTTGGCTAGCATCGAATTGCAAGATGTGCATTGATGAGCGGATAATTTATACGCGTTTTGGCATTATTTTTAGTGTGTTCTTAGTATGATCTAGTTAGTTTTTAGTATATTTTTATTAGTTTTTAGCTAAAATTCACTTTTCTGGACTTTACTATGAGTTTGTGTGTTTTTCTGTGATTTCAGGTATTTTCTGGCTGAAATTGAGGGTTCTGAGCAAAGATCTGATTCCGAGACCAAAAAGGACTGCAGATGCTGTTGGATTCTGACCTCCCTGCACTCGAAGTGGATTTTCTGGAGCTACAGAAGCCCAATTGGCGCGCTCTCAACGGCGTTGGAAAGTAGACATCCTGGGCTTTCCAGCAATATATGATAGTCCATACTTTGCCCAAGATTTGATGGCCCAAACCGGCGTGGCAAATCAGCCTCAGAAATTCCAGCGTTAAACGCCGGAACTGGCATAAAA
>NC_029777.3:94195494-94195980 GCF_000817695.3 Arachis duranensis | reverse complement strand
ATCAATCTAATACCTGCATCCACTATCAGAAAGCTTGGGTTGACTGGAGAAGTCAAACCAACCCGGATATGCCTCCAACTTGCTGATGGCTCTATTAAACATCCATCAGGCATAATAGAGGATATGATTGTCAAGGTTGGGCCATTTGCCTTTCCAACTGACTTTGTGGTGCTGGAAATGGAGGAGCACAAGAGTGCAACTCTCATTCTAGGAAGACCCTTCCTAGCAACTGGACGAACTCTCATTGATGTACAAAAGGGGAAGTCACCTTGAGAGTCAATGAGGATGAGTTCAAGTTGAATGCTGTAAAAGCTATGCAGCATCCAGATACACCAAATGACTGCATGGGCGCTGACATTATTGACTCTCTGGTAGAAGAGATCAATATGGCTGAGAGCATGGAATCAGAGCTTGAGGACATCTTCAAAGATGCTCAGCCTGATCAGGAAGAACTAGAGGAGGCAAAGGAATTTTCGAAAATTCCTC
>NC_029777.3:94190071-94191146 GCF_000817695.3 Arachis duranensis | reverse complement strand
TGGCTAGACTTTATTGGGCGTTCCATATTGCCCACTAGCAACCGTTCTGAGGTCACCATCAAGAGAGCAGTGATGATTCATTGCATTATGCTTGGAAAAGAAGTGGAGGTCCATCATGTGATTGCTTGTGAGATCTACACAATTGCAAATAAGAACTCCACTGAAGCCAAATTGGCTTATCCAAGCTTGATTTCCTTGCTCTGTAAAGAGGCTGGGGTGAAGATGGGAGTAGATGAGTTCATACCCATTGAACACCCAATTACCAAGAAGCCAATGGAAGGACAGGTGCAAGACAACTCCATTAAGAGGAGGGCGCAGGAATTCCTCCCTGAATTCCCAAGAATTGACTACTGGACCAGCCTAGAAGCATCTATCTCCAAGCTGCAAGAAACTATGGAGCAACTGAAGGAAGAACAGCAGAATCAGAACTGCATGCTCTGCAAATTGCTGAAGGAACAAGAGAAGCAGGGGCGTGAACTCCAAGAGTTGAAACGCCAAAAGCTCTCCTCTCAAGCTGAGGGAGCATCCACTTCTCAAAATCAAGGTTGTTGAGTCCTAACTCTGTGAAAATCTCTATCATTAGGAGCCTATGTTTGTGCGTTTTCTTTTTCTTTTGTCTTGTTTTCTATTTTTATTTTTTTAGTCTTATATCTATTCTTGAGTCTTGTTCTTAATTTATAGTTAATAAAATTGAAATTTTATGCCTTAAAGTTATGAATGTCCTATGAATCCATCACCTCTCTTAAATGAAAAATGTTTTAATCACAAAAGAACAAGAAGTACAGGATTTCGAAATTTATCATTGAAACTAGTTGAATTAGTTTGATGTGGTGACAATACTTTTTGCTTTCTGAATGAATGCATGAACAGTGCATATGTCTCTTGAATTTGTTGTTTTGAGAATGTTAAAAAAATTGTTGGCTCTTGAAAGAATGAGGAGAAAGAGAACTGTTATTGAGGATCTAAAAATCATTAGACTGATTCTTGAAGCAAGAAAAAGCAGTGTTTCTCAAAAAAAAAAGAGAAGAAGAAAAGTAAAAGAAAAAGAAAGAAATAAAGTTGTGATCCAAGGCAA
>NC_029777.3:94189585-94189826 GCF_000817695.3 Arachis duranensis | reverse complement strand
TCCAAAATTCTGAGTTCCTATAGATGCCAATCATTCTGAATTTTAAAGGATAAAGTGAGATGCCAAAACTGTTCAGAGGCAAAAAGCTACTAGGCCCGCTCATCTAATTGGAGCTATGTTTCCTTGATATTTTGGAGTCTATAGTATATTCTCTTCTTTTTATCCTGTTTTGATTTTCAGTTGCTTGAGGACAAGCAACAATTTAAGTTTGGTGTTGTGATGAGCGGATAATTTATACGCT
>NC_029777.3:94189230-94189467 GCF_000817695.3 Arachis duranensis | reverse complement strand
TTTTAGCTAAAATTCACTTTTCTGGACTTTACTATGAGTTTGTGTGTTTTTCTGTGATTTCAGGTATTTTCTGGCTGAAATTGAGGGTTCTGAGCAAAGATCTGATTCCGAGACCAAAAAGGACTGCAGATGCTGTTGGATTCTGACCTCCCTGCACTCGAAGTGAATTTTCTGGAGCTACAGAAGCCCAATTGGCGCGCTCTCAACGGCGTTGAAAAGTAGACATTCTGGGCTTTT
>NC_029777.3:94183776-94188784 GCF_000817695.3 Arachis duranensis | reverse complement strand
TTAGTGACAGACGCAAAAGAATCATTGGATTCTATTCCGGCCTGATTGAGAACCGACAGATGAATTCCGCTATGCTGTGACAGAGCATATGCAATCGCTTTCACTGAGAGGATGGGAGGTAGCCATTGACAACGGTGAAACCCTACATACAGCTTGCCATGGAAGGAGACTTGCGTGTTTGAAGAAGAAGACAGTAGGAAAGCAGAGATTCAGAAGATGAAGCATCTCCAAACCTCAACCGATTCTCCATTACTGCAAAACAAGTAATCATTTCATGTTCTTTTGCTTTTCACAATCAATCCTGATAATTTCTGATATCCTGACTAAGATTTACAAGATAACCATAGCTTGCTTCAAGCCGACAATCTCTGTGGGATCGACCCTTGCTCACGCAAGGTATTACTTGGACGACCCAGTACACTTGCTGGTTAGTTGTGCGGGATTGCAAAAGTGTGATTACAATTTCGTGCACCATGCATCAAAACATTTTGTGAGTGTGTGTTGAGAGATTTAGCAATTGGTTCTTAACAAGAAGTTACCTAAGTCCTAAGACATTATACTTGTCTTCAAATGTTGTGGACTTGAGTTTCTTGTTGTTGTTGTGTTGCTTTCAACTCTTCATTCCTCAACGTTGAATGTTGGTTGATCTTTCGACATGCTTGTTCATTCAAGTTGTTTGTTGGTTTGTCTTTCATGTCGTTTGTTGGTTTGTCATTCATCAAAACCTACGAATACAAACTTCACATACAAGCAACATGATTTACAGAGAAGCCTCAATAAGGCTTCAACAACAATAATGGTGGAAGAAATAGGTTTAGCAATAGCAAGCCTTTTCCATCATCTTCTCAGCAACAGACAGAGAACTCTGAGCAGAGTCGTTCTGACTTAGCAACCATAGTCTCTGATCTATCTAAGACCATACTAAGTTTCATGAATGAAACAAGATTCTCCATTAAAAATTTGGAGACATGGTGCACAAAATTGTGATCTCTACTTTTCACAACTCAAATAATCCCCGGTAATGAATCCAAAAACTTGGTGCTCAATACCATGGTACAAACATAATTTCACAACTTCGCACAACTAACCAGCAAGTGCACTAGGTCGTCCAAGTAATAAACCTTACGCGAGTAAGGGTCGATCCCACGGAGATTGTTGGTATGAAGCAAGCTATGGTCATCTTGTAAATCTCAGTCAGGCAGATTCAAATGGTTATAGATGATTTATGAATAAAGCATAAAATAAAGATAGAGATACTTATGTAATTCATTGGTGAGAATTTCAGATAAGCGTATGGAGATGCTTTGTCCCTTTCGTCTCTCCTGCTTTCCTACTGTCTTCATCCAATCCTTCTTACTCCTTTCCATGGCAAGCTGTATATAGGGTTTCACCGTTGTTAGTGGGTACCTCCCATCCTCTCAGTGAAAATGTTCAACGCACCCTGTCACGGCACGGCTAATCATCTGTCGGTTCTCAATCAGGTTGGAATAGAATCCAGTGATTCTTTTGCGTCTGTCACTAACGCCCAGCCTTCAGGAGTTTGAAGCTCGTCATAGTCATTCAATCATTGAATCCTACTCAGAATACCACAGACAAGGTTTAGAGATTCCGGATTCTCTTGAATGCCGCCATCAATTCTAGCTTATACCACGAGGATTCCGATTAAGGGATCCAAGAGATATCCACTCAATCTAAGGTAGAACGGAGGTGGTTGTCAGGCACACGTTCATATGTGAAAATGATGATGAGTGTCACGGATCATCACATTCATCAAGTTGAAGAACAAGTGATATCTTAGAACAAGAACAAGCTGAATTGAATAGAAGAACAATAGTAATTGCATTAATACTCGAGGTACAGCAGAGCCCCACACCTTAATCTATGGTGTGTAGAAACTCCACCGCTAAAAATACATAAGAACAAGGTTCAGACATGGCCGAATGGCCAGCCTCCCAATAATCTAAGAACTAGACGTCCAAAGATGATCTAGAGATCTAAAGTGATCAAAAGATTCCAGTGATCAAAAGATGAAAATACAATAGCAAAAGGTCTTATTTATAGAGAACTAGTAGCTTAGGGTTTACAAAGATGAGTAAATGACATAAAAATCCACTTCCGGGCCCACTTAGTGTTTGCTTGGGCTGAGCATTGAAGCATTTTCGTGTAGAGACTTCTCTTGGAGTTAAACGCCAGCTTTTGTGCCAGTTTGGGCGTTTAACTCCCATTCTTGTGCCAGTTCCGGTGTTTAACGCCAGACAGTTTTGAGCTGATTTGGAACGCCAGTTTGGGCCATCAAATCTCGGGCAAAGTATGAACTATTATATATTTCTGGAAAGCCCAGGATGTCTACTTTCCAACGCAGTTGAGAGTGCGCCAATTGGGCTTCTGTAGCTCCAGAAAATCCACTTCGAGTGCAGGGAGGTCAGAATCCCCCAAGCAACTGAAAATCAAATAAGATAAAAAGAAGAGAATATGCAATGAACTCCAAAAACATCTATGAAGATCAGTATTAATTAGATGAGCGGGGCTTTAGCTTTTTGCCTCTGAACAGTTTTGGCATCTCACTCTATCCTTTGAAATTCAGAATGATTGGCTTCTATAGGAACTCAGAATCCAGATAGTGTTATTGATTCTCCTAGTTAAGTATAATGATTCTTGAACACAGCTACTTTATGAGTCTTGGCCGTGGCCCAAAGCACTATGTCTTCCAGTATTACCACCGGATACATACATGCCACAGACACATAACTGGGTGAACCTTTTCAGATTGTGACTCAGCTTTGCTAAAGTCTCCAATTAGAGGTGTCCAGGGTTCTTAAGCACACTCTTTTTACCTTGGATCACAACTTTATTTTTTTCTTTTTCTTTTTCTCTTTCTCTTTTTTTGTTTTTCTCTCTCTTTTTTTTTCAAAATTTTTTTTTGTAGATTCACTGCTTTTTCTTGCTTCAAGAATCCTTTATATGATTTTTCAAATCCTCAGTAACATGTCTCCTTTTTCATCATTCTTTCAAGAGCCAACCATTCATGAACAACAAATTCAAAAGACATATGCACTGTTTAAGCATACATTCAGAAAACAAAAGTACTGCCACCACATCAAAATAATTAATCTGTTATAAAATTCAAAATTCATGCAATTCTTTTTCTTTTTCAATTAAGAACATTTTTCATTTAAGAAAGGTGATGGATTCATAGGACATTCTTAACTTTAAGGCATAGACACTAAGACACTAATGATCATAAGACACAAACATAGATAAACATAAGCATAATTTTTGAAAAATAGGAAAATAAGGAACAAGGAAATTAAAGAACGGGTCCACCTTAGTGATGGCGGCTGATGACAGGTCATCATATACCCATTTTTCAAGCTAATTTCACTTGTTTTATTAGTTTTTATGCACTTTCTTGCATCCTAAGTAAGTGATTTGGAATGAAAATGCATAACTTCTTTAATTCAAGCAACCACCATTAAATTGATGCTAAATCATGAGGTTTGAGCTAAAATTAATTGATTTTTAATGATTTATAAACCTTATGAGTTTAGAGATACTTTGATTGGTTGTTTTGGTTTGTTGTAGGTGAAGAAAGGAAGAAAAGAGGAAAAACGTGGCTTAAGAAAGCGTGGCCCAAGAAAAAAAGAATGTGGCGCATGGAACGGAGGAAGCTACACTGCCTTCCAAGAGAGCACACTGCCCTCCAGGAGAGCAACATAATGAGCCAAACCATGAAAAACATCACTGCCCTGCCCACAACAAAGGCGGAGCACAATTTGATGCTAAGGATCAAAGAGAGCAAAAACTCTGCCTTGCCCTCCTCAAGAGCAATATCGGGCTTCACCCAAGAAAAATTCAAATTTCGAACCCAAGGACAAAGAAGAAAAGGAGTAGCGCTCAAGCACAATAAAATCAAGCAAAAATTGGCTTGCTTTCATTCTCCCTGGATCGAACACGGCACCATGAGGAAACAAGGAACTAAGCATTACTTTGGTGCCAAGAAAACCAAAGAAAAAGAAGCAGCGTGTGCCTCCACCAAGTTTCGAATGTGGGACTTCACTTTTGGAAACATTGCCCTGCCCTCCACAAGGGCATGGCAGCATTTTGTGGTGCACGGCCAGCGCACAAGATTGGGCGCACCAAGGGAATCTCGGCCAGCAGCAGCGCGCACGGGCAGAATCTGGCGCACCAAGAAAACTCTGCCCTGCCCTCCACAAGGGCAGGGCAGCATTCTGATGCATCACACGCACGCAACAAGGGCCGCACGTACCATTTCCTGTTCTGCCCTCCACAAGGGCAGGGCAGCCTCCTGGGAGCTACTTTCTCATGGGCTGAAAATTGGATTAAAAATCTAATTTAATTCTTTTCTTCACCAAATCAAAAGCCCATCCAAATGCCAAAATCCAAGAATAGGAAGTGTATAAATAGGAGATATTTTGATGTAATTAGGACCTCTGCTTTTACTTTTGACTTTTGAACCTTCTTTTGATTTTTGAATTTGGAGACTTCATTGAGAGCTAGGAACGGAGATTTGAGAGAATTGGGAAGGGGAATTGATCTCTCTTCTTCCTCGTTCTTGCTTGAGCATTTTTACTTCTCTTGTTTGAGTCTTGGGTGTGAAGAATTGAGGAATTTCTGTCTCAATCTCCAGTCAAGATCTCTTTAATTTCTCTTCTGCTTAATTGAGTTCAATTACATTTCCTTTACTGCTTCTTCTTTAATTTCTTGTTAATTGCTTTGTGAACTTGGATCTGGGAAGGTAATTGAGATCTAGACTTTGCTATCTAGTCTCTGGAGTCCTAAGATCCCATTTCCCCTGTTGGTTCTTCTATGAACCCCTGCTGCAATTTAATTTCCCTTTCTGTTTAAGATCTAACCGAATTCAAATCTTCTCTTGCTTTGATAATTGTTGAAATTTAATTTCTCTTGCTTAAATTCTGAAATCCCAGTCCTCAAATCCCTTTTCCATTCAAGCAATTTATATTTCTTGCACTTTAAGTTACTGCAATTT
>NC_029777.3:94177863-94182262 GCF_000817695.3 Arachis duranensis | reverse complement strand
TATATGAAGCATGGGAAAGATATAAGGCGCTGCTGAGGAAATGTCCACCAGAGATGTTCACTGAGTGGGACAAGCTGCAGAACTTCTATGAGGGACTCACTCTTAAGGCTCAAGAAGCACTTGATCATTCAGTTGGAGGCTCATTACAACTCATGAAAACTACAGAGGAAGCTCAAAATCTCATTGATTTGGTGGCTAACAACCAATATTTCTTTGCTCACCAAAGGCAACGCCAACCATCACAAAGGAGAGGAGTAATGGAGTTGGAAGGAGTGGATTCAATCCTAGCTCAGAACAAAATGATGCAGCAGCAAATTCAACAACAGTTTGAGCAGATGACCAAGAGAATTGACAGCCTTCAAGTTGCATCAGTGAGTGCCACAAGCCAACCATCAATTACTTGGGGGCAAAATGAAGAAATTCAAGAGGAGCAACAGCAAGAGCAAGTCCAATACATGCACAACCAAAATCTTGGAACAAATGAAGTCTATGGTGATACTTACAATCCCTCTTGGAAAAACCATCCCAACCTCAGATGGGGAGACAACCATAATCAAACTCAGCAGCCATGGCAAAGGAACTCAACTCAAAACAATTGGAAAAACACAAACCACAACAACTAGCCAAACACTAACCAAAACATATACAGAAAACCACAAAACACTTATCCCAACTCTAACCATTATCCACCCAATAACCACCCAACTAACCAAAACACCTACCATCATCCATCAACACCCCAAAACAACCAATCTCACAAGACTCTCAGAGAATTACTAATCTAGAAATGCTCATGGAGAAGATGATGAAGAATCAAGAATTGACAACAAAGAACCAAGAAGCCTCCATGAAGAACCTAGAGAGGCAGATTGGGAAAATCTCCAAGCAGATTTCTATTGAAAAACCATCAAGCTCACTACCAAGTGACTCCATTCCTAATCCAAAAGAGGAGTGCAAGGCAATACAGTTAAGGAGTGGAAAAACCCTGCTGAAAGATGAAGAAGCCACCAAAAAGCCCAAGGAAAGTGACAAGAAACAAGTCGAAAAAGAGGCAGCCAATGATGAAGATGCAACAGCAAACAATCACCCTCAGAATCAACCTCAAGAAAAAGAAGATAGACCACAAAATCTGAAGAAGGGAAAGCAGATCATGGAAGAACCAAATCCAAGACAACATCAAGTGGAGAAGAGCTTGACACCTCCACTGCCTTATCCCCAAAGATTCCACAAAGAGACAAAGGATCAACATTTCCACAAATTCCTTGAGACTTTCAAGAAGTTGGAAATCAACATACCTTTGGCTGAGGCATTGGAGCAAATGCCTCTGTATGCCAAGTTCTTAAAGAAGCTCATCAACAAGAAAAGAGACTGGAATGAGAAGGAGACGGTAATGCTCAGTGAGGAATGTAGCGCTGTGTTACAAAAAGGAATTCCACCAAAGCTTAAAGATCCAGGGAGTTTTGTAGTATCCTGCACTATAGGCAAATTAACCTTAGACAAAGCTCTATGTGATCTTGGAGCTAGTATCAACTTAATGCCCCTGTCCATGATGAGGAAGCTTGCTATAGAAGAACTCAAACCCACCAGGATGTCACTAGTCATGGCCGACAGAGTAATCAAGACACCCAATGGAATTGTGGAAAATCTGTTAGTGAAGGTTGGAAGTTTATCTTTCCTGCGGATTTTGTGATCTTGGACACTGACGAGGAAGGAAACAATTCAATCATCTTGGGAAGACCATTTCTAGCAACTGCAAGAGCCATTATAGATGTGGAAAAAGGAGAAATGATCTTCAGAGTACACAATGAGCAAATGATCATAAATGTTTTCAAGTCAATGCAACACCTTCCTGAGCAAGAAGATTACCTGAGGGTGGATATGATAGAGAGTCTGGTGGAAGAAATATTAGACACTAATCAGCATGAGCAAGAAGAAGAAATTAATCAAGAGATAGTAGAGGAACACGCAGCTGAGATCTCTATTGACAAGGAGGTGAAACCAAGCAAGAAGGAAGAGATGCATAAACAAGAACTGAAGCCATTACCTACCCATCTCAAATATGCATTCCTTGGCACATCAGAAAGTTCCCCAGTGATCATCAATTCATCCTTGACAAAAAAAGAAGAAGGAGAGCTTCTTGATGTACTCAGAGCTCACAAAGATGCTTTAGGATGGACCATTGATGATCTGAAAGGCATTAGCCCTGCAGTGTGTATGCATAAAATTCTCTTGGAGGACAATTTCAAAGCAGTAGTTCAACCTCAGAGAAGGTTAAATCCTGCAATGAAGGAAGTTGTCCAGAAGGAAGTAATGAAATTGTGGAATGCAGGGATAATATATCCTATCTCTGATAGCTCATGGATAAGCCCAGTCCAAGTGGTACCAAAGAAGGGTGGAATGACAGTCATTGTTAATGATAAGAATGAACTCATTCCCACAAGAACTGTGACAGGATGGAGGACGTGTATTGATTATAGGAGGCTGAATGATGCCACAGGCAAAGATCATTTTCCACTTCCTTTCGTTGATCAGATGCTTGAAAGATTGGCCGGCCATGCTTACTATTGCTTCCTGGATGGCTATTCTGGGTATAATCAGATAGTGGTAGATCCAAATGACCAAGAAAAGACTTCATTCACATGTCCGTTTGGAGTTTTTGCTTATAGAAGAATGCCATTTGGACTATGCAATGCCCCAGCCACTTTCAAAGGTGTATGCTCTCCATTTTTTCAGATATGGTCGAAAAGTTTTTAGAGGTTTTCATGGACGACTTTTCTGTTTTTGGTGACAATTTCAATACTTGCCTGAAACATCTAACTCTTGTTTTGAAATGGTGCCAAGAAACTAATTTGGTTTTGAACTGGGAAAAGTGCCATTTCATGGTGCTGAGGGGATTGTTCTTGGTCACAAAGTTTCAAGAAAAGGGATAGAGGTTGACAAGGCAAAGGTGGAAATTATAGAGAAGCTTCCCCCATCAATTAATGGAAAATCTGTTAGAAGTTTCTTGGGACATGCAGGATTTTATAGAAGGTTTATCAAGGATTTTTCTAAAATAGCTAAACCTTTGAGTAATCTATTAATGATTGATAACCCTTTTGTTTTTGATGAAAACTGCCGGCATGCTTTTGAAACTTTAAAACATAAACTCACAAGAGCACCAATTATCACACCCCCGGATTGGGAATTACCCTTTGAACTCATGTGTGATGCAAGTGATATTGCAATTGGTGTTGTACTTGGACAAAAAAGGGGAAACTTGCATCATGTCATATATTATGCAAGTAAGGTGTTGAATGAGGCTAAAAAAAAATTACACCACAACAGAGAAGGAATTGTTAGCTGTAGTTTATGCGTTTGATAAGTTTAGATCATACTTGATAGGATCTAAAATTGTGGTTTATACTGACCATGCTGCCCTCAAGTATTTGATATCAAAGCAGGATGCTAAACCAAGACTTATCAGGTGGATACTACTTCTACAGGAGTTTGACATTGAGGTAAGGGACAGGAAAGGTACTGAAAACCGAGTTGCTGACCATTTGTCAAGGTTGCCACAAGAAACAATTCAAGAAGCCTCACAACCTGTGAATGAAAGCTTCCCAGATGAACACCTTCTGCTAATTCAACAAATACCGTGGTTCGCTGACATAGCGAACTTCAAAGTGGGGAGGAAGATACCTCAAGAATTCACTAAGCAACAAGTGAAGAAGCTAATCAATGAAGCGAGGAAGTTCTTGTGGGATAAACCTTATCTGTTCAAAAGATGTTCTGATGGAATAATTAGGAGATATGTCCCTGAGAGTGAAATAAGAGATATATTGTGGCATTGCCATGGCTCATCTTATGGTGGACATTTTGGTCCAGAAAGAACAGCTGCAAAGATATTACAAAGTGGTTTCTATTGGCCAACTATCTTCAAAGATGCCAGAGAGTTTGTCCACCAATGTAATGAATGCCAGAGAGCAGGAAGATTTACAAGAAGGAATGAGATGCCGCAGAATTTCATTTTGGAATTAGAATTATTTGATCTATGGGGCATTGATTTCATGGGACCCTTTCCCCCTTCCTATTCTTTCAGATACATCTTAGTAGCAGTGGAGTACGTCTCAAAGTGGGTGGAAGCCATAGCCACAACTACCTGTGATGCACAAATTGTCCTTCAATTCCTCAAGAAGCACATTTTCACTAGATATGGAGTACCCAAGGGTCTTATCAGTGATGGTGGTGGTCATTTTTGTAACAAACAAATGGAGAAACTTCTTCATAAATATGGAGTTATTCATAAAGTAGCCACACCATATCACCCTCAGACTAATGGGCAGGCTGAATTAGCAAACAGAGAATTGAAGAAAATCCTAGAGAAAACAGTAGGTAGCACAAGAAAGGATTGGGCTAGGAA
>NC_029777.3:94173404-94176931 GCF_000817695.3 Arachis duranensis | reverse complement strand
AAAGAAAAGGAAGAAGAAAAAGCCAATGTGGCAAGAAAAACAAAGAATAAAGGCTGGACACCAATAGCTTGGACCCTAGGACACATGCCTGTGGTGTTCTTGTACTAGGATATGCTTGGATAAGTAAATTCTGAGGGGTATTTCAAAACCCGGTCACTTAGATCAACTGATTTGGGATGGCCAATTGAAAGTCCACAATAAAGAGCAACCTAGATACAGCACATTTAGTTATCCAAAGAGATGCTGGGCATCAATGATCCTAGGAGGAAATAGTGAGCCATGTGTCTGTGGTGGAAAGATGTTGAGTAAAAATAAAGCCAAAGGCTACTACTGTAACATTAGACACCAAGCCTTCAAAGAATAATAAGCTTGTTAAGCAACATGAGAAAAGAAAAGTTAGCAAGGGAGCAAGTAAAGAGTAAACCTTTGAGAAAAGATGTATATTATGTAACAGCAAACAATAACTTGGGTTGTCATTGTCTGCATAAAAACTCCATAAATCAAGTTCTGCTACATGCCTAATAAGGATATAATTGCTCTTCTTGTTCATTTCATTTTCTCTTAGTTTTGATGCTTGCTTGGGGACAAGCAAGGTTTAAGTTTGGTGTTGTGATGACAGGTCATCATATACCCATTTTTCAAGCTAATTTCACTTGTTTTATTAGTTTTTATGCACTTTCTTGCATCCTAAGTAAGTGATTTGGAATGAAAATGCATAACTTCTTTAAATCAAGCAACCACCATTAAATTGATGCTAAATCATGAGGTTCGAGCTAAAATTAATTGATTTTTAATGATTTATAAACCTTATGAGTTTAGAGATACTTTGATTGGTTGTTTTGGTTTCTTGTAGGTGAAGAAAGGAAGAAAAGAGGAAAACGTGGCTTAAGAAAGCGTGGCCCAAGAAAAAAAGAACGTGGCGCATGGAAGGGAGGAAGCTACACTGCCCTCCAAGAGAGCACACTGCCCTCCAGGAGAGCAACATAATGAGCCAAACCATGAAAAGCATCACTGCCCTGCCCACAACAAGGGCGGAGCACAATTTGATGCTAAGGATCAAAGAGAGCAAAAACTCTGCCCTGCCCTCCTCAAGAGCAATATCGGGCTTCACCCAAGAAAAATTCAAAAGAAATTGCTTCATAATGCTTCCTTTGGGTTTCGAACCCAAGGACAAAGAGGAAAGGAGTAGCGCTCAAGCACAATAAAATCAAGCAAAAATTGGCTTGCTTTCATTCTCCCTGGATCGAACACAGCACCATGAGAAAACAAGGAACTAAGCATTACTTTGGTGCCAAGAAAACCAAAGAAAAAGAAGCAGCGTGTGCCTCCACCAAGTTTCGAACGTGGGACTTCACTTTTGGAAACATTGCCCTGCCCTCCACAAGGGAAGGGCAGCATTTTGCGGTGCACGGCCAGCGCACAAGATTGGGCGCACCAAGGGAATCTCGGCCAGCAGCAGCGCGCACGGGCAGAATCTAGCGCACCAAGAAAACTCTGCCCTGCCCTCCACAAGGGCAGGGCAGCATTCTGATGCATCACACGCATGCAACAAGGGCCACACGCACCATTTCCTGCTTTGCCCTCCACAAGGGCAGGGCAGCCTCCTGGGAGCTACTTTCTCATGGGCTGAAAATTGGATTAAAAATCCAATTTAATTTTTTTCTTCACCAAATCAAAAGCCCATCCAAATGCCAAAATCCAAGAATAGGAAGTGTATAAATAGGAGATAGTTTGATGTAATTAGGACCTCTGCTTTTACTTTTGACTTTTGAACCTTCTTTTGATTTTTGAATTTGGAGACTTCATTGAGAGCTAGGACGGAGATTTGAGAGAATTGGGAAGGGGAATTGATCTCTCTTCTTCCTCGTTCTTGCTTGAGCATTTTTACTTCTCTTGTTTAAGTCTTGGGTGTGAAGAATTGAGGAATTTCTGTCTCAATCTCTAGTCAAGATCTCTTTAATTTCTCTTCTGCTTAATTGAGTTCAATTACATTTCCTTTACTGCTTCTTCTTTAATTTCTTGTTAATTGCTTTGTGAACTTGGATCTGGGAAGGTAATTGAGATATAAACTTTGCTATCTAGTCTCTGGAGTCCTGAGATCCCATTTCCCCTGTTGGTTCTTCTGTGAACCCCTGCTGCAATTTAATTTCCCTTTCTGTTTAAGATCTAACCGAATTCAAATCATCTCTTGCTTTGATAATTGTTGAAATTTAATTTCTCTTGCTTAAATTCTAAAATCCCAGTCCTCAAATCCCTTTTCCATTCAAGCAATTTATATTTCTTGCACTTTAAGTTACTGCATTTTACATTTCTTGCACTTTAAGTTTCAGTCATTTAATTTCTTGCTCTTTAAGATTCAGCATCTTTACTTTCAGTTCTCTTTAATTTCTGCAATTCATCCCTCTCCCTTTACATTTCCTGCTATTTACTTACTGTTGGATACAAAATCACTCAACCAATATTTGATTCGCTTGACTAAATCAACCACTAAACTAAAATTGCTCAATCCTTCAATCCCTGTGGGATCGACCTCACTCCCGTGAGTTTTATTACTTGACGCAACCCGGTACACTTGCCGGTGAGTTTTGTGTTGGATCGTTTTCCACACATCAGCGGCTTGCTCTTCCTCTTGAAGATCTTATGAAGTGCTTGAGCTCCTCAATGTCTCTTCCTTGCCTTTGTTGTTCCTCTCTCATGATTCTTTGATCTTCTCTAATTTCATGGAGGAGGATGGCATGTTCTTGGTGCTCCAACCTTAGTTGTCCCATGTTGGAACTCAATTCTCCTAGGGAGGTATTGATTTGCTCCCAATAGTTTTGAGGAGGAAAGTGCATCCCTTGAGGCATCTCAGGGATTTCATGATGAAAGGGATCTCTTGTTTGCTCCATCCTTTTCTTAGTGATGGGCTTGTCCATATCAATGAGGGTGTCTCCCTCTATGTCAACTCCAACTGAATAACAGAGGTGACAAATGAGATGGGGAAAGGCTAACCTTGCCAAGGTGGAGGACTTGTCCGCCACCTTATAGAGTTCTTGGGCTATAACCTCATGAACTTCTACTTCTTCTCCGATCATGATTCTATGAATCATGATGGCCCGGTCTATAGTAACTTCGGACCGGTTGCTAGTGAGAATGATTGAGCATTGGATAAACTCCAACCATCCCCTAGCCACGGGCTTGAGGTCATGCCTTCTCAGTTGAACCGGCTTTCCTCTTGAATCTCTCTTCCATTGAGTGCCCTCTTCACAAATGTCTATGAGGACTTGGTCCAACCTTGGATCAAAGTTGACCCTTCTAGTGTAAGGGTGTTCATCTCCTTGCATCATGGGCAAGTTGAATGCCAACCTTACATTTTCCGGACTAAAATCCAAGTATTTCCCCCGAACCATTGTAAGCCAATTCTTTGGGTCTGGATTCACACTTTGATCATGGTTCTTGGTGATCCATGCATTGGCATAGAACTCTTAAACCATTAAGATTCTATCTTGTTGAATAGGGTTGGTAAGAACTTCCCAACCTCTTCTTCG
>NC_029777.3:94173246-94173345 GCF_000817695.3 Arachis duranensis | reverse complement strand
CACTCTTTTTGAGTGAAAAAGGGACCTCGGGGATCACCTTCTTCAAGGCCACAACTTCATAGAAGTGGTCTTGATGCACCCCTGAGATGAATCTCTCCA
>NC_029777.3:94168722-94171048 GCF_000817695.3 Arachis duranensis | reverse complement strand
ATACCTATGATGCTCCATTCAGAAAGCATGTCAGAGGGACATTTTCTGATTAATTGTTTGTATCTTTCCCAAGCTTTATAGAGGGATTCTCCTTCCTTCTGTCTTGAAGGTTTGGACTTCCACTCTAAGCTTACTCAATTTTTGAGGTGGAAAGAACTTTGCCAAGAAGGCATTGACTAGCTTTTCCCAGGAGTTCAGGCTTTCTTTAGGTTGTGAATCCAACCATATCCTAGCTCTGTCTCTTACAGCAAAAGGGAATAGCATAAGTCTGTAGACCTCAGGGTCAACCCCATTGGTCTTGACATTGTCACAGATTTGCAAGAATTCAGCTAAAAACTGATGAAGATCTTCCAATGGAAGTCCATGGAACTTGCAATTCTGTTGCATTAGAGAAACTAATTGAGGCTTAAGCTCAAAGTTGTTTGCTCTAATGGCAGGGATAGAGATGCTTCTCCCATAGAAGTCGGGAGTAGGTGCAGTAAAATCACCCAGCACCTTCCTTGCATTGTTGGCATTGTTGTTGTTTTCGGTTGCCATGTCTTCTTCTTTGAAGATTTCTGTTAGGTCCTCTACAGAGAGTTGTGTCTTAGCTTCTCTTAGCTTTCGCTTCAAGGTCCTTTCAGGTTCAGGATCAGCCTCAACAAGAATACTTTTGTCTTTGCTCCTGCTCATATGAAAGAGAAGAAAACAAGAAAATATGGAATCCTCTATGTCACAGTATAGAGATTCCTTGATGTGTCAGAGGAAACGAAAAATTGAAGGAAGAGGTAGAAGAATTCGAACTTATCAAGAAAGATGGAGTTCGAATTGTTCATTGAGGAATAGTGTTAGTCCATAAGTAGAAAGATGTGAGAAGAGGGGAAGAAATTTTCGAAAATAAATTAAAAAGATTTTAAAAACATTTTGAAAAATACAAATTGATTTTCGAAAACTAAGAGTGAAAAAGAAATCAAGTGATTTTTGAAAAAGATTTTGAAATAAGAAATTAAAAAGATATGATTGAAAACTATTTTGAAAAAAGATGTGAGAAAAATATATGATTGAAAAGATATGATTTGAAAAACAATTTAAAAAGATTTGATTTTAAAAATTAATGACTTGGCTAACAAGAAAAGATATGATTCAAACATTAAACCTTTCTCAACAGAAAAGGCAACATACTTGAAATGTTGAATCAAATCATTAATTGTTAGCAAGTATCTTTGAAAATGGAGAGAAATTGATTTTGAAAAAGATTTTATTGAAAAGATATGATTTGAAAAATATTTGATTTTGAAAACTTTTGAAAACCTGAAAAAAATTTGCATTAAAAATAGAATCTTCCCTCTTGTGCCATCCTAGCGTTAAACGACCAGAATGGTGCACATTCTAGCGTTTAACGCCCAAAACACTACCCTTTTGGGCGTTAAACGCCCAGCCAGGCACCCTGGCTGGCGTTTAAACGTCAGTTTGCCTTCTTCACTGGGTGTTTTGAACGTCCAGCTTTTTCTGTATAATTCCTCTGCTGTATGTTCTGAATCTTCAATTCTCTGTATTATTGACTTGAAAAGACACAAATTAAAATTTTTTTTTTGGATTTTTTTAATAATAAGGAATAATCAAAATGCAACTAAAATCAAATAACTTTGCATGCAAGACACCAAACTTAGCAGTTTGTATACTACTAACACTAACAAAATGAGAATGCATATAACAAAACACTCAAGTCAAGAGAATTCAAAGATCAGAGCAATAAAATTATCAAGAACATCTTGAAGATCACTTAAGACACATGGATGAATGCAAGAAGAACAGAAACATGCAATTGACACCAAACTTAAAATGAGACTCTAGACTCAACAAGAAACATACAATATTTTTGGTTTTTATGATTTTGTAAATTTTTTTGGATTTTTCGAAAATTAAGTGGAAAAGAAAATAAAGATATCAAAATTCTTAAGCTTTCAAAGAAAGCTTCGATCCAAAACACTAGACATGGCCAATGGCCAGCCAAGCCTTAGTAGATCACTGCTCCAATAGCAAGATTGATAGAAATCAACAAGCTCTTGTGATGATAAGTTGACACCTCGGTTCAATGAAATTAGACATGGCTTCACAGCCAGCCAGATTTCAACAGATCATCATGAAACTCTAGAATTCATTCTTAAGAACTCTGAAGAAAAAATACCTAATCTAAGCAACAAGATGAACCGTCAGTTGTCCAAACTCAACAATTCCCCGGCAACGGCGCCAAAAACTTGGTGCACGAAATTGTGATCTCTACTTTTCACAACTCAAATAATCCCCGGTAATGAATCCAAAAACTTGGTGCTCAATACCATGGTAC
>NC_029777.3:94168063-94168391 GCF_000817695.3 Arachis duranensis | reverse complement strand
CTTTCCATGGCAAGCTGTATGTAGGGTTTCACTGTTGTCAGTGGCTACCTCCCATCCTCTCAGTGAAAATGTTCAACGCACGCTGTCACGGCACGGCTAATCATCTGTCGGTTCTCAATCAGGTTAGAATAGAATTCAGTGATTCTTTTGTGTCTGTCACTAACGCCCATCCTTCAGGAGTTTGAAGCTCGTCATAGTCATTCAATCATTGAATCCTACTCAGAATACCACAGACAAGGTTTAGACCTTCCGGATTCTCTTGAATGCCGCCATCAATTCTAGCTTATACCACGAAGATTCCGATTAAGGGATCCAAGAGATATCCACT
>NC_029777.3:94139571-94168010 GCF_000817695.3 Arachis duranensis | reverse complement strand
ATATCTTAGAACAAGAATAAGCTGAATTGAATAGAAGAATAATAGTAATTGCATTAATACTCAAGGTACAGCAGAGCTCCACACCTTAATCTATGGTGTGTAGAAACTCCACCATTGAAAATACATAAGAACAAGGTTCAGACATGGCCGAATGGCCAGCCTCCCAATAATCTAAGAACTAGACGTCCAAAGATGATCTAGAGATCTAAAGTGATCAAAAGATTCCAGTGATCAAAAGATGAAAATACAATAGCAAAAGGTCCTATTTATAAAGAACTAGTAGCTTAGGGTTTACAAAGATGAGTAAATGACATAAAAATCCACTTCCGGGCCCACTTGGTGTGTGCTTGGGCTGAGCATTGAAGCATTTTTGTGTAGAGACTTCTCTTGGAGTTAAACGCCAGCTTTTGTGCCAGTTTGGGCGTTTAACTCCCATTCTTGTGCCAGTTCTGGCGTTTAACGCCGAGCAGTTTTGAGCTGATTTAGAACGCCAGTTTGGGCCGTCAAATCTCAGGCAAAGTATGTACTATTATATATTTCTGGAAAGTCCAGGATGTCTACTTTCCAACGCAGTTGAGAGCGCGCCAATTGGACTTCTGTAGCTCTAGAAAATCCACTTCGAGTGCAGGGAGGTCAGAATCCAACAGCATCTGCAGTCCTTTTCAGCCTCTGAATCAGGTTTTTGCTTAGGTCCCTCAATTTCAGCCAGAAAATACCTGAAATCACAGAAAAACACAAACTCATAGTAAAGTCCAGAAAAGTGAATTTTAACTAAAAAATAATAAAAATATACTAAAAACTAACTAAAACATACTAAAAACATACTAAAAACAATGTCAAAAAGCGTATAAATTATCCGCTCATCAAGGCACAAGTGGGTCAGCTGAATAAAAAGGTTACTGAAACTCCTCCTAGCACTCTCCTAAGCAATACAGAAGAAAATTTCAAGAGAGAGTGCAAGGCCATAACCATGACCAACATGGCTGAACCTGGAGAGAGTGAGGAGGACATGATTCCCAGTGAGAAAAACCTCATGGGATATCCTCTGAACGAAAAGAAATTCCCCTTTGAGGAACCAATGGAATCTGAGACTCATACAGAGACCATAGAGATTCCGTTGAACCTACTTCTACCATTCATGAGCTCAGATGAGTATTCTTTCTCTGAAGAGGATGAAGATATTAATGAAGAAAAAGTTGCTAAGTACTTTGGAGTAATCATGAAGTTGAATGCCAAGTTATTTGGTAATGAGACTTGGGAGGATGAACCCCCCTTGCTCACCAATGAACTGAATGACTTGATTAGGCAGACATTACCTCAGAAGAAATCGGATTCCGGAAAATTCTTAATACCCTGTACCATAGGAACCATGACCTTTGAGAAGGCTCTGTGTGACCTAGGGTCAGGCATAAACCTCATGCCACTCTCTGTAATGGAGAAACTGGAAATCTTTGAGGTACAAGCTGCAAGAATCTCACTAGAGATTGCAGACAAATCTATGAAACAGGCTTATGGACTTGTAGAGGATGTTTTAGTGAAGGTTGAGGGCCTTTACATCCCTGTTGACTTCATAATCTTGGACACTGGGAAGAATAAGGATGAATCCATCATCCTTGGTAGACCCTTCCTAGCCACAGTAAAAGCTGTGATTGATGTTGATAGAGGAAAGTTGGTCCTTCAAGTGAATGAGGACTACCTTGTGTTTAAGGCTCAAGGATCTCTTTCTGTATACATGGAGAAGAAGCATGAAAAGATTCTCTCAATACAGAGTCAAACAGAGCCCCCACATTCAAACTCTAAGTTTGGTGTTGAGAGGCTATCATCATGCTCTGAGTATATGTGAGGCTCCATGAGAGCTCACTGTCAAGCTATTGAAATTAAATAAGCGCTTGTTGGGAGGCAACCCAATTTTTACTTATCTATGTTGAATTTCTATTTTCTATTGTTATTTTATATTTTCTTTAGGATGATGATCATGTGGAGTCACAAAAACAAAAGCAAAAATAAAAAATAGCATTGAAAACAGCACACTCTGGAGGATGAGAATGGGCGTTAAATGCCCAGTCTGGCACCATTCTGGGCGTTTAACGCTAGAAAAGGGCACCAAGCTGGCGTTAAACGCCAGAAAGGGAAGAAAAGCTGGCGTTAAACGCCAGAAATGGGCAGCAACCTGGCATTTAACGCCAGGATTGGCACTCAAAGGGGCGTTCACATGCCAAAACGGTGCAGGGATGAGAAATCCTTGACACCTCAGGATCTGTGGACCCCACAGGATCCCCACCTACCTTAACTCACTTTCTCTCTTCTTCACACCTTCGCATAACACCCTTCCCCAAATACCCCTCACCAATCACCTCCATTTCTCTTCTCCATCACCTCTTCACCAATCACCTCCACCCACTCTTCCCCAACAACCCCACCCACCTCACCATTCAAATTCAAATCCTTTCACTCCCAAACCCAACCCCTAATACACAAACCCTACCCTCTATTTCCACTCCTATATAAACCCCTCATCTATCCTTCAAATTCACACATCACAAACACTTCTTCTCCCCCTTGGCCGAACCACTCACAACTCTCCATCTCCTCCATTTCTTCTTCTTTTTCATCCTTCTTTCTTTTTTTGCTCGAGGACGAGCAAACTTTTTAAGTTTGGTATGGAAAAAGCATTACTTTTTTGTGTTTCCATAACCATTTATGGCACCTAAGGCCGAAGAAACCTCTATAAAGAGGAAAGGGAAGGCAAAAGCTTCCACCTTCGAGTCATGGAAGATGGAGAGATTCATCTCAAAGGTCCATCAAGACCACTTCTATGAAGTTGTGGCCAAGAAGAAGGTGATCCCTGATGTCCCTTTCATACTTAAAAGGAATGAGTATCCGGAGATCCGACATGAGATTCGAAAAAGAGGTTGGGAAGTTTTCACTAACCTCATTCAACAAGTCAGAATCTTAATGGTTCAAGAGTTTTATGCTAATGCATGGATCACCAAAAACCATGATCAAAGTGTGAACCCGAACCCAACGAATTGACTTACAATGGTTTGGGGGAAATACTTAGATTTCATTCCAGAAAATATAAGATTGGCATTCAACTTGCCAATGATGCAAGGAGATGCACGCCCCTACACTAGAATGGTTAACTTTGATCAAAGGTTGGACCAAGTCCTCATGGACATATGTGTGGAAGGAGCTCAGTGGAAAAGAGACTCCAAAGATAAGTCGATTCAATTGAGAAGGCATGACCTTAAACCCGTGGCTAGAGGATGGTTAGAATTCATCCAACGCTCCATCATTCCTACTAGCAACCGATCCAAAGTGACTGTAGATCGGGCTATCATGATCCATAACATCATGATTGGAGAGGAAGTAGAAGTTCATGAGGTCATATCTCTAGAACTCTACAAAGTGGCTGACAAAACCTCCACCTTAGCAAGGTTAGTCTTTCCTCATCTCATCTGTCACCTATGCAATTTAGCTGGAGTTGTCATAGGAGAAGACATCCTCATTGAAGAGGACAAGCCCATCACTAAAAAGAGGATGGAGCAAATAAGAGAGCCCACTCATGGACCTCAACAAGAGCATGAGGAAGTCCCTCATCAAGAAATCCCTGAGATGCCTCGAGGGATGCAATTTCCTCCACACAACTATTGGGAGCAACTCAACACCTCTTTGGGAGATTTGAGTTCCAATATAGAGCAATTAAGGATGGAGCACCAAGAGCACTCTATTATTCTCCATGAAATTAGAGAGGATCAAATAGCCATGAGGGAAGAGCAACAAAGGCAAGGAAGAGACATAGAGGAGCTCAAGCATTCCATTGGATCTTCAAGAGGAAGAACTAGCCGCCATCACTAAGGTGGACCCGTTCTTTGAGTTCCTTGTTCTTATCTTTCTGTTGTTCGATTTTTATGCTTTATGTGTTATCTATGTTTGTGTCTTCATTACATGATCATTAGTGTCTAGTATCTATGTCTTAAGGCTATGAATGTCCTATAACCTTTCACCTTTCTTAAATGAAAAATGTGTCTAACTACAAAAGAACAATAAGTACTTGAATTTTGGAATTTATCTTGAAATTAGTTTGATTATTTTGATGTGGTGGCAATACTTTTTGTTTTCTGAATGAATGCTTGAACAGTGCATAATTTTGATAGTGAAGTTTATGAATGTTAAAATTGTTGGCTCTTGAAAGAATGATGAAAAAAGAGAAATGTTACTGATAATCTGAAAAATCATAAATTGATTCTTGAAGCAAGAAAAAGTAGTGAATAAAAAAAATGGCAAAAAAGAAAAAGAAAGAAAAAAAAGCAAGCGGAAAAAGCCAATAGCCCTTTAAACCAAAAGGCAAGGGTAAAGGGATCCAATGTTTTGAGCATTAATGGATAAGAGGGCTCAAAGGAATAAAATCCTGGCCTAAGCGGCTAAATCAAGCTATCCCAAACCATGTGCTTGTGTCATGAAGGCCCAAGTAAAAAGCTTGAGACTGAGTGGTTAAGGTCGTGATCCAAAGCAGAAAGAATGTGCTTAAGAACTCTGGACACCTCTAACTGGGGACTTTAGTAAAGCTGAGTCACAATCTGAAAAGGTTCACCCAGTTATGTGTCTGTGGCATTTATGTATCCAGTGGAAATACTGGAAAATAAAGTGCTTAGGGTCACGGCCAAGACTCATAAAGTAGCTGTGTTCAAGAATCAACATACTGAACTAGGAGAATCAATAACACTATCTTAATTCTGAATTCCTAGAGATGCCAATCATTCTAAACTTCAAAGGATAAAGTGAGATGCCAAAACTGCTCAGAAGCAAAAAGCTACTAGTCCCGATCATCTAATTGGAGCTAAACTTCAATGATATTTTGGAATTCATTGTATATTATCTTCTTTTTATTCTATTTTGTTTTTAGTTGCTTGGGGACAAGCAATAATTTAAGTTTGGTGTTGTGATGAGCGGATAATTTATACGCTTTTTGTCATTATTTTTAGGTAGTTTTTAGTATGATTTAGTTAGTTTTTTGTATATTTTTATTATTTTTTATGCAAAAATCACATTTCTAGACTTTACTATGAGTTTGTATATTTTTCTGTGATTTCAGGTATTTTCTGGCTGAAATTGAGGGACCTGAGCAAAAATCTGATTCAGAGGCTGAGAAAGGACTGAAGATGTTGATGGATTCTGACCTTCCTGCACTCGAAATGAATTTTCTAGAGCTATAGAAACCCCAATTAGTGTGCTTTCAATTGCGTTGGAAAGTAGACATCTTAAGCTTTCCATCAATGTATAATAGTCCATATTTTGCCCGAGATTTGATGGCCCAAATTTGCGTTAAAATGCCGGTCAGAGACCATTTTCTGGCGTTAAACGCCAGAACTGGCATAAAAGCTGGAGTTAAACGCCCAAACTGGCACCAGAGCTGCCGTTTAGCTCAAAGAAAAGCCTATGCACGTGAAAGCTTCAATTCTCAGCCCAAGCACACACCAAGTGGGTCCCAGAAGTGGATTTCTGCATCATTTACTTATTTCTGTAAACCCTAGGTCACTAGTTCATTATAAATAGGACCTTTTACTATTGTATTTGGATATAGAGGGAGATCTTTAGATCATTTTGGAGACTATCTTTGTATCATGTTGATCTCTTGATCACATTTAGGGGGCTGACTATTCGGCCATGCCTGGACTTTCATCACTTATGTATTTTCAATGGTGGAGTTTTTACACCTCATAGATTAAGGTGTGGAGCTCTGTTGTTTCTCATGAATTAATGCAATTACTACTGTTTTCTATTCAATTCAAGCTTATTCTTGTTCTAAGATATTCATTCGCACTTCAACATGATGAATGTGATGATCAAGTGACACTAATCACCATTCTCACTTATGAACGCGTGCCTAACAACCACTTCCGTTCTACCTGAAAACAAGCTTGAATGTATATCTCTTGGCCTCCTGGTCCATGACGCATGGTTGTCTCTCCTGACAATAGAGCCTTCGATTCCGTGAGATTAGAGTCTTCGTGGTATAAGCTAGAATCAATTGGCAGCATTCTTAAGATCCAGAAAGTCTAAACATTGTCTGTGGTATTTCGAGTAGGATCTGGGATGGGATGACTGTGACGAGCTTCAAACTCGCGAGTGCTGGGTGCAGTGACAGTGCGTAAAAGGATCATTGGATTTTATTCCAATACAAGTAAGAACCGACAGATGATTAGCCCTACGTACCTCGTAGCCGGACCATTTTCACTGAGAGAACGGATGGTAGCCATTGACAACAGTGATCTCCCAACATACAGCTTGCCATGAAAAGGAGTACACATGACTGGATGAAAGCAATAGGAAAGCAGGGATTCAAAAGGAACAAAGAATCTCCATACGCTTATCTGAAAGTCCTACCAATGAATTACATAAGTATCTCTATCCTATTTTATGTTTTATTTATCTTTTGATTATCAAAACCCCATAACCATCTGAATCTGCCTGACTGAGATTTACAAGATGACCATAGCTTGCTTCAAGCCGACAATCTCCATGGGATCGACCCTTACTCACGTAAGGTATTACTTGGACGACCTAGTGCACTTGCTGGTCAGCTACGCGGAGTTGTGAAGAAAGTGTGTGAGATCTTGATTTCGTGTACCACTGGCCTAAGGTCATGCCTACCGAGCTAGTAAGGCTGACCTTGAGTATCCCTCCTCCACTGAGCTCCAGGTATGTAGATGTTAGCAAGGACTTCATCCAACCGCTGGTCTATGTTGACTTTGCGAGTGTATGAATGAGGGTCCTCTCGTGGCTCTGGAAACTTTAGTGCGACCCTCGCACTCTCTGGGCTGAAATATATGATGTTTCCTTTGATCATGGTGCACCAATTCTTCGACTCCGGGTTCACGCTTCTATCATGCTTGCTGATGAGCAGATATTTTATACACCTTTTGGCATCATTTTCATATAATTTTTAGTGTGTTTTGTTTAGTTTTTATTAAGTTTTTATAGGTTTTAGTGTTAAATTCATATTTTTGGATTCTACTATGAGTTTGTGTTTTTGTAAAATTTTAGGTAATTTCTAGCTGAAATTGAGGAGGTGGAGCAAAAGTCTGATTTAGAGACAGAGAAAGCACTGCAGATGCTGTCCAGATCTGACCTCTTTACACTCGAAAGAGTTTTTCTAGAGCTACAGAAGTCCAAATAGAGCGTTATTAATGGCTATGGAAATCTGACTTTCAGAGCTTTCCAGCAATATATAATAGTCTATACTTTGTATAAGATTAGAAGGCCCAAAATTGGCGTCCAATGCTAGCTTCCTGCCCCCTTCTTGGCGTCTAGCGCCCAAAGAGCAGAGCCCATCATCCAAACGCCTAGAGAGAACCTCTTAGCCAGCATTCAACGCCCTAGGAGCCTCATAGCATGTGGATCTCATCAAAGCTTAGGCCAAACACTCACCAAGTAGGCCCCAGAAGTAGATTTTAGCACTAGATAGATTGTTTTACCCTTACTAGTCGTCTGTTTAGAAAAAAGTAACAACAAATAAATACATAATTCTATTTTCTATTATGTGGTACAATATTAATTTATTATATAATAAACCGTAATAATTTTTCATACATAAGAATATAAAATTTAATAGTACTCTTTTTTTAGAATGCGTCTGTATATACAGGATAATAATAATAATCATAAAAAATATTATATGACACAGTAAGAAAATATAATAAAATATAATATAATAATTTTTAAAATACTAACGAAACTAAAGATAATTTAAGAAATTGAATATAAAATAGAAAAAAATAAATTGCGGAAGGAGTTGTACTTCATGAAATCAGTTAAGAGTTGTACCTCTCGTGCTAAAATTTGTTTCTTCTTAATCTACTCTATTAATGTTTCCAAACATGAAATAAATCGAAGAAGGGCTCCTATGGGTAGGGAACATTGATTAACGCCAAGTACTACCACGGGGGTAGGGGGCAGTGGAGGTGGTTTTGTCAAAAATTCTATTGATGTGTGGTTCCATTTTTTTTGGAAAGGGAGATCGACAGTAAAAATTGGAACGGAGTGATAGTAATGGCCATGATAGGGTGCAGTGAACCCAGCAAAATGATCATCTTCTTCAACACTCAGGAGAGCAAGGAAAGCAAACATTCATGAAGAATACTTTACTTGGCACAAAGGCAGCAACGAGACATAACCGGAAGAAACTTTCATAGTAGTATACGATGAGTCCACGAAGAACATCATCTTCTTCAACATTCATGGAGGTCTCATATGTTGCTAATGGAGGAAGAGGGTCTACGTTGGGGTGAGCGGGAACCAGGTTAGGGGTGTGGACAATGGATCTGTTGGGAATGGGTAGAATTCTTTAGGTCAGGTTTATTTTTGTGGACGTTGAACCAAGTCCAAAAAAGAAAAGGAAAAAAAAAAGAAAAAATAAGTTATAGATTAAACTAATAAATTTTATTGCTTCATCTACCTCTGCTATTTTATCTTCTTGAAAAAATAAAAAGGTTTAATTTCCTTTAGGGTAAAGTACGATTTTGATTCTTAACGTAGGGGCTGAAAATTTTTTTCATCCCTAGCCTTTTTTTCGTTACAAAATGGTCACAAAGGTTTTAGTTTGTTTTAAAATCGTTGTTTTTACCAAATTTTAAATTTTTATTCCAAAAGTACCCCTAAATTAAAAAAACCTAAAAACACAAAATGTTGAATAAGGGGGAAGGGATTCAATTCACGCTGGTTCAGTTCAGGGAAGGGAAGAAGGGACAGAAGAGGGGGAAGGGAAGGGCAAGGGACACTGCCGCTGCTCCTCTCCCCTTTGCGCTAACCCCAGAGCCACCGTGACCCTCTCCCCTCCTTCTCTCCTTCCCTGTCTCAGACCTCCTCTAACCAGAGCTCACCCCTGGCGAGGAGCTGTCACAACACTCCTATTCTCCACCAGCGGTGAGGCATCTATAACTTTTGGTGACAAGGAATATGAAGAAGGCAACTGGTCCGAGACTGATGCGATGCTACCGGCAAGGGAGGATGAAGAGACAGATGATGGCAGCGGCGGCGATTGCGGAGTCTTGGCGGTGAATTTGGGCTGGGCGCCGCGGACAACTTGAGCCCACGAAGAACATGTTCCACGCTTTTAATTCTATTGAAGAAGAAGACGATGTTGTTTGACTTCTATTTCTTCTGATTTTGTTTCTGATTTCATTGAAGAAGAAGAAGAAGAAGAAGAAGAAGAATGTTTTCTATTTTCTATTTTCATAATTTAGGTTATTATTTTGCTTTTAATTTCTATTTTTGGTTTGATTCTGGATTAGCTTAGTTGGATGTTGATTTTCTGTTAGTGGATTTTAGGAAATGGTTATTGTTGTTGGTTTGATTCTGTTTTTGGTTTGATTCTAGATTGCTTCTGCTTCTAGTTTTGCTTTTGTTGTTGCTCTAATTTCATTATCCATTGTTGTTGTTGGTATTATCTTCTAGTTGCTGTTGTTTTATTGTTGTTGTTGTTTCACTGTTTCTGCTTTTTGCTTCTGCTTGCTTTTGTTTCTGCATTTTGGGGAAGAAGGAGGAAGGGCATTTTCGTCCGAAGGATGATTTTTAAAAAAATTGAAACCTTTGAGACCATTTTGTAGCAAAAAAAGGCCGAGGACGAAAAAAATTTTCAGCCTCTACCTTAGGGACCAAAACCGTACTTAACTCTTTCCTTTATTTTGTTTATAATTTTAATTGTTCTTTTGGTTTTTTTCTATTTCTAGAATAAAATAATGAAAAGAGGAATATTAGAGAACTATAAAAATTTATTATTTTTGATCATCAATTAGCCATCAATATTTAAAAATATGGGATAAAATATGTTGTTCAATTACTAGACTAAGAAAACTAGACTAAACGAATTGAATTTATGGTTAATTGATAGCTAAAAATAATAAATTTTGATGACCCTTAGTATTTCTCTAACAAAAGTAATAGGATGGTTTAATAAAATAACGTGAATAATTGTAGAACAATTTCATAACAACATGTGGTATGTTTAATAAAAAATTGTTTACGCATATTTTATATTTATCTTTTTCATCATTTAAAATATATAATACAAATATCTTGCTAATATTTTTCAATTAATAGTAAATAGTAATTACGTACGTAACGATTAAAACCACTCTCATCACTTAATGGAATTTCCATTTTCGAAATACATTCTGCCTAATAATAAACTTTTCTGAAAAAATATAACTTTAATAATTTGAAAAAATATTTTGTTAAGAAGAATTAATTTTTTTCGAATACTAAGAAGAATAGATAACACCTTATATTAGATCAATTTTTTTTTAAAAAAAAGAGTAGCAATTATTTGATGTTTGTCTTTGTCCAATTACATATAAAGCCCATACACATGGAGGACTTTTTTGGGAATGTAACTACGGATGTACATGCGGTGAACTTCCGAAATTTACCGCACTCACCCAACTAATCGAATCATTCATGATTATTATTAGTCAAAGCAATTTCAACATTGTTGCCACTTGTCCTCCTTATACAGGCCAGTTAAAACTTGGTCACTCTTGGCCACTATATTCTTGGCCACCACAAAACTCACCATTTTGAATTGTAGAAGCTTCTATGGTAGAAAAAGTATTTTAAGGTTCTTAAAGGACCAAGATCACTTATGAAATTTAGAAAAGTTTGGGATCATTTTGAGATATAGCAATTGTACATTAACCTTTCCTTTTTTATTGGCATGGTGAGTAGATTGCAACATTAAGCCAAATTAGTGTTAACGTCAAAAAATTGATCAACATTAATGAAGTTTGGTGGTCTGCTTCTATGTGGAGAGAGAGAGAGAGAGAGAGAGAGAGAGAGAGAGAGAGAGAGAGAGAGAGAGAGAGAGAGAGAGAGAGAGAGAGAGAGAGAGAGAGAGAGAGAGAGAGAGAGAGAGAGTAGAACTACTTGTTCATGTTTGGGGCATCTCGCAAGGCGGAAGGAGCGTCAATGACATACATTTTGTACCAACATTGCGATGATTTCACCAGGATTAATTGTGCAACCCAGCAAGTGACACAATGGCGAACTCGTCAACGAGGTATGTTTTGTACAATGTTGTTTTCGATTTGTGTTTAGGGTATTCAGATGAGATCCGTTATTGAAGGTGATGTGCGGTTCATTGCTATATGGTCGTTGTTATTTCGTGCTGTACTCGATGTAATTTATTTTGAAGTCCACAATTACTTTTGATTTACATCATTTTCGGCCGATTGTAGCCTTGTTGATTTGCATATATTTGGTCAGGTTATTAAGATTTAGGGCGGTTGGTAGATGGTTGTGTATGGAATGTGGTTGTAGTAGAGTGAATTAATGGTTTCAATTTGGAGGATCTGTTTGGTACACATGTGATGTTGTTGCTTTCTTAGCTACTTATTTTATCAATGTCTTGCTAGTTTCAACTATGGTGGTTGTAGCAGGTTCATGGAGGCATGGATGGCAGCTAAGTTGTGTCTTCTAACATTCGAGAAGCACATCGAGTTTAAGTGATATTATGGTATTTTTGTTTTTTCTTTTTTAATACACTAGGGGTTTCAGTATTTGCGTAGTTTCTAGTTACATTACAAGTGACTTGGGTGTGGCTTCTTATAACGTGATTCCATGGGTAATGAGCAATAAGACCATTGGTATTGACGATGAAGATATGAATGATGCTGAAGATGCCTACGACCAAAAAGAGTCGGTTATGATTGTGGCTTGATGCAATTTATTTTACTTGAGTGACACCTGATGAGATATGAAGATTCGAGTTTGTAGACTTGCAGACCACTACTGACTTCTACAATGAGTATGGGGTTAGAGGGAGAGATTTTGTAGCAAATTTTTGTGTGCTTGAGACAACGTGAGCGAGAGGGCAAACACATACATCAAATTGATAGGGAAATAGATCCTAGACCGATTACACGATGTGGCTGTGGTGTTCGCATAAAGGTTCACGTTGACCAAAAGACTGGGCGATGGTTTGTAGAATTCTTTTTTGACGAACACAACCATGAGATGGTAGATGCAAGGTTCAGTGGGCTACTATGTTCTCATAGAGCATTAAGAAAGGAGACCTTCATTAGATTAACTTGATGAGGAAAGTCAGGATACAAGTGCCAACTATATTTTGTGCTTTTGCAAACCCATTTGGGGGTTTGAAATGGTTTTCTTTGAAATGAAAGACATATATAATGCAATAGAGAAGTAAAGAAGAGTGGGGGCGAGTGATATAGAGTCTGCCTTCAAGTATTTGTCTAGCTTCAAGAAGAATGACTCCAGCTTGTTTTGGAAGTATTATTTAGATGATTAGAGGCAGCTACACAACATATTTTGGTGCGACAGAAATAGCCGTTATGATTACAGTATTTATGTGGATGTGTTGGAGGTTTAATGTAACCTATGGAAGGAATCAATACAAGTGTACACTAGTAATATTCTCAGGAGTGGATCATTATTTGAGGACATTGGTATTTGGCTACACAATTCTTGGCAACAAAGGTAAGAAGAGTTACATCTGGTTGTTGCGGACATTTCTTGAGGCAATGAAAGGAAAGGAACTGAAACCGTCATGATAGACAAAAATCTAGCAATGAAGAATGCAATTAGTGTTGTTTTTCCAAGTGCTCATCATAGGCTTTGCAATTGGCACTTGCTCTGAAATGTGACTTCCCGTGTTGGACGACCTCAGTTTCTTAGCAAGTTTTGATTGTATCTAATTGGAGACCTTGAGGTTGATTAATTTGAAAAGATATGGAGTGAGATGGTTGAAGAGTTTTGGTTGGAGTATAACCCTTGGGTCAAGGATTTATACGAACAAAAGCACATAAGGTCTAATGCGTACATCAGGGGTAACTTCTTTGCGGGGCTAAAAACCACTACAAGAAAAATGTTGAGAACCGTTGGGGTTACCGTTGGATTTAGCAGCGATAATTACCATCTGATTTAGTGACGAGTTTGATGAGAAATTCTTCATATCAAATAATTACCAGCAGATAGTAGCCTCCGATGGTAAAATCGCCGGTAACTTTTGGTGGGAAACCACATCAAATGGGTGCCAACTGTAGTGTCGGAAGAATTCGACGGTAGACGTGTTTAATGGAAATGCTGCATTTTAGTGATCTGACGATAGACACGATTTAATGAGCCTTTTTCAGCTCTAATACTCACACATACAAAAAGGGGTGCTAGTTATGAGAGAAGAGAGGAAGAAGAAAAATACTATTCACTCTCTCCTTCTTTAAGCCATAACTTGAGTTACAATGCTCCGATTGACAAGCCGTTTACGGCCATGCAAAGCTCTTGTCAAGCTCGTCGTTTCTAGCCAAACAAAGTGGTAAGAAACTTATTTTTCTCTTCTCATTTTCTCTACCCTATGTCATTTTTAAAAATAGCTTTTGGGTTGTTGAGTTTCTTTGTGTTCTTGTTGTTTAGGTTTAATCTAGCTTGGATGAGTAGCGGGTTTTACCCAAAACTCGTGGGACAAGGTAAGATATCACTAAACCCTTGTGTTTAGTTGTATGTCAGCTTTGATTCTTGTTGTTTTTCATGATATATAGTGTTCTTGGTGTTGTTTGGTGTTGAGTGAAGGCTTGAAAGATTGTGGTGAAGTAGTTTTGTGTGTGGAGGATAATCGGCCAAGGTATGGTTTCAGTTTTATTTATGTAATGTGTAATGTTCCGTGAAAATTAGGCTAGTGGCCCTTAAGATAGGTTTGAATAATATGATTGTATGATTAATTGTATATAAATGTTATGCTTGATGATGGTTTGGATGGAAGTAGAATGAGTTTGAATGTGATGACATATATGTTGGTAGATGATGATTATTGATGTGTATGATAACTTTGATGAGTTATGATGGTGGGTGTTGAGGTTTATAGATGGATGTTGATGATGATTTTTTATTGTTGGTTATTGTGGTTCATGTTGGAAATAAATGAGTGAGGAGGTTTGCATTAAATAGATTGATTGATGATAATATGACTAATTGGATGAAAGATTTTATATATATAGCATTGATGATTGTTGGAAATATTGAATGGTGGTATTGAGGATTTTGGATGTGAATTTAGGTTGAAATTAGAGTAGGATGAGGTGAGTATTAAGTGGTTTAAATGATTGAATGATTGATATGGTCGAGGAATGCTTGGTTTGGATTCTTGAGTGATTTTGGTATGGTTGGGTTGTGAATAGTTTGGTTTTGAATTGAGAAATTCGGTAAATTTGAGGTTTAAAGGTTTTTGGTAAAAATGGATTTTTGACCATCTTTGGTGGATTATATCTTGAGTCTTGATTTTTGAAATTAATTGAATTTTGTATCAAATTAAATATAATTCAAAGAGCTTTAAAACGGTATAGATTTCATGAAAATCAGAATTTTGTAAAAAAAGATATGATCGTTGGAAGTTGGTGTCAAAATCTGAATTCTTTGATGTTGCAGAAAATTGCAGGTTCTTGTTTGTGTGCCCACGCACACACCTGTGCCTACGCACTGAGCAGAACGAGTGTTATGACTCGTGTGTACGCACAAGGGGTGTGCGTACGCACACCCTGTAAAAATTGCAAGTTGTGCGTACACACAACATCATGCGTACACACAAGCTGAGAAGAGTCATTTGTTGAGTGCATCCATACGTATTCATGTGTACACATAAGATGGAAAATTTTACCTTGTTTGCATACACACACCTCTATGCGTACACTCAAGTTGAGAAAACTCTTCTGGTGCGTGCGTACACACAACCCTGTGCATACGCACAAGTTCTGTTTTTCATCTAAAATCCTATTTTTAATTGTTTATTGATGAGTCCATATTTGACGATATATTTTAACTTGATTTGGATGGATTTCATCACATAAACTCACACTTAAGCACCATAATAGCATACTTTTGTGTTTGATCCCTAAATTGGACCTAAATGTGAAAACATGCAATTTTGTGCTTGAAATGACCAATTTAATTCCACTTCTATGTCATTCGATGCCGTGATATGGTTTGTGAGTGATTTCAAGCCTTGAAGGCAAGAATGGAAAGCCAAAAGTGGAAGAAAGCATGCGCAAGGGAGAAAACATGAAGAAAACAAAGGAGGAGAGCTCAGCCATGCGTGCATGCACACAAGGATACGTGCGTACGCACAGGAGGAATCAGCATGCGTGCGTGCGCACAACAACCCGTGCGTACGCACAAGAACCCAAGCAGAGCGAATCCAAAGCATCGCGAAGTGTGCGTGCGCACAACCATCTATGTGTACGCACAAGTAAAAATTTGGCGAAGTGTGCGGACGCACACAGGTCCCAGTGCGTGCCTTCATTAAAATGCATGTGCACTCGCAATTTGGGGCTCCTTTTGGCCCATTTCTGAAGGCTTGAGGCTGGTTCAAGAGGCTATATTAAGGGAGCAACAACACATTAGCTTGGGGAGAGCCATCTTAGAATAGAAAAAACACATAGTAGGAGTAGGAGTAGTGTAGTTTTATGAATTCTCTTTTAGGGTTTAGTTAGGGTTTGTAGCATTTTATATTTCAAGTCTTGCTTTTGGATTTTACAATTTACATTGTAAGTATTTCTTCAATTGTCTCTTTCAATTACATTACTTGTTCTACACTTTCTTATATTTCCATTTCTCTTGTCAATATTTACTTTGCTTTTCAATTTTGGATTTCTAGTTGTTTAATTTGATGTTTGATGGCTTTTATATGTTTGTTGAGTTGCTTTTATTGCTTTTGATCATTTATGGTTCATAGCTTTCATTAATTTACCAATTTTGTCATGTTTTATGATTATGCCCATTAGGTGTTTGATGAAATGCTAATCTTAGTTTTGGGGTAATTTCCACCCATTGGCTTGGGAAAAATGAGTTCATGGATTACTAGAGCCATAATGTCCAACATTTAGTGATAATTCTTGGGGAGTTAGTTGATTCTTGTTTCCATTAAAGCTAGCCTTTTATCAACTAGTTTGGTAAGTTAGTTAGAACTTATGGATTAAGGTCAATTATGCTTGCTTGACTTACTCCTCGATGTTTGGGGTTAACTAAGCGAGATTAACTCATGATAATTATCATAGTTGTGGTTATGGCAAGGAAGGGACTCCATAACTCATCCCAAGTCAACGTTTCATTTATATTTTGAACCACTTTTTCATCACTTTATAGCATTACTTGTTCATATTGGATACATAGTTCTTTTATTCCTTTATTACTTTGTTAATTGCAATTTTGTTTAGTTCTTTTATCTCTTTATTGTTTGCCTTCAATCATTGAAAACCCCTTCGCTTCCTCACAACCAAATTTGGCCCCAATGCAAGTCATTTTTCCCTTTCATCTATCTCCTTTGAATGTATTTAGCATGAGGACATGCTAGTGTTTAAGTGTGGGGAAATTGATAAATCCATAATTGATGATGATTTTTGGCTAGAATTAAATGGATTTCATCACATAAACTTGCACTTATTCCCTTGAATAGCATGCTTTTGATATTTCCTCCCAAATTGTGCTTGATTGTGAAAACATGCTCTTTTATGCTTTATTTGATCTATTTTTATTCCATTTGCCTTTCATTCGATGCCTTGATGTTGTTCGTGAGTGATTTCAGGTGTATAAGGTAGGAATGTGTTGGAGAAAATGGAAAGAGAGCATGCAAAGTGGAGGAAACATGAAGAATCAAAGGAGAAGAGTTCTGAGACGTGTGCGTGCGCACAGCCTCCTATGTGTTCGCACAAGAACCCAATCAGAGTGCGTCGTGCGTCCAGCCAAGCATTGCCTAGTGTGCGTGCGCACAGCCTCTCGTGCGTGCGCATAGGAAGGAAGATTCGCAAAGTGTGCGGACGCACACGCCTGTGCGTCCGCACAGGTGTTCGCACATGACTTTATTAAAAAGGCACGTGACTCGCAATTTGAGGGTTTTAGAGGCCCATTTCTGAAGTCTCTTAGCTCATATTGGATGAAGAATGAAAGGAATAGCATAGCATATCATTAGGGTAGTTTTAGGAGTAGTGGTAGGAAGTTTTAGTTTAGTTTTTCTCTAAGTTTTCTTCAACCTCTACTAGGATTTTCATTAGGGTTTTACATTCAAGTGCCATTTTTCATTTTTTGATCTTGGATTTTGCTAAGTCTCATTGTAAGTATTCTCTTGTTATTACTCGTTCTAGTTACTTTGTTCTTACATTTTCTTCTAATGCAAATTATAGTTCAATTTTACTTTTCTATTGCAATTTAAATTTCTTGTTGATGAATTTGATGTTTGATGTTCATTTCATGCTTTCTTATGTCATTCTTGTTGATTGAGATCAATTGTTGCTTTTAATTTCAAGTCTTTTCTCATTTTCATCATGTTTAAGCTTTTTGCCCACCAAGTGTTTGACAAAATGTCAAACATGGTTTTAGGCTAAGTTTTTACCTCTTGACTTAGGTAAAGTGAGCAATTGGGTTCCTAGAGTTGGGATGTCCAACATTTAGTGTCAATTCGTGGATTGTTAATTGCTCTTGTTCCCACTAACGCTAAGTTGTTGCTAAGGCAATTAGCAAGCAATTTAGGATTTGTGGGTTAAGGACCCTTATGCTGATTTAACTTATCTTCTGATGTGAGGGTTGATCAAATGAGACTAATCCATTATAATTGTCATAGTTGTGGTTCCAACAAAGAAAGGATCCCTAGTTCACTCCAAGCCAAGACCCCTTTTTATGCTTTCAATCTATCATATTTTGTTATGTTAATCTCTTTCATACTTTACTTGTTTATATTACACACTTGGTTCTTTAATTGCTTTATTAGTTCAATCGTTACAATTTTGCATGTTCTTTTATTGCTTTATATGTTCATCTCTTCATTGAAAACCCCTTGATCACTACAACCAAAATTTGCACACTCATTGCCGTTGAGTAATTCCTAGGGAGAACGACCTGGGAATTAAACACTCTCGGTTTATATTAGGTTTGAATTGTGATAACATTTGATTGATGGTCAATTTGTTGGGTTAGGACTATACTTACAACGCCAATTCCATTTTGATAATCAAATTCCTAACCTATGCAATTTGGGGCATCGTCAGTCCTATCCCTGTTGTCCCGGTCTCGATCCATCCTCCGACCCCTCTTGTTTGAGGTAAAGACGCCGAGACTAGAAAAGACCTCAATCCACTGATTGGCGCCACTTCATATTTTTTTTGTACTTTTACTTTTGTGATGTTTGTGATGGCCCGACTTATGGGTCTTTGGACAATTTATTTTTTGTAATGGCTGGTAGTTTTCGAACACTTTACTCTATATCCGTTGTAGTTTTAATAACTTTTCATCTTCAATAATTTTAGAATTTTTAAAGAACCTTTTTGCTCCTTAGATAATGAAGCTAGGTCTTTTTAGAAGTGGAATTTAACTTTTATATGGTTGCTTAGTTTGGTGTTATACCTTAGTAACTTTTTGATGTTGTTCCTTAGTAGTGAGTTCGTTTTATATGGGTTTCCTTTTCCAAGTTCTGACTTCATATAGTCAGACTTTGCTAAGTTACTTCTACACTTCGTTTTTATTCTGCTCTACAATTGAAGTCGATTTTCACGAGTTACTTATATAACTTCTTATATTAATTTGTACCTCGTCGCTCCATCTAGCCGACCATTTTTAGGTCGAACAATGATTTTTGCGGTTTGTCGAGCTTAAATTAATGCGTTTTCAATAAGAAACCTTTGAAAAATAGAAATTTTATTGATAAATGATAAATTCCTTTACATAAGCCTACTTACTAAGGGCGAGTACCTTTAGCCATTGCTTTGGTGCCTTGTTAAACCCCCTTTAGAAAAAACCCTTTTTTAGGAAAAAATCTTAAGGTTGGAAAAAAGAGTACACCAGGGAACGAGGCTTACTTCTTAACTGTAGTACTTCTTTAGGTTAGAAGTGTGCCAAGACCTCGAGAGCTCTCGTCCTTACAGGTCAGACACTTTGTAGTAACCTTTTCCTAAGACTTCAACAACCTTGTAGGGACCTTTCCAAGTTGCTGCTAGCTTTCCTTTGCCCGGCTTTTGAACTGCGATGTCATTTCAAATTAGTATGAGGTCGTTTGTGGTGAAACTTCTTTTGATCACCTTCTAATTACACCTTAGGGTCATCCTTTGTTTTAGTGCTTCCTCTCTAATCCAAACTCGTTCTTTGACTTCAGGGAGGAGGTCGAATTCTTCTCTTTGTGTGTGGGTATTGGCTCATTCATAGTAGAATATAACCTTAGGTGATTCTTCAGCAATTTCTATAGGGATCATGGCTTCCATTCCATAGGCAAGTCGGAAAGGTGACTTTCCTGCTGTAGAATAAGGGGTTGTCTGATATGTCCACAGGACTTGAGAGAACTCGTCTACCCATGCCCCTTTTGCTTCTTGCAATTGGCACTTCAACCCACCCAGTATGATTTAGTGGCTGCCTCAGCTTGTTCATTGGCCTAGGAATGTTCCACCGATGTGAATTGGTGCTTTATTTTTAAGTCGGCCACCAATTTCTGAAGGTTGAGTCGGTCAAATGAGTTCCATTATCCATGGTGATGGAGTGGGAAACTCCAAACCTCGTGATAATGTTCTTATAGAGAAACTTTCGACTTCTTTGGGCAGTGATAGTTGCTAGTGGTTTGGCCTCAATCCATTTAGTAAAGTAGTCAATCCTTATTATAAGGTATTTAACTTGTCCTGAAATTTGGGAAAATGGTCCCAGGTGTAAAACTCGAGAGATTAGTAAATAATTAGCGAATAAATTAGTTATTAATCAATAAAATTAGAGAATAGAATTTTATAGTTTAATGAGGTAGAGTTAATTAAAATATGAATTTAGACACTAATTTTAAAGAATTTAGCCCAAGATTGGACCGAACGGGCCGAACCAGACAAGCTGGGCCCAAAGGTCCAATCCAATTTCACCCTCACTTAAAGGGCAACAACCCTTCTTCCTTCCTTTATTATATTTCATGTTGGAAACTTCAGAAAGGGGAAGAAATCCCATTAGCAAACCCTTGGTTGATTTTCAATCAAACATAACTTTTCACTCCGAGCTCCAATCGTCGTATCGTTTGCGGCCACGCGATTGCAGTGACGAGCTCTACAAAATTCAGTCATTGATTAGGTAAGGAAACCACTTCTGTGTTCTAGTTCTTTCCTCCCCAAATTTCGAATTCAATGTGTAATCATGTTGGATTTTGCTTGAATTCGGTGTTTAGGTTCGAATTAACTCATGGATATTGTCTGGTTTAGCTCATTAGAGCTATAGGTCAGGTAAGCACCCTTAATTCCTTTGTGAAATATTGAATTATTGAACTCTATGTTGATTATAGTGAATATTATGATGTTAGATTGAAATTGGTTATCGATTGGAGACAATTTGAGGAGTTGGAAGTTAGAGATTGAACCTTGGAGGCTGGGTTCATTGGTGAAGGGATGAAGTGGTGGAGCTTGTGGTGTGTGAATGCCTGAGGTGTTCCGAGATTAATGAAAAATCGGCCAAAGTATGGTTTTGGTTTCTCGTATATAACGTGTACGGTATTGTGAAAACTTTGGCTAGATGACCATATGATAAGTTTGGATTGAATGTTTGGTTGTTGAGGTGATTAGGGAACTAATATGTAGATGTGTACAATGAATTTGGGGATTGATATATGTGTGTAAATGTTGAAGATTGATTATGAGTTATGTTGTGTTGATTGAATGTGAAATGTTGTTGTGTTGGTTAATGATATGAATGAATAATGGTAAGATAATTAATGTTTGAATATGAGGTGGTGTTGATTATGAATGTGGAGTGATGAGGTATGATTTGGTGTGTCTTGATGTTGTGTATAAGTTTGGAATGAGTTATGATTTTTGGTAAAATAGAGGTTTGAGGATCTTTGTAAAAAACTGATTTTTGGCTTAACTTCGGCGAGCCATAACTCGGCTTTCGAACCTCCAAATTATTTCAAACTTATTTTATATAGAAATTGGGTCCGTGAAGTTTACACCATTCGAAGAACGGATGAAAAATGTTTTAAAATGAGAAAGTTATGCGCGTCGAAAGTTCGGTATGTAAGATTGAAATTCTGCAGACTTAACCATTTTTGACTATTATGCAATGCATGCATACGCAAACCCCTCCATATGCAGACGGGCGTTTCTGTTTGGCATGCATGCGTACGCGGACGAGGTGATGCGTACGCGTGATGGACAAATTACACAACCACGCATATGCGCGGTCCACGCGTACACGTAATCCCTGAAATAAGCAAACTGAGTTTTGTGTTTTAAAACATAATTTTGAACCTTTAAACCTCTATTTTTACTCTTTCAGCCCCTAAGGATTAGTTTTAAGTGTAGTGATGAGATTAAGTTATGAAAAGGAGGTTACTTGGAAGTGAAGAAAGGTTTAGAAGGATACATTGGGGTTGGAAAAGTGTAGAATGGGTGATGATGTATGACTAATGAATTGAGAATGGTAAGGTTTGACTTATGATATGACTGAGTATGGCCGAAATAGTCGAGATGGCAAGGTCCAGGTGCGAACCTACTTGCATGTTAACTTGAAAATATGTTCGGATGGCAAGTTGACAACGGAGGATTCCCTCTCTTGTCTTGATGGGGATATGGGGAAGGTGGAAAGGCACTCTCCTTTGTATTATTTTCTTGACATTCTTCTCTGGTTGCAAGGTGGAAAGGCACGCTCCTTCTTTGTGGAAAGGCACTTTCCTTCGTTTATGATCCTCCTGGAGATGCACAACCTAGAGACAAATGTCTGGGTTAGCTACCAAATGTATCGGGTTCTGGCGATTTAACCGACACGTGAGCTCACGGCCAGTAGGACAGGCATGCATCATGTTGCATTTGTCTGCTTTGTTTGGGTGTGCATAATTGTTTTGGTTTGCCTATCTGATAAATTATGTTTAACTGGTAATTGTGGTACTTGCTGTAATTGTTCTTTAAATATGTTTGCCTTGTATTTGCTTGTGTTTGTGATTGTCTTTCTGTTTTGAGTGCTTTGGTGGTAGACTGATAATAATAATGATTTGTTTTGAAATGGGCCGGAAGCCGGGTTGAGTTTCTTTGGGCCGGAGGCCGAGTTGGTTTGATTTGGGCCATAGGCTGTGACTGGTTGGACTAGTGGTGAGGGTTGGTTAACAATGATTTATTATTAAACGGTAAAATGTACAGAATGTTATGTTAGGTGTAAGTGAAAGCAAGTGGTTAGAGTTAAATGAGACAGAAAGTAAACTGTAGGGTTAGAGTTATATTGTGACTTGGGTACCTTAGAGAGTTTTACCAAATTTATGGTTTAGTTTATTCCTTTAGGTTTTATAATCTGAGTGTTGGCATTCTAGGATTGCCTCTGACTTTTCTGGGACCTTATTTAGTATATATGTGGGCACCTTAACCATATTGAGAACCCCTGGTTCTCATCCCATACGATATTGTTGTTTTTCAAATGCAGGTCGAGAGGCACCTCGGTAAGCGTCTAGAGTTCATTCTGCAAGCAAAGTGTTATATCTTTAGACTCCGTATTTTGAGCTTATATGTTTATTATTCTATATTCAGATTCTTCTCTGTATATTTAACTTTATTTTGTCCCTCTTAGAGGTCGATGTGGAGAAACAGGTTGTTTTATCTGTTTTGGGCTATTTTGGGTTATGAATATTTATGTAATTATTCTTCGGCCAACCAAGTTTTCCGTTTATGTGAGCGTTGCGCCCTTTGTTTTAAACTTTCCTTCAAAGGCTCTTAAATAAAATTTCCTTTCAACTATATTATATATATAATTTTATTTTTAGAGGTTGTAATACCTCGCCACCTCAGTTTTATGACTTAAGCATAAGACTCTGTGTGATAGAGTGTTACACCAGGAAGTCGAGACCCCATTTTGCAAATAATCATGGCGAGTAACACTAATAAGCTCTTTAGGAGGCGCAAGATAGAAGTTGGCATGCTTCTGGAAAGGCAGACACTTCTTAACAAACTCGGCCGCTTCCTTTTGTAAGGTTGACCAGAAGAAACCGGCTCGTATGACTTTCTTAGCTAGTGATCGGGCTCCTAGATGATTTCCACATATGCCGCTGTGTACTTCTTCTAGGACCTCCTTTGTGTTGGAGGTCGGAACACACTTCAAGAGAGGTGTAGACATCCCTCTTTTATATAGGATATTATGGACCAACGTGTAATCCCGTGCCTCCCTTATGAGCCTTTGGGCATCCTTTCCATTCTCGGAGAGGACATAAAATTTGCGATAGTTGACTATAGGGGTCATACATCCTAAGCTTTGGTTGGATATTGCCATTACTTCCGAATTGTCGTCTCCCTTTAATATTGATGGTGTACGTATAGTTTCCTGGATTAGGCTTTTGTTATTGCCTCCTGGCTTGGTCCTGGCTAATTTAGAGAGGGCATCAGCTCGGGGTTTGATTCCCGAGTTATATACCAAACCTCTCTTTCTGATAATTGTGCTAACTGTTTTTGTAATTCGTCTAAGTACTTTTTCATGGTGGGTCTTTGGCTTGGTAGGTACTATTAATCTGTGAAGTTATCACTTGTGAGTCACTGAACACTACCAGCTTCTCTGCCCCTACTTCTCTAGCCAGCTTCAAGCCAGCAAGTAACGCTTCATATTCTGCTTAGTTATTAGAAGCAGGAAACTCGAACCTTAACGAAAGTTCTATCCGAGTTTCTTGTTCGCTTTCCAGGATAACTCCTACCCCACTTTCGACTTTATTGGATGACCTGTCTACATACAGGCTCTATGTAGTTGGGCTTCCTAACTTTCAGTACATTCAGCAAAAAAATCGGCGAGATATTGGGACTTGATTACTGTCTGGGCTTCATATTTTAGGTCAAACTCAAACAGCTCCACATCCCATTGTAGCATCCATCCTGCTTATCAACAAACAGTTTATCAACCCTCACTAAGGTAATTCGCCACCGAGGTTTTATCTTCTTCCCATGGAAGCAAATTCACAACAACTATCAATTTCTCTCTATCAACAACCTCAACCAAGTACCCTATTATACACTCATTTTTCGGACTTATATCCTCTGGACTTAAAATATATTGTGGTTGAGAACACCAAAATAGAAGAAACTTCTCACCTAAATGCTCGTCCAAATAGAATGGAAAATTCTCATCCACCGACTTCACTTTCAGAAACATCTCCTTGAAATCTTTGAAAGATGACTTATAGAGTTTAAATACTTAAAAACCAGGAGCACTATTTATATTCACCCAAACCCCCTTCCAAAACCCCTTTAGCTTGAAATAAAGAGAAAAACAACTCAAGAGAAGGTTTTGTTTCCAGAAATTCCATCAAAATTTCAATACATCTTAGAAAAATCTAACCATTCAGATGCAGTTGAGACAGGGCACAATTTAGTTGTTTCAAAACATCACACTCGAAAATAGTAAAAAGCAGTTTCACACGAAGTTCTTCAAGAATACAGCTATGCATGTAAACAAATTCAAAATCTATTTTTCTATGAAAGACACGATCAGCACTGGTGTATGGCAACAACTCAACCCTCACTCCAGAACCTTTCCTAAGTATCTTCGACGCATCAATCTCACCCACACTATCCTCATCCACAAACAATGAACCTCGAATCCTCACATCCTCGGTCACCCACTTGTAAGAACTGTCATCTTCATCTTTATATTTTTCTTTCCCTTTCTTATCACCCATGGAGTTTTTAGAAAAGCAAAATAGACAAGAACAAGAAATGGCAAGTAGAAAACTAACCTCTTTTACTCATGGTTTTTATCACTTCCCAAACCTTTCAAATAAAACCACATTGCCTTTAGAATTTCTTCAGGATTTAAAAAACAAACACTATATTTAATGTAACTCCTTCAGTTCCATAAAACTCCCAATCATTACTTCTATTGCCAATTAACAGTTCAAATTGCATTGATAAAAGTAACAGAATAATTAATGAAAATACTACTACACTTTTTCATACAGTACACATCAATCATCCCCATTTTTCAAATTGTTTTATTTTATTTTAATAAGAGTTAAGTACGATTTTGGTCTCTAAGGTATAGGCCAAAATATTTTTTCATCCCTAACTTTTTTTGCATACAAAATCGTCCCTAAGGTTTAACTTTGTTTTAAAATTGTCCTTACCTTACGGACCAAAATCGTACAGAGGTGGTGGCAGAAGTAGAGACAAAGGTGGATCATGGACAACTTCTTCTTCTTCTTTCCTTCCCCCTTCTTCTTCTTCCCTTCTCCATTTACAGGAGTATGAACACTCTCTTTCTCTTATTTTTTATTTTATAATTTTTTTGTTATAGGTAATTTAGTTCAAAATTTTAAGATTTAAGTAAAAAAAAAAACGATTTTAAAACTTGGTTTTAAACTTTAGGAACGATTTTGTATGCAAAAAAAGGTTGGGGATGAAAAAATTTTTGGCCTATACCTTAGGGACTAAAATTGTACTTAACCTTTTTAATACAGTCAGTTGATCTGGGGGCTCCATATCTATAACTCACACCGACGAGTTATAACTCAAAAAGCTCAACCTACTTTATCAAAATATCACCAGGCCAAACTTGGGGGCTATGATGTGGCCATTATAACTCGGTTACATGTTATAACTCGTCTATATACATTATAGATCGGTCACCAATAACAGATATCAAGGCAGATATCAAAACACTCAAATGTACTGTTATTCTCCGTTTAATAGCAAAATTATTCAGAGACTTAACCATTATCTTCCATTTCAGATATAAAAGAAAGGGTAAGAATGTTCAACTTATTGCAATTTGCAAAGCCTATTATTCATTTATTGACTTGAGCATCGGAGTGTCTTTTGTAGGTACCCACTTCCTTGTTCTCTCATTGTCGACGTATAACTTATCCCAACGAAAAGCAAGCTATACAGCGGCTAACTTCTGCAAGAACAGTTAGATTATTTAGATGATTGATTATTGTTAGAAAAATGCATAAAAACACAATATATATATATATATAGTTGTAAAAACTAAATCGGACCGGCCAGTTCGACCGAAAAATCGGTGAACTGGACCATGAATTGGTTTAGTTCGTTCTTTGGACAATTTAAGGATGGAAACTGACATGAACTGGAGAAAACCAGTTAAATTTGATAAAAATTGGTTCGGTAACAGTGGACTCTATGGTGCTCCGTAACACCGCATCTCTACTTGTGATCTAGTGCATCCTGTGGTCCTCCAGTGTGCCAGAGGCAGAGTTTGAACAAAGAACCTCTTGAGTGCAATCCACCTTCAATGCCACTCTGTCAACATGCTTCTCATTGTTATATGTGACAAACATTAATTATATAGTAAATCTTTGAATTAAATAATTATATAAATATCTAATTTAATTTTAATTTTGTATTCTCTATTTTTCGAATTAATGATATTTTTAATTATGTATCATTATTAATAGAAATATAAACTTTACTAAAAGTTTATTAATCTTTATCTATTTTAATGTTAGTATTGTGATTAAAGTTATCTGTTTTGATATTCTTATTGTGTCAAATTAAAATATTATTGTAGTAGTACTAACTAATTTTATGTCTATATTTGTATTAGTTGTCTTTAAAATTTGAGACTTAGTTGTTCTTAAAATATTAGTGAAGATGTGTATTTTAAAATTTTTGACTATTTTATATTTTTTATTTACATATGACCGGTTTTATCGATTTAACTAGTAAATTATCGGTATATATATATATATATACTTACAGCTAATTTTTCGTATTTTTATATGAATTGTTGCAATTTTTTCTTATTTTAGATGTAGCTGATTCATATTTGTTAGCAAAAACTTGTACTATGGTGCATGTACACCTCATTTGAGCTGATGAATGCAATAGGAGCTGAACACAAGTCGTGAGGCTAGAGAGTAGAGAGCAGTGGCATAGCCCACTAGAATAAGACACTTCTTACTATTTTAGTAATAGTTGGTAAATAACTTATTTATTTTGTAACAGATTAAATTAAAAGATTTTTATATCAATTTAATTTTAATTTTCTACTCATTCAATAATTTAAAAAAACGTGATTTTATTTTTGTTTTATTAAACTTTTTTTACCATCTCAATACTTGGGGCCTGAATTATTGGCTGAATAATGTTAGTTTCCTAGAGAATTGTTGTTTTGTAAATGACAACAAACTCAAAATGTTTGAATTTGTTCTTTAAAAAACATTATAAAATGAAAATAGTGTTAAGCATGTCAATTCCTGACTGCAGTGAGGGTTAGTGGCTTAGTGCCGCCATGCGCCCGTGCCGGAGCAATAGTTGAATACTAGTAAGATGATAGAATCTCACAACAGTGGAAAATTACGAAATCACCCCCACCCACACGTGTTAAGGGGGCAAAAGCGTGTGGGATGTTCTGGGCATTTTGGGAGGGTATGACGTTGGGGGGTTGATTCCCCAAACTCCGTATAATTCCGTCATTTTCCCGTTTCCAAATTTCGCAATTTCCCATCTCTCTTTCTCTCTCTTCTCTCTCAGTCTCGTGTGATCTGCGTCGAGGTCGTTTTGACCCGCAACCTTCTTCAACGTCGTAGACGCCCCGGAATTCATTTCCGCACTTCCATCTTCCCTGATTCCGATTCGCAATCTCAGATTCTCCCCACACTCGTGATTCGCAACTGAAGAGAAAAACCTAAACGCCTCCGTCGATTCTTCTTCTTCTTTTGTCTTGTCGTTTCTACAATTTATTTTTTGGCGCTGCTGGCGTTGCCGTTTTGCGCGGTGGTGAGCGTCGTTTTGGGTGGGTGGTGGAAAGATGAAGTCCTCACTCAACAAGCTGAGGAAATTGGCACTTAACAAGAGCGTTGGGAAGGACAAGAGGGACTTTCCACCTTCCGTTAAGTTCGATGAGCTTGCTCTCGCTTCCAAGGTACTTCGCCTACTTCTTTCTCTTTCTCTCTTCTTCATGGTTTTTTCTTTTTCTCTGCACCATTCATAATATACTGTGTTTGATTCATACTGCTATGTTTGATTCAGTTTATTTTTTATTTTCGATTTAAGAATTTTGCGGGTTCGAAGTTGTCTTTTTACTTTTATTATTATTTTTAATGCACTTATGCGTGTTGCTCTTGTGCTCCTTAAATCATGAGTGGTAAAATAAAAGTACACATCCTCGTGGACTCTGTTCTGTTCTGTGTTTCCTGAATATTATTATTAATTTATTATGCTTTCGATATCAAAACTGAAAAGGGTGCTATAGTATAAGTGAAATTATTTCATCTTCATGGTGAAAACTGAAAAGGATGCCGTCATTGCTCCCTTGCGTTTCTCTTCCACTAGTGAAGTTAAGTGTTTGTTTTCCCTGTTTCACAGGAAATGCAAGAGATGAGAGATTGCTATGACAGCCTACTCGCGGCTGCGGCTGCGACAGAAAACAGTGCTTACGGTAAATGTTAATCTTTGGATATGGTTGATTGATCTGCTTGTTTTCTTCATTCTTCACACGTAATGTCT
>NC_029777.3:94135908-94138874 GCF_000817695.3 Arachis duranensis | reverse complement strand
ATTGATTCTCTCTCTCTCTCTCTCTCTCTCTGTCTCTCTCTCTCTCTCTATATATATATATATATAAGAAAATTGAAGATACCAACCAGTGTGCTTTTCAGGCATTTTTTATTTGTCATACTCCATAGTATTGGCCTGATTGGCCTTCTTCACTGTTGATAATGTGCATTAGTGTAACAGGATCTTAGGTTTGGATCACTATCTAAAGTGAGGGTAGTTTTAAAGCACGAAATTGATGGACCGATCACCTTTCGATCAATAACTTTCATTGTGTATGGGTTCCACCAAAATGATCCAAAGTTGATTAGCCGCCCTTCATTTCTTACTGAAAAACAACTGTCCTCACTTTTAAGGATCCTTTCCCTTTTTCTTGTTACGCTATAAAATATTTGCTTAACATTGGAAAAACAATTTAAATCTGTTTAGTTTCCCTCTCCTCTCTTCGGAACAGTTCCATTGCCTTGATTATATGTAAGTATTGAAAATTTTTTTTTTTTCCGGGTTCGTTTTGTGGATCTTGTTTCAGAATTTGCAGAGTCACTACGGGAAATGGGCAATTGTCTTTTGGAGAAAACTTCATTAGATGATTCTGAAGAAAGCGGTGAGTGAGTAAACATGTCATGGCCGTCCTATTCTGAAAAAATGCATAAGGCATTGCTAGTTGATTTAAATCATATATAGTTTTTGTTACATCTGTTATAATATGTATGCAGGTAAAGTTTTGGAGATGCTTGGAAGTGCACAGCTGGAACTTCAAAAACTTCTTGATAGCTATGTGAGCCTTTCTATGGGTGCAATCTTCTGATTTCTTTGGTCTTCTTTAACCATAATGTATGCAAAATGATTATTGTGATTCTATCCGTTTTTGTTCCCCAGCGAGCTCACATAGTACTGACAATAACAAACCCATCAGAGTCTCTTCTTAATGAACTAAGAACTGTTGAGGTATGTTCACATGTATTTTTTTTTTTTTTGTGCTAACAGTACTTGATTAATACATAAAATTGCGTTCATGTTTTCACTTGCCTTTTAATTCATTGCCCTTCTGTTTTAGTTATTATTGACATTAGTTAGAAAATATTAATAGAAAATGTGGCTATCTGTACATAACTTAATACATGCAAATATTTAAAGATAATGCGCGAGTGCTTATACTAAAATAGTCATCACTCAAAGTCTCAAACCAATCACATTCGTGCAAATAGATAAAAAACCAACCATTCTAACTGGTGGTTCGCACTGTTGCTGTTGTCCATTGTTTTTATACAAGAATATGATATGATGGGAAGGAGGCATAACAGCACAACTAACAAAGGCAATGCCTCATCCATGGTCTACAGTATGGTCGAATGTACAATCTGTTGAGCCTGTTCTAGAGTTAAGTTAGCTGTGGATCTATTAAGACGAAGATATAGAAAAGTGCGAGTCTGCCAACGTAACATGTTAAAGGAAAATGACAGTCTATGATTAGTGGGGTGCAAAACTGTGATGGTTCTTTGACAACTTTTCAAGTAGTATAAAAAAATAAAGTATTTATACATATAATTATATATTTATATTTATATTCACAATCACATTTAAATACAACCAGTAACATATATATTTATTTTCAATGTTGTTCAATCACAATTCAACTACAATTGGATGGTCAAACCTTGATTAGTTAGTCTTTCAACTATTCTACCAAGAGTTTGGTTATAAATACCTTGAAATGCCAATCAATTTAGAAGCATGTATCTGTATGTCTTATTAGTTAGAATAATTTGCAATTTCTTTATTGTAAATTGTATTGTAGTTGAGACTTCATTAACTTGTTAAACACGAATACATTTGAAAACAGTAGAAACAGTGTTGTGGGAGTGTCAATGCAGAACTATGTCAATAACCAATGTAGAAATCTTAAATTCTTATTACATGAATCAGAGATGGTCTAGTGTTAATGCTAGATCATTGTCTGATTCCAGTGTGCTATATGCTTTGTTGCATTAATGAAGTATGAAGAATGTCGGTAAAATAGTTAGGTCACAAGTGTAAGATACTTTTTGGTACATGGAATGTAGTTTTGGGTCACAAGTGGAAGATATTTTGGTAAATGGAGTGTAGTTAATAGGTTAACGCCATGATTACGAGTAGTTATATGTGCTCAAAAGATGCGGAGTTTAAGCTTGTGGGGTTTAAGCTTTGGTTTAGGGTTTAGGGTTTAGGGTTTAGGGTTCAAGCTTTGGTACTATGTTAGCTCTTAATCTGGAAATGAGTTAGCACTATTATGGATAAGTTGTGGAAGGATGATATCATTGCTATTAGACGTTATGAGATTGGATCATAGCTTAAAAGTTTGTAATGGAACCATGCGATTGAAGTTGGGTGCATGAAGTGAAGTGATGTACTACTTCTAGCAGTGTAGTCAAAGAAACAAAAGGCGTGCTTAAGTAAACAATATGCGGCAAGAAAAGCCTTTCTCTGCCTTTCACAAGTTGAGGTGCACGGAGTTCACTCAAATGCTTGTTTTGCGCTTGAATGGCTTCTCTGATAATCATAAAAGCACCAAGGCAAGCTATTTTGATATTACTGGTTTTGCTTTTTTTCTCTATTTAAAAAATACTAATACACCAAAATATACTAGTCAGTCCAATAAATATTAGGTGTAGCATCTAGGAATGTAGAAGTCCAAAGTCATGTCAATATTCTATAAGCACTCAACACTCTTGACCAACCCTTGCGCTTGAAGTAAAAAAGTCAGAATCCACAACCGCTTGAACTTTTTTTAAGCTTTTCATGAGTACTCTTTGGTTATGAACCTATTATTATGCTTTATCAAGGATTTTAGTGTATAATTGCTCCTATAAAGTGTTTTGTTTATTTTGCCTTTGACTACCTCGATTACTAGTGTTTCAAATGCATAGGCCACCCAATTCTCTGATAACTCGTGCCTGATATGTGGGTTGGATGCAGGATCAAGGGCTCTT
>NC_029777.3:94134509-94135858 GCF_000817695.3 Arachis duranensis | reverse complement strand
AAAAATGATTCCTTATTTATTGATTTCATTTGGGATAGGATTATTTCTTTTGCCTCCCTTTTGTGCTTATTATATGGTTTGTTTAGTGGAGTTTCTTTAACCCAGCATTCAAATGTATTGCCATGTTTTCAATGTGCTATCCGTACCTTTTATTATGCAACATGGATTGTCCTCTTCTTGGTATATTTCCTTCTATTCTAACAAAACTTAGTATAAAAAATATTTTTTGTCCCTAACATTTGTTAAAAGTTTCGAAACTATCCTTATTGTTTAATTTTTTATTCAGTTTTGACCTTGATGTATGAAATAAATTTCGATTCTACCCCTATTGTTAATACTTTTTGTCCTTGATGTTTTCAAAAAGTTCTAAAATTACGCCGGTTTGATTTGGACCAATTTTATCCCTAATGCTTTTAATAAGTTTTAATTCTACTCCTGTCATTCAAATCCGCTAAAAATCTAATAGATCAATATTTTCTTTCCAAATTTATCCTTCTCTTAATCTTCCACTCCTCCCTCAGTAAAAGCAGCACCACCAGCCCCACCAATAATAAGGTTGCTGCCACCACCATTGCCTCTGCCTGCACAGCTGCAGCCACCAGTGCCTCTTCCAGCACTGCACCATTGTTCCCAGCTCCATAATCACTACTGCCACCAGCAATATCCCCCCTTTTCAACTATCACCAGCATCAACGTATCAACACAATCATCATAACCAAGAACGAAAAAAAAAAAAGAAAAAGAAGGAAAAAGCAACCACAACAAGAAGCAGGAGCAGCCCCTCCTGGAAAAACGAAACCAAAAAATTGCCAACCACAACAACATCCCCCTCCTCCTGAAATGAAACCTACACCAACCACAGCAGCAGTAAACTTAGGTTTAGGAGTGAAAATCAAATCTAATTACAAGTGTTGACATCTTCGTCATTGCTAGCAAGCTTCCACCACAACATGTATTCTCCACGACATTTTTGTCTGCCTCTTGTTCTTTTTTCTCACCGTCCTTTCTGCTCTACTAGGCCCTGGTATTTTAGGACACGAGTTTAGATCTGCTTCTGATATGCTAATGCCATCGTGAGTTCTCATGAGATTCAATAAGAAAGGGAGAATAGGTGGTGATAATGGTAGTGGTGGTGTGAAGATAATGGCAGTGGTGGTATTTTATTTTATTTTTGGTTGATTATGTTGATGGTGGTGATATTTATAAAGAGTGGATGTTGATGGTTGCAGTGGCGGTTATGGAGGATGGCAAAGACAACGGCAGTGTCAGTAATGGCAATGGTGGTGGCAGCTTTATTATTGGTGATGTTTTTATTAAGGGTTTTTAGATTTTTTTTTTTTGGGGGGCTT
>NC_029777.3:94026295-94134437 GCF_000817695.3 Arachis duranensis | reverse complement strand
GGAGGGACAAAATTGACGAGAAAATAGACTTTTAACAGATTTTTGGATGGCAAGAGCAGAAATTAGAATTGAAACTTATTGGAAACATTAAGGGTAAAATGGATACAAATTAAACATTAGGGATATTTTTGAAATGTTTCAAAAACATTAGGGACAAAAGATATATTTTACCATAATTTTTTTATTAGTAACAATTAGTCAAATTTTTTTCTTCCAAATTTACTCTAGACCACATCATCATTGTTAATAGCATCATAATCTATGGGAACCTTATCTCTTCAACCCCATCCACCACTCCCCAGCCCTTCCTTATCATCACCATGCTGCCACCACAACGGCACTACCAACCCCACCATGGCCAATGCCACACACTGCTGCCAGTTGCCACGACCACTTCTTTTCCTCTCCTCCTACCACTCTCCTGGCTCCACGACCATTGTTACCTTCACCACCACCATGCCTGAGCTTAGATCCAAAATAATCCACTCCACGACTCGCGGTCTACTGCAAGAAACCAATTCTCTCTCCTTTTGGATGGAAATTCGTGTTGATGGAGCGAGGAGAACACCACCTGGAATGAGCAATTTAATCCACAATCACAAATGTTTGCCAGACATGATATTTTAATAAATGATGGAGTTTAAAATGCATCAATCGAACTGCCTTCTAAATTCTCTGAAATTTGATAATACTTCATCTAAATGTCAATGTAAGGGTGTATAATTGTCCAGTGTTCCATTGCAGTAGCTATTACTTTGAAAATCAGGAAATACATTGCAGAAACTATTTCCTTCAAAATGTGTTTAGTTTGCTTGGGTATTTTTAGTCTAAAATTGTCTAGGCACTCCATCTCAATGTTTTTTCATTCCTGATGCAGGACATGAAGCGGCAATGTGATGAAAAAAGGTTTGTACTTTTACTCTCTATTTATTGCTGTTTCTCTTAATATTGGGTAATGTTTTCTGAATCTGGTATTTCTTTTTCTTTTTTTTTTTTTAATTTCTTTTCTTTCCTCTTCTCTCTTTCCTCTTTTTTCAGAGAAGTTTATGAATACATGATCACCCAACAGAAAGAAAAAGGAAGGTCAAAAAGCAGTAAAGGCGAAAGTATTACTCCACAGCAGCTGCAAGAAGCTCATGACGAGTTTGAAGAAGAAGCAACGCTTTGTGCTTTTCGGTTAAAATCCTTGAAACAAGGGCAGTTACGCAGTCTGCTAACACAAGCAGCCCGTCACCATGCTGCCCAGGTTGTCATTAGACTTGTATCCTTCATATCCAAATTTTTACACTCTTTTCTTTTCTCTTTTTTTTTTTATTAAATTTTTTTCCCTGACTAATCTTGATGTACCTTTTTTGCAATATAGTTAAATTTCTTCCGGAGAGGACTTAAATCTCTAGAGGCCATTGAACCACATGTTAGGATGATCGCTGAGCAACAACATATTGATTATGAATTCAGTGGCCTTGAAGATGTCGTTGAAGGTGTTTCTGATGATGAATACACGGAAGCCATTGAAGGAGGAGAATTAAGTTTTGACTACAGAACAAACAGGCAGGGTCCTGATATTGATTCCACATCAAACTCAGAGGTAGAAACTTCACATGGTTTGAGCCTTATGTGCAATGAAGTGTGTTCATGGCTATAGGTTATGTTCATATTTTGTGTTATCTCTCTCTCTCTAAATGTTTGCAGAAGCATGTCATTCTACTTATTTGCAACTTTGCATCTGTGGAAACCCTATTATTTTTCAGGGTATGAATCATGATTCTTCAATTATAGTAACTAATAATATTTGTATTGCCAGTTGGAGGAATCAGATCTCTCGTTTGTTCGAGGTTCAACCACAGAAAATGCAGAGATGGTATTTGTTTCCCCTTTTAATTTCTGTAATGTGAAACTCCTATTTAGTCTTATATTAGTTGCACAGGAAAAATCTAACCTGATAAGCCCTGAATTTCTTCTACGGGTGAAAAGCACGCCAGAGTTAATGATATTTCTAACAATTATGCTATATGTACACAAAAAGTCAGCCACCCAATCAGCCACCCGTATAGAATACATATTGAAAATGAGTTGAACAACAGTTACAATCATACACGAATACATGGTGGCTGATTTAGTGCTGATTTTTAGTATGCACATAGTATTTTTGTATTTCTAAATATCTGTTTAAAATTGCATTATTGTTTTTTAAGAGAAACAAAAAATCTTCTGATAACTATCAGTTGAGTCTAACTTTATTGGTAGGGTCTAGCATGGTAACAATGATATCTGCCTTGTTGATAAAGTTGGTCATCAGTTTACTAAGATTCTTTTATATGACCTGGTCACCCTCTAATACATTAGTTTATCTTCTTCAGATATGTTTAGAGAAGACCCAAGGAGACTTTAAAGTCCCTAGCAGAGATCCAAGGGTCAGCAGCTATTCAGCTCCAATACTTGCAGAAAAGAAAGTTAAATTTGACCCGGCTGAAAAAGTAAGACAAATGCTAGCATCACCTACCACTAAGTCCAGTGCTTATGTACTTCCTACCCCTCTCAACATTAAAGAATCAAAAGGTAGCTCTGTCCCTCGCCCAAGTGCAAGTGGGCTTCCTCATAATTTGTGGCATTCTTCCCCATTGGATGAAAAGAAAAATGAGAAAGATTTTGTTGATGGCAAATTGTCAGAACCAACTATCCCTAGACCACACACTGTTCTTAAAGAAAGCAACAGTGATACTACATCAACCCAATTACCCCGCCCTTTATCAGATGGACTATCTCCCCCACAAGTTGATATTTTCAGTGCTTCTGATGCAGGTAAGAAAACCAAAAGACTAGCGTTTTCAGGTCCATTGACAAATAAACCATCATCAGGGAAACCTGTTTTATCTGCCATTTCTACAGGGTCAACTGAACCACCTCCTATTTCTGTGGTTTTAACTCGTTTACCAGTGCCTCAGCCTTCTTCCCCAAAAGTATCTCCTAGTGCTTCACCTCCTCTTGTTTCTTCCCCTAGGATAAGTGAGCTTCACGAGCTCCCTAGACCCCCTGGTAATCCATCCACTAAGCAAGTGAAATCTTCTAGAACAGGTCACTCTGCACCATTAGTATTCAGAAATCCAGAGCATCCTGTGATCAATAGACTTCCTACAGCTGTATCAAGTGCAGCTTCTCCACTTCCAACACCCCCAATAATTGTCTCCCGAAGCTTTTCTATTCCTTCTAGTAGTCAAAGGGCTATGGCATTAAATGTTAGCAAGTTTTTGGATAATCCCCAAGTTTCAGAGCAGGCTGCAGAATCTGCATCTCCGCTAACACCTGCAAGCCAGAGAGCAAGAATATCTGACCTGGCTTCTCACTCTAGTGAAATCCAAGGTAAGATTCTTTTTATTGTTATTATTCATAGGGCTAAAATGGTTTGTTATCATCAATGAGTAATATGGTCAGTACATGTTAGGCTCAAACTTTGGACGGATAGGATATCCTGCTGCAGCTCAAACATGAAACTTCTTCTGGCAACAGTTCAAAATATATTTCTGTGATAATAAATTCCATTTTTAAAATTTTGGTTGGGCAAATTGTAGAATGTGTGGTCAGCTCATGCTTAGTTCTTACTACCAGTTATAGCAGGATTTATTCCTTTTCATGTGTTTGATCGAAAATTGCTAAACCATTTAATATATACTCCATAATGAGTACTTGAGAAAATATTAGCAGAACTAGTTAAACAAATCAGCCCAGCAATTTGATTAACCTCATTATTTGGGTTGCAATTGTATCTGCAAGCTGTAATGTTTCACTGCAATGACCATTTTTGCTTAAGAATCAATATTCAATCCTGATTCCACCATGCTAATGGGGGGAAATTATGTCTTTTGTTTCTTTTATTTTATATCTTATATTCCATTTATTATTTTGTTCTTACTCATTTATGAATCTTGTGAATCACTAACTCATCTGATAATTCTAATACGTGAATATGAAGTAAACATTTTAGGAAGTGGATTGTCGATAGTGTGTCATACCTACCCAATATAATATCTTTTATAACCTTACAGAGTTGTTACCAAGAGATGCACAAAAACTGGTCTTTAACGGCTAATATATTTCACTGTCATCCCTCTACTTGCAGTTAGATGAATCTGTTAATAGAGCGCCTAAGAAGTAGTGGAATCCATTATGTAACAGCCAAGCCTTACTCTTGGATTGACTAGTATTACAAGTACCATATCTCTTTAGGATATGGTCTCGAAGTCTCTAAGAGAGTTTATAAGTATGAGGCATCTCTCACCTCTTGAGCTAGCTTTTGAGGTGAGTTAGGCCTACTCAATTTTAATATGGTATTAGAGCCTATCCGATTTAATCTAGTTGGGCTACCCGCAAATATTCATGCAGGGGGGGGTTATTACAAGTTTCACATCTCTCACGGAATTGATCTCTAGAAAGTTTGAGACATTCTTTATTTCTTGAGTTTGCTTTTGGAGTGGGTTAGGCCCACTCAATTCTAATAACCAGGCCATTAACACTGCCATCTCTTATTCATGTCATGGAAGTTGCTTATTAAGGAGGAATGGGGTCAGCTATGTAAAATTGTAATTACAAACGGATAGCATAGACAAGGTTCAGGAATATATTCTATTTTTAACAATAAAAAAAAATCATGCATAGGAGCAAAGATCCATGTGTATCCTCTTATGATTGTGTGTGTGCATGCACGTGTGTTTAATTTAATTTTATTTTATTTATTTTATTCTTTTTTTCCTTGTAAACCCTTGCATTGTCACGGTGATGATGCTACATCTTTGACTGTGCCCTCATTCAAAGCACCGATTATTAACTTTTATGAATTAAGCTGAAACCATTGCCCGTTTTCAAATAGATGATGTTCTTCGTCTCATTCCTTCACTTCATAACTGCATGGTTTGTGTTGTCAATCATGATGATCAAGCAGAATTTGCATTTTGCACCAACTTTCCTTGCTTTTGATGTAGTTTGCCTTGTTATCTTATTCTTGAGGGAAAGAATGTGAGTGTGAGTTTTTTCAGTTGATGCAGGTGGGAGCTGAATTTCATGCACATTCGCCCGGGCTTTCCGAGTTCTTAGGGACAAAAGTGTTTTAATTCTTATATTGCTTGTGGAATCCGTATCACTAGCATTGCAGAGTTCTAGGGTTTTTCCCGGCAGAAATTTCAGGCAAGAATATGTAAATATGCCGTTTTATGTATTGTTTAGCTTCTCATCTCAATTTGTATCTATATTTTTATTTTTATATAACCAACGATGATGGGAACTAAACTCTACATCATTGTGTCATTACATTATGTCGTGTATAGATTCAGACGAAAAATTTTGTTCACTTCTCGGAGTAAAATTCAACTTGGACCTCTTCAACTTGTGGACGATTAAAGTTGTCTAGAAACAGATTCAGATGCTCACCTCCCATATATGAATTTAGATATCTTAAAGTGGAAAAATTTGTAAAGTGATGAATTGTAGGACTAGATATCATTTGGCCAATAACTTTCACTATAAGTTTGCTTTCACAAAATTATTCAAAGGTGATTACTCGCCTTATTTTATCACTGAGTTCTTTCATTTCAAAATATCCAGACTCATCTTCAGTTTCGGTTTCCTAGCTGTTAAATTTACGAACAAATTTTTAATCGGTGGGTGGGATGACGGTGGTGGTGGTGAGGTGAAGAGTTGGAGGAGTTAAAATTGGTTAGGGCTAGAGGAGAGAACATTAAAATTGGAGAAAAAAATAGAGTAAATTATCATTTTTGTCCACGAAAATTGAAAATGTTGATATATCTATCTATAGAAAAAGAAAATTACTATTTGTACTTATAAAATATGAGTTCTAAACAACAAAATTATTCTAACATTAAAAAATCACAAAATTTTCAAATTACCCTTATCATCATTCGCATCATCTTTTCCCTTCCTATTAACCACTCCATCATCTTCATATGCTTATCACCTTATCACCACCACTAACCCCATCTGCTGCTGTCCTTCTACCGTTATGGCCACCCTTTCTTCTCTCCTTTCCTGGCTCGCCCTCGCCGACAAGGGGATCTTCACACCAGCCCTTGCTTTGTCGCCGCCAGTAACCCTAAAGCGCAGTGCCCTCCTTCTCCTCTTTTCACCTAACATGGCTACCTTCTCCTCGTTACTGAACCAGTGTCACCAACAGACCACCGCGCAAGCCGCCACCACCGCGGTCCCCATCGGCGAGCTCTCTCTCTCTTTCGCCATCTATTTTAAACCATCGAATCCTAATTCACTTCTCCTTCTCTCCTCTTCTTTCTTTTCTTCTTTTCTCTTTAAGAACCAGAGACCTTCGAACCACCATCATAGCCTTGCCATCATCGCCGTCCGCACTTCCAACCGCCAGAACTGCCGCGAACCACCGTCGTCTCCACCGTCTGCGACGAACCCGAGCCACCCTCACCATCCCAGTCGTTCTTTCTTTCGGTCCAGACCACTGTCAGCGAGCTACTCACCAGTCTCGCACCTCCTCCACCGAACCTTAACTCAGCCCTTATTCTCACTCTCTCTTCTACCCCAACGAACTGCCGACGACGTCACCATCATCATCAGCTTCTCAGTCGCCGAATCTAGCAACTACCATAGCTAATGTCTCTTTCGTCGAAACAGAGTTGAAAGAGTTTGGCTCAGGTGACGATTGTTCAATTAGTTCAATTTCCCACATGGCCTATTTGAATTTGCTAATTGATTTGTTGCAGGAGCACTAGGTGGTAGCACTCTTCTTCTGAGTTCAATGAAAAATTAAAAACGATGATGATAAGCATAATTTAGAGTTTTTAAGTAATTTTTTAGTATTTGGATAATTCTGTTGTATGGAACCCATGTTTCATAAATACAAATGGTAATTTTTTTTTTCTATGGATAGATATGTCAGCGTTTTCAACTTTCGTGGGTAGAAATGGTAATTTACTAAAAAAAATATTAACTAACAATTGATTGGTAAAAATTTGATAATAAGAATAAAATTAAAACTATTTTAAATATTAACAATTAAATTAAATTAAATTAAATATTAAAAATAATTTTAAAAAATTTAATAAATTTTAAAGATAAAAAATATATTTTATCCGTATAGTTATTTTTGCCACTAAACTATCACTCTTTGTCATGATGTGGCTGCCTTTTTATGAAGCTTGTTTTTTTCTTTTTTCGGTTCACTCTGTAAATTCATTTCTATTCAACAAAAAAAAAAGTGGGTTGTACCAATTTAATTTAATTTAATTTTATCGCTCATTCTTAAATTAAATATTTTTAATTCTGCACAAAATTAATATTAATATAAATTTTTATTAAACATTTATAAATTAAAAGAAAACAAAATAGTACTTTTCTAATCACAATATATCTTTTCAATATATATTNTCTTATTGATTAAGATTTAATGGCCGGGTGAGTGCGTTCAACCTGTGACCTAGTGATTGAACTAATAACTCAGTGCTCAAACAGTTTAATTGATTCAATTACTGATTAAGTTTTAATAATTAATGAAAAAAAGTAGTTGTAAAATTTAGGAATACTTCTAACTTACAGTAGAGACTTTCGAGCTAATGTAAAACTATGGCATAATTATAGTATATATCACAAAAAAATTTTGTTAGAAACAAGAGACTAAATTGGAGAAAAAATTTGTGTAAAGTCACACCAGAAACAAAATATATTTTATAAAGATATACCAGGAGCAAAGCTAAAGTTTTAAATTGGAAGGGCAACATAAAAAATATAACCAAAATGAGAAAACAAATAAAATTAGAAAGACTAAATTGTAAAATAATGAATTTTCTATATAAAAAATATCTAGTTAAAGGGGCATTATCTCCTTCCTATAAGCGAGCCTCTGATGTCCATTTTTTTTTTAGATATATTTTGATGGGTAAGCATAGAGAATTTTTTTCATTTTTCATTTATCTCTATCATAAAGAATAAAAGTGTGAAATTCAAAATATCAAAGTGGACAATATCTATAAAGAGATAATACTCAATTTGGTCCCTGAATTTACACGCAAATCTCAATTTAGTCCTTAAAGTTTCAATTGCCTCTATTTGGTCCCTAAACTTTGTGAACATAACTCATGTTAGTCCTTGAAACAATTTTCAACGTACAAACGTTAATGGAACATTGTCGTGACAGCCAGATGTCACACTAAACTTTGTAAAATGATGTTGTTTTGGTTTTGGTACTCAAATAACCCAAAAACAACATCCTAAATGGTGTTTATTAAAATTTTACCTAACAAAATAAGTAATACAAAGTCGTTTTTGAGCTATTTAAATATCAAAACCAAAATTGCATCATTTTACAAGTTTTAACGTGATAGTCTATAACAGCGCTCTATTAACGTTTTTATACTAAAAATGGTCTCAAGGACTAATATGAGGCATGTTTATAAACTTCGGGGACTAAATAGAAGCAATTGAAAACTCAAGGACTAAATTGAGACTCGCGTGTAAGTTCAGGGACCAAATTGAGTATTATCTCATCTATAAATAAGTGGTTGGAATATATTCGATATAAGTGGTTAATTTGATTCTTGATTTTTTTTTATGCATATATAGTATAATTGAATAGTGAATAATAAAATTTTTTATTTAAATATAAAAAAACGATGTGGTATGGATGCAAACTATTTAAATCTCTCTAAAATTTGGATATTATAACCTTTTGTTGTGTGTGGGGTGGTGGAGGAAGGGGAGGGGGAGATGATTAACATTATGACTTCTTTAAGTAATTTGTTCATTTTAATAAACCACGGAAACAAGTGACTCCTCCTAATCTCTTTATGGACACAGCCTTATGTGACCAGAAATTCAAGTTGTACACGCATAATTCTAAGCATATCACGTTTCTTCTTCTCTCACTAGGACAAACAAGTTAAAATAAGTTTTTTGTTGTAAAATAAATAAATAAATAAGATGTAATAATATAAAATAATAAAATATAATTAGATAGCTTTAATAATAATATTTATTATGATTATTTTTTTAATATAATAAAGATGATTAATATATTTATTAATATTATATGTTGTAATATATGAAGAGAAAAAATAAAGAAAAATTTTGTATGTAAAGAAAGAAGAAATATTTTGTATTTTTTATTGTGTATACTTCTTGGTCTCATATCATGCTTTTATAGGCATAGAAAAATTTGCTTTTCAAATCACATTTATTTTGTTTCATCCTAAGGATTTATTCTTTTTAATATAAAAAATAGGTTGTCCATAAATGAACATTTATTATTATCCTATTCTCGTCACAACACTTCTCTTTGGATGTCCATTTAGGATTATGCCTCGTTAAAACCTTACTAAAGCAAAATCTAATGGGAAAAAGTTTTAGTGAAGGAAAAAGAGTACAATATCCTTTGTAATGGAAACGGCCTCATTAAAAACCTTGTCAAGAAAAACCCAATGAAAAAAACTAAGAAAATGACAAATAGGTCCCTGACCTTTTGTCCCGCAGACATTTTCATCCCTGACCATTAAAAAATACTTTTAAGTCCCTGACCTTCACAAAACTTGGACGGATCAGTCCCTGACGGAGGCATTTGGACGGATTAGTCCTGGACGGAGACATTTGGAGAGAGGGACTGATTTGTCCAAATTTTGTGAAGGTCAGGGACTTAAAAGTATTTTTCAATGGTCAGGGACGAAAATGTCCGCAGGACAAAAGGTCAGGGACCTATTTGTCTTTTTTTCAAAAAAACCTGACCAAGGAAAAAAAGAGTACAATCTCCCCGTCTTGTCAATATCATTTAATATCTTGAAAAATCGACGCATCCCAATCTGATGTACCAATTTTTCAAAAGAGAATTTTGGAAGTGACTTTGTGAATAAATATGCCAGATTGTCACTTGAGCCGATATGTTGGATATCAATTGTCCCTTGATTTTGAAGATAGTGAGTAAAAGAGAATTTGGGAGAAATATGCTTTGTTTTATCACCTTTAATGTATCCACCTTTAAGTTGAGCAATGCATGCTATATTATCCTCAAACAGGACGTTGGAGCTATCTTATGATCAATCAGTCCACATGATGGCAGGATATATTGATTCAAACTTCTGAGCCAAAAACGCTCGCGACTTGCTTTATATATCGCTAGTATTTCAGCATGATTAGAGAAAGTTGCTGCTATCGTCTGTTTTCGTGAACCTCCATGATATAGTTGTACCACCATATGTGAACAGGTTTCCTGTTTGAGATCTTCCTTTGTGTGGATCAGACAAGTATCCAGCATCTGCATAACCAACTAATTGTGACTTGGATCCATATGGATAAAACAATCCCATATCCACTGTTCCTTTTCTTTGTCATCCTTTTTCAAAGATGCTTGATAAAGATCGACTAGTTGCCTTGGGATACGACAGGTACGCGACCAATGACCCTTTTCACCACAACGGAAATATTTATCCTCTATTGATTTATTTTGCCCAGTGTTTCTTTCTTTATCCCACTTCTGGTAAGATCCTTTTTTGTGAACATAATTCTTATTCCTTCTATAATTTTTCTTGCTACCAAAACCTTGCTACTTACCTCTTTTAGGGTAATGATTTGCTGCATTTGCTTCAGAAAATAGGGCGGCACCAGCTGGGTACGCTTCATGATTTCTTAAAAGCAATTCACTGTTGCGTTCAGTAATAAGAAGACAAGAAATTAACTCAAAATATTTTTTAAATCATTTTTCTCGATATTGCTGCTGCAGGAGCACATTCGAGGCACGGAAGGTCGAGAAAGTTTTCTCTAACATATCATTATCAGATATTTTTTTCCACATAATTTCATTCGTGAATTGATTCGAAACATTGCTGAATTATATTCATTTATGGATTTAAAATCCTGTAAACGCAAGTTCGTCCATTCATATCGGGTTTGAGGAAATATCATTGTCTTTTGATGATTATACCTTTCTTTAAGGTCTTTCCACAGATCTGCAGGATCTTTTAATGTGAGATATTCATTTTTCAATTCTTCGTCAAGATGACAACAACAAAAAATCATGGTCTTGGCTTTATCCTTCTGGGATACATTAGTTTCAGCATTAATGGTATCTCCAAGATCCATTTAATCAAGATGGATTTCAGCATCTAGTATCCATGATAAATAGTTGTTTCCAGATATATCAAGAACATTAAATTCAAGATGAGAGAACTTTGACATAATGAAAATTTGTTACTTGAATCTTCCTAAAATTTGATCAAAGTCTCGTGCTGATAACGTGTTGTAAAATAAATAAATAAAAAAGGTGTAATAATATAAAATAATAAAATATAATTAGATAGCTCTAATAATAATATTCATCATAATTACTATCTGAATATAATAGAGATGATTAATATATCTACTAATATTATATATTATAGTATATAAATAAAAAATAAAAAAATTTGTACATCAAGAGAGAAAAATTATTTTATATTTTTTATTGTGTATATTTCTTTATTTGAGATCATATTTTTATAGGCTTACAAAAAATTTACTTTTCAAACTATATTTATTTTACTTCATCCTAAAAACTAGTTCTTTTCAACATAAAAAATAAATTATCCATAAATAAATATCTATTCTTATCCTATCTTGGTCACAACACTTCTCACGCTCTACCAGCTTCTTCTTTTATCTTTCTTTCTTCTTTCATTTTATTTATTTATTAAATAAAACCGTCTACCATGTTCTGTACGTCTCTTTTAAATAAAATTCTATTCGCATGAATATAACTTTCTACCTAATAATAGCTCGGAGACTAATAAAATTCTTAATCCATGGTTCGTGGTATATTCATATGAATGTGAGTAAATGATAAAACAAAATTTACCAATGATTTTATTCTTGTTAACTTAAAATTGATGACAAGAGTATTACTGTTTTCCATATAATCTCGCAAATATTCCCTCAAATGAAAAACTTTCCTAAAAACAACATAATGGTATATCAATTATTGAATAAGGGAATATTTAGAGTGAGTTTGGAATTTTATTAAAAAAATAAATTATTTATTTTTTAAAATTTAATAATATTAATTTAAAAAAAATAAAAATAAAAGACATTTTTAATATTGAAATTTTTTTAAAAAATATCTAAATATAAAAGAATTTTGTCGGTTATTTTTTTAAATAAAAAATAAATAATTTTTTTTAAAAATCAATCCAAGAGTATGATATTTTTTTTAAAAGGCTATTCAAATATAAAATTCTATCTGGTTAAAAGGTAAATTGAGAAAAGCAGTCAGAAGAAAAATCCAATTAAAACAAGTAGATGAATGAAAGTCCAATTCAAATTAACAAAGCTGAGATGTTAGTGTCCCAACTTCCATGTCTTTTTCAACATTAAGATATACTGTCCCATAGGCCATAGCTATATTTATTATTACTAAATGTTTGGCCATATGGGATTGGAACACTTCATTCTTTTATTTTTAGTCTCTTGATATCGGTGCCTAAGTGCCTGAAATATTCGCGCACAACAAAAGAGTCGCTCAATATTTAATGAAGATTGAAGAATAAAGGTTATATTAAAAAGAGATATAAATTGAAAAATCAGCAAGAGAACTAGAGAATTGCTATTTTATAATTTCAAATTCTAGCTAGAAAGGACAGCACGAGTTAATGGCAGAAAGATAAAGATTCATGATGAAGGCTGAAAAATGTCTCACAAAGAAAAGAGAGTTCTAAGATAATTGTTTAATTGTTAAAGAACTGAATATTTTGTTTTAATTCTTTCGTGTGTATATGCAGGATGCAGCCTTAAGAATTTGAATGTGGCCTCAAAGTTGTAAATTTCTCCGTTGACTGATTTTTGAAAATATAGAGCCGCGTAAAATTGTTAGTTTGTTACAAATTTTTTTATAGACAAAAAAATAAGGGTTTTTAAGAGGAAAAAATAGAATATATAAAATTAAAATAGTTTGTATTTAGGTGTACCTGAAATGAATTGTGTGTAAATAGAGTGGTAAATGAGGTTAGAGGTGATAGTAAATGAGTTTAAAGTTAGGCTTTGTTTGGATATAAGAAAGAAAATGAAAGGAAAGAAAATAAGAGGAAAGAAAATGAGAAGAAAAAAAATGGAAAGAAAAGTGAAGTTATTTGTGTATTGTTTGGATAAAGAGAAAATAAATAGAAAAAAATAAAAAAAAAATTCTTTTATTTGGATGAAAAGAAAAGTGAGAAAAAGAAAAATTATAATAATATAAAATTACATTAATATCTTTAAATATTTTGTTTTTTTTATTAATTAAAGAATAAATTTATAATTTGACTAATTTTTATCCATTTTCCTTCTATTTTTATCTCATCTATGGAGAGAAAATTTTTTTATGAAACTTACCTTATATTTTTTTTTTCATCTAATTTTTCCTTCCTATCCAAACAACAAAAAACTCATTTTTTACTTTTTTTTATTTTCTTTTTCTTTATTTTTTATAAATCCAAACAAGGAATGACAGTTGAAAGTACTTATTAGGAATTTTAATATTTTTTCAGCAAAAATTTAAACAGATTTAATATAAATTGGATGATTCATATCTAAAATGTTGGGAGATATTTATAGAATACAATAATAAATTAGGTCATCAATAATGTGATCTTTATCTAATCAAAATAAAAAATTATCTTTTATTATGTAAGAGATTACTGTTGAGTAGGTGATTATGTCACTGTAGTACAACCAAAATAGTGGGAAGGGAGCTCTTACTTGCTTTTCATGTCTGAGTTGGACATGAGTTTTGGGGTTGAGTCTCATGTTGATTGGGTATTTCGATTCACTAGTTGAATTTGACTCTACTTAGGATGTGCTTGGTAAATAGGTTGGAAGTACTTGGGTATTTCGATTCACTAGCTGAATTTGACTCTATTTAAGATGTGCTTGGTAAATAGGTTGAAAGTACAAGAAGTGCGTTTAATCTTTGTTTGGCTAATTTTTTTTTTCTTTTGAAGTAAATATGATTCTGAGTTTGAATTTCCGTTTAACAGAAGCAATAAATTGTAACTTTTATGTTTAGCTTTTACGTTCACTTCATAAATTAAAAAATTAATTGACATTCTACCAATTTTGCCATTCAATCTCAACTACAATAAAATATACCAAAACAATCATCAGAGTTCTTGAATATTTTTTCATAACTATGCTTTATAAACAAATATTTGTTAATATTATTATTAGTACTCTTTGTTAAGTTTTAATTTTTATCAATTTTTTATTTATTTATTTTATTAATAGTATGAATATTTTATTTTAGAATTTTTTTATGTTCACTTATGTATATCATTGTATTTTTTTAATAGAATTTTTAGTATTCATTGTTCATGTCTTTTTTTAATTATTTTTATTAATACATATTTTTTTATATAACTTTATTTTTTTTATTTGACTTTGTATATTTTTTACTATGTATTCTTAAATTAGTATATATTTTATTTATTATTATTAATTTTTATAATATAAATTTTATTAAAAAGATATAATTAAATACAAAAAAATACTAAAAAAGAGTACTAACAAATTATAATAAAAGAGTACTAATTTTCAATACATAAATTTAAATTCTTTTCAAAAGTAATTATAGTTAAAAGGTGTTAAAATAATAAAAATTTGAATGATATAAATTCATGTTCTTTTTAGTAATTTTTGTCTAAATATAATTTTAAATAATGTAATCCAAATAATATTTATTTTATTATAATCCATTTTGATACAAAATTATCAAACATAAATCACATTAAAACGAACTCACTTTTTATCAAAATGAAGTTCGTAAAATCAATTTTATATAAAATCTAGTTTGCAAACTCTAATTCAGATTTCGCTTCCTAGGTCAGGGAAGACCTATTTTATTGTTGGGCTCTTAATGTTAGACTTGGCTTTATGGATCTAGACATGAACGTTATTATTAACCATTCTTTAGGCTGAAAATCTTGAATTCTAACTTATTAAATCTGTGTCAACAGATTTTAAATATATATTAATACTTTTCGTACCATATCTAAGTTTTTGAGTGAAAGTAATAAAATAATACACTAATAGTTCTAATTAAAAGAAAGGGAAAATGGAGATAGTTTATAGGAGTTATAATTGGAATGATTTTATACGGTTTCAAACCATGTCAATAAAGGTGGCAAATGAGCATGTTCGTGATGATCTTCCAAAGTCTATTATAAAATAAGACGGGCCTTTGAGGAGATTAGCAATCCAACAATTTTATGGGGCAAAAACGTTGTCGTTTTTATGGGGTAAAATTTTTGAAAACATTTACCAATTTATTATTGCAAGCATATAGGAGTACTTAACATCATAAGCATGAAATATTAACAGAACATTCATATATCATCATATATTAGTACAATATTTATAGACCCATCAATATATATTCCATAAGGTAACTATATACATATATGAACATATGACATCTCCAAGCTCTGACCCATACAAAAAGCCACTAAGCTGGTGTTTGGGCTAGCCAAGCACTTCTAGACTCTTCTATTCTTTCTGTACACTAACAAAAGGGAGATAGTAAACTGAAAAGTACTAAACTAAGATGCCGCCAAAATATTATCTGTTGTCCCCCTAACTGAACTCAAATATCGTCATTCAGTAGATCCTCGTGTGGCCCGTCTACAGATGAACCACTCCCAGAAGATGATAATTCCTCTTCCTCAAGATCCTCCTCTTCTGACTCCTCTAGTATAAGTGCTCCGTCGGATGAACTTCTACTCCCACCCAATATAGGACCATTGGCGTACACCGGAGCTAACGCTTTACCTAGTGGGCTGAACTGTGTCTACAATTGCTCGGTTGGAGAAGGAGGTGCCTGAAGAACCGGAGGTATGATGACGTCTGGAGGTGGATTTGGGATGTAACCCTTGCCTGCATCAGGCTCAAAAACCGCCTGATGTAGAAGCTGAGCATGGATTAGTGGACCGGGAAAAAGATGATCGTGGCCGTTAGGATGTAGCCAAGAAAGAGAAAAATCATAAGGCATGTCCTAGTCAAAGTTCGGACTATCCAGTGGGTGTGAGAAGGGTCTGTCACATAGTACGTATAATCGAACACAAGGTTCCCGTCAAAAAGATAGTAACTTCCAAAAGTCGGGTCCTAAAAAACGTACGGATACTCCAGCTCATAAAAGAGACTTCCGTCTCCATCTGAACGGAGGAATAAGGGGATAAGAACTTGGGAGTTCTTAGTAAGGTCGGAGTTGGTAGTTAAGTTCATTATCGCTTTGTTGTTTATCATACAAACAATATATAAGCAGAGAATATGGAAAACAATAAAGTACAAAAATAATAGACAAACAGAAAGTACAAAAAACATCACACATAAGACAAACACAGAAAAACACACATACATTCACATAGAATACATAACAAAAAAATATGTGCAAACAAGTGTGATGCATGTCTAGTCCTAATACAAGTCATGAGCTCATGTGTTGGATTCTATCCGCTCTCAACATAACCTAGCGCACCTGGCCAGATATGGCATTTTCATAACTAAGTAGAATTACACACATTATAGCAATACTTCTGTAAGCGACCTTGCCTTACAAGAATAACACTCTAGCCGAGTATGCACGTCATACCTCTATAAGCGACTTTTTCTTACAGGAACAACACTCTAGCTAAGTATGTCTAGAAAGCGAATCAACCCATGGGTGTCCCCGTCTTTTATATCCGGCCCAAATCAATAATTATCAGTTTTTGTAAGCAACCTTTAGCTTACATATTCTGCATTTCTCAATCTTCTAGGGCCAAACCCACTTTCACCAATCTCATATTTCTTTTCTTTCTTATTAATATCTTTCACAACGTTTCTTGTATCCTTTTAATGTCTTGATTAACTATAATCCTCTCCCTGTACCTCTCCCTAGGTGTTTTATGAAGAAATCCCTAGATTTTAGACTTTTGAATTGTCTTTCTATATCTTTTACTGTAATTACCGTTATATTCCTAAACTTTCACATTATTTATCTCATCCTTTACTTCAATTCTTTCTATATCTTTTAACTTTGGAATATTACACTTGGCTTCAAGAATTTAGTTATCTATAATTTAGTTCCTAAGCTTTAGTTAACTATATTTTAACTTTTCAGCTTTTAACTAATTACATTTACCTCCGCAATTTTAATAAATTACGTTCTTCATATATTATTCTCGAAACCCCATTTTCTTGTGCCTTGGCACTAGCTCCAATGGTAGGTTCCTAGCGCCACAAGTCACGTGCATGGCGCTTAGCACCCACAATCAGTGCCTCCAAAGCATGAATTTTGTAGCAAAATGCAGGTGCCTGGTGCCCAACACTTGGCACCTAGCGACCAGGTTTTTAAATAACAGGGCGCCAAACGCCCATGAAGTTTGCATGGTTGGGCGCCCAGCACCCAAGGAGTCTCAAAGGGAGGGCACAACGCCCATGAAGTTTCATAGAAAGGGCGCCCAGCACCCAAAGATTTCCAAAGAGAGGGCGCCACCCACATTTTAGCCACCAAAATACGTCAAAAATGTCACGTAAACATTCAGTTTCAAACCTTAGACAATCAACCATCAACCAAGCATCAAAACACACTCAATTCATAATTAATTCACCAAATCTTACCTCTTTGTTTTAGCTTACAAAAATCGATTTTCTCTCAATAATTTCTTGTTCGCCTCCTTCCTAGTTTCAAATCAGAGACAACTTTTAACCCAAAATATACATGGTAACCGAATCTTTATCACAATTTCTATGGTTGTGAAGAGGAAAAAGAGACAAATATTTTAATCGGTTTAGAATCTTTGTTGGAGTTCTAGAACCAAAGAACCGAACCTTACAAACTTAAAGGTTATGGCATTTTCAATTTTTCTCTCTCATTCTTCTTCTCGATGTCATGTACGAAGAAAAAGAAATGAAACAGGAGGTGGCTCTCAAGATCATATAAGAAGAAAGGAAAACAAATAGGAGGTGGCTGAAATCAATAATGGTCAAATTCCGAGGGTGGTTAGTCACCCGACTTAATTAATAAAATATCACTAAGGAGATAATGACTAAAGCTAGATGTATTAAATCACTAGTAATTATACTCCTAGAGTAAATATATGAGCTATTAGCATAAATGATACTAGTAACATGATTATCTTTAAAATAAGAGATCTATGATGATATATTAGCATAGCTAAATTCATCGGAGAGTGTTGGCATTAATCCATGTCGGTAGGTTTTGAGCCCAGTTATTATATTATTAAACTCATCTCCAGTTTAACTAAAACAGGTATAATAATATTACTATTTTTGTTCTCTCAAGATTCGGGTCCAGCTCGTTGAAACGACTCTAACCGCGAAAATCAGAATTTCAAAATTCCTAGTCGAAGTGGCTCAAAAGCATAATCTCCTCTAGTTTAGGAACTAATGACATGGTGAGGTGCTTGCTTTCCTGAATTTTTGGAAAAGTTTTGTTTTGTCAAAAACTGGGCCATTACAACGACGATTGAGGTTGATGGCTAAACGAGTTGTGACAACTATGAACCTGCAAAAAATTTATACTACTTTGAATACTAAGGCATGAGAACTATGGTTGATAGTGGAGGCTATTGCTCACTTTAGTGAAGACAGTTGGAGAGAGCCTGCAAGAGTATCATATTGAAGCTTTGAGGGTTAAGCGAGGAGGAGAGAGAGAGAGAGAGAGAAAGAGAGGCAGTGAAAGAGAAGAGGGGGGAGAGAGAGAAAGATTGAAGTAAGGATTGAGGACAGAGGTAGAGAGGGAGGGATTAGATACTGAAAAATAACGATAAAAGAATGACAATATGACTGTTGGGACTTGGAATGATGAATAGGAAGCGAAAAAATAAACTTAGGGTTATATTTCTTTGTTTGATTGTGAAAAATTCAAAGGTAATATACTTAACTGCTCTGACGAATTTTACTTGAGAAATGGACGTGGGCATTTGATCTCTCTTATCTCTTTATTTTGAGCATTATGTTTATTTTTTATTAAGAGATTTCCATTCAAAATTTGTAGATATCTCAGAAATACTTTCAAGTTAATCTGAAGCCTATTAAGACCTCAGAATTCTTTCACGTAAATTTGGGTATCTCAGAAAATTTTTTTAAAGATATCATTAGTTGTTCTGATAGTTCATTAAAACAACTCTTATACCTCAAAAAATTTTGTTTGACTCAATAATATTAGAAGTTGTTTTAATCGACAAATAACGAATCTCTTAAACTATTTGCTAATATATTTCGCTACATATAAATCCAAAGACTTGATAAGTATTTATACTTTATAAGTTTCAAAAAAATATCTAAGCATAATCTGACTCTCTATTCTCGTGTATTTTTTTACGGATTTTAACTAATAAATGATAATAATAGTATACCAGAAATATTTTAGATTTATTGACGAATTGTAAGAACTATATTAGTCAATGAGTTATATGTTTAGTTGAGGTAGGACTTAAGACAAATACAAATTCAGAAGAAAGTTGTAGAGAAAGTGAAGAAGAGAAATTTAAAATAATTACGCAATTGTTGAATCTAATGGTGATGAAATTAAGGATAAAGATGTTGGTATAAATGGTAAAATATGTAGTACCTCTAATCCAATGGGTAGTTGACATCCGTTTTGAGTAATGAAATCACTTTTTATCAGTTGTGTTACAAGCTCGACCCAAATGGGGGGAAAAAGTTCTTGAAGAAGCTTATGCACAATTGATATTTTTCTTCGACATTGTCTTCAAGGATATCGATCATCTCAAAGACAACTTCAAACAAAACCTGTGACTATATAAGAAGGCTAACAAATTCAGCTACATCTAACAACGTATATAAGACACCTATTCTACATAAACACAAATAACTCCTTACAATCCAGCTACAAATATAATTATTCAAAATTCTATAAATCCCAATAATCATTCCTATTTGATGCCAATTGTTCTTATTTGTTTTTGTATTTGAAATTTTTGTTCACCATGTAAACAACTTCAATATTATGAAATAAATATTCCATGTACTTTGTCTTGTGCTTTAGGAACCTTTGCTCCCAACTTGTTTCATCCTTTACCATTAATTCAGTCCACTATTTCTTTATAGTCCACAATCAGTTTTATATCTTCCTCTCTCCGTATCAAACTCCCCAATCAAGAATTGAACCGCTTATTGATGCCTTTAAGTAAAGCTTTCCCTCTTGTTTTTTCAGTTGCAATATTGCCTATGAAGCATTCAAGTTCACTTGTAGAATTTGTTACATATCTTTCCACGATATACATATTTATCTCTATTTTATACATCACACATTGCCATTACACCCACTTTTTTCTCTCTAACATCAGTATTAACAACTCTATGTAATTATCCTTTTCCTTTCTCACACTCCATTGTAAAATTAGATTCCGAACCTGTTTCTAAGCAAAATTCCAAAGAATTAACTTATTTTCAAAAATCATCCAATTTTCACATATCCAAACAATCTATATAATACCAAAGAAGTAAATTATTCAGTCATTTTTTCCTTTTAGACACACATTGATTCATCCAACCCTTAAACAAAGTTCTAATATCCTTAGATCCCACCCAACACACTTTTCTCTAGCATAGAATCATCATCACAGTTTAGATACATACTTATAATGTAAAAAGAGGTGATTCACCGTTTTTTATTCGTCACCACATTGTACACAAATCTCTTCACCTTGATTTATGATTCTCCTTCTCATGAGCACATCTTTGGTGTTTAGCGATCCCAAGATCATAAACCATGCTAGCATTTCTACTTTTGGTGGAACAACACCTTACCAAACATTATCAAAATCATTTTTATTGTTGGCTCTCCATATGTCTTTTTTCTATCCTCTCCAAATGTTCGTGCCAAGCAATATCTATAACTTTCCAACAAATATTATAGAGACACACGTTCCAACAAATATTATAACTCTATTAATTGTATTTTTCTCTCTCAAAAAATTTCTTTTGTCATTGGAGGTTCTAAACCCAAGATGTTTCATCCACACACCACAATCATAGATTCAATGATTTTTTAGATTTGATAGACTAGACAGTCTAGGGTTTGACACATAAATAGTCTAGGGTATCTTGCTTATAATACTTTATCTCCTACCCGTACATCCCTCCAGAATTTGGCCCTCTTACCATCACCCACACACATATTCCATCCTTCTCCATTTATTTCACAAAAAATCACTTTTATTTGCAATGTTAACAATATCCTTCTATGATCATGTCGCACTTTTACATAGGGCTGCACATAGATCGGATAATATCTGCATATCCGCCGTAATTATCTGCATCCGATCCGAATTTTGCAGATATTATCCGATTCGCAGAGCCATCAGATTAGATCGGATTTGATCCGCACTATGGTAGAATCGGATTGCGGATTTGGCAGTGATATCTGCAGATCTAATCAGCAAGTCCGCATATCCGCACATCACATATAAATAGCATAGTTTAAGAAAATAAACCCTAATGTGATATGAATTTTAGTGGTATTGTTTTATGAATTTTATGATATCTTGTTTTTTATTTTTTATGTTGTACTTCGACTTAGAATAATTAAACTTAAATCTTGTGTTATTATTTTTTTGTTATTCAAGAGAACTTTTGTTGATAATATTTTAGAATTAAATATGCTTAAACAAGTGAAAAATGATTTTTTTTGTAAAAACAGCCAAATGGAATTTGAAAATATTTTTTTAATTATGCGGATATACCCGATATTCGATCCGATCTGCATACTTACGGATCGGATCGAATCTGGCATGAAAAATTGCAGATATCGTATCCGATCTGATGAGTGTAGTGCGGATCGGATAGAATTTTAGGCTATATCCGATCCGATCTGTGTGCATCCCTACTTTTACATTCAAGCTCAACCACATGTGAATTCATCTCAACATCATAACATGAATCCACCACCTTTTTTCACAAGAGCTCATTCTCGTCATCGAATCTCCACCACCATTTAAACAACAATGCTGCATTTGTCATTGCTATATCTCCAACGCCCTAGCCATCATGCTCTCTTGGCTTTTATATCATGCTCCATTTGATTGTCAACACTAGTTTCTTATCACCCTTAATCCGTAAAAGCATTTAGATTGCATTGATATTATCTTCTTCTCCACTTCCTTCGGCATCTTAAACAAATCCAAGAAGTACATAGGTAGGCTATTAATTACAGACTTAATTACAAATATCCTCCCTATCTTTGATAGGAGACTTACTTTTCAACTACTCAACTTTCTTTCAATCTTATCTAGTAGCGGCTCCCATGTGCTTACCCTCCTTGGGCTTGCCCAAAGCAGAATACCAAGGTAGGAAATAGGTAGATTCCCCACCTTGCACCTCATTGCTTCCTTCATTCTCAAAATTGCTTGTTCCTCATAGTTTACTGGGATGATAAAATGATTTGTTGAAATATATCTCCAATCCGGACATCATGCCAAAATATTTTAAAATCCTCTTATAACTTTGCAGCAACTTCGGATTTGGTGGACAAAACAGAATCATGTTATTTGCAGATTATAGATGAGTTAACGACACTTTTTTTTCTCTCCTCAAGTCCTTTTACCATTTGTGCCTCATACGCACAGTTAATAAGCTTATTTAATACTTTCGCAACTGACATAAATAGGAATGGATATATCGAATAGGCTCCTCTTCACCCCTCTTCATATTAAATGGTTTGGTAGGGAACCCATTTATCAAACTGATATTGTCGCCATTACAAACAAGCCTTGTATCCACCTCCTCCATACTACCCAAAAATCCATTATATCCAATACATGATTAAGGAACTTCCACCTTACTGAGTCATACACCTTTTTGAAAATTAAGCTTTACAACCACCCTCTACTTCCTTTGTCTTTTTTAGCCACGTAACAATAAGCTATTAGAGCACTATCCAAAATTGTCGCTACTGAACAAAAGCTATATGCGCTTCTCCCACTAATCCCCCCATAAATGGTCTCATCCTAACCACCAACACCTTTGTTATTACCTTATATACACTGCTCATCATGTTAATCGACCTCAAATCTTTTATTTCTCTCTGACCTCCCGATTTTACTGTCAATGCCACCCATGTGGTATTTACCTCTTTCGATATCCTCCTCTCTATGAAAAATTTTTTGACCATCTGTGTGAACTCTTCTCCTATAGTATCCCAAGTCTTCTTTATGAATCCCAAATCCTAACCATCGAATCCGAGGACTCTTGTTGACTCGCATAATCATACTGTCTTTTTTATCTCTTCATCACTAGAATCTTAGAGTATATAAATTTAAGAACATTCTTTTTTTTCAATTTTATATTTTTACTACAAGTAATTCGTTGAATACCGTCAGAATTAGCATCGGCTTTAACGACAGATGTATTGACGGTTTTGGTGTGGAATCGTCAGGTCAAATTACTACCGATGGATTTTTGTTTCCGACGGTAATGTTGTCAGTAACCACTCACGGGAAAACTGAGAAAATAGGTGCGAAATATAGCGTGCGGTTTACCGCCAATTAGTGGAATGCTGCATTTGGATGACCAGCAATGCATTATCGTTGGATTTATCCGCCGGTAAATTCGATGGTAACGAGCCCTAAAATTCAAAGCGCGAACCCTCTCTCCTTCATTTTGAAATCTCCTCTCTCTTTGACCTCTCTTATCCCACTCTCTCTTTCTCTCTCTCTAACCCTCTCCTGTTGCTGCTTCCGCTCGTCCTCATCGAAACCAGCTTGTTCCTCTTCTCTCCTCCATTAGCCGCGACTCCTTTCTCTCTCTCTGTTCGTGTCTCACAGTCGCTGTCCAGCACTGTCGTGACGCTCCACCACCAACAGCTGTTGCTGTCATTGCATCTCCCTCCCCTGAGTTCTTCCTCTATTCAAAGCTCAGGTTCCATGGTCACTCTTTTTCTTTGTTTAAGTTAATTTAGGATTTAGTTATATGTTAATTTAGGATTTAAGATTTGGTAATCATATGCTAAGTTAGAATTTAGGATTAAGTTAATTTTTAATTTAGGATTTAGGATTTGGTTATCATATGCTAATTTAGGATTTAGGATTAAGTTAATCTAGGATTTAGGATTTAGAATTTTTTTTATCATATGCTGATTGCATGCCTTAGAAGAATGGAATGTTAATTAGAGTGGAGACTTCAAATTTAGTGTTGGGTAGGTTTAGGCCATTAAAAATAAATCCCCTTGTTAAAGCCTAAATAATTAATAATTAGCATTTTCTATGTGACTATATCAAACATTATTTCAGCTATTAAGTTTAATTTACTTGCTTATGATATTTGAAGATATAAAATTAATATTATACAAATTGTATTAATCATACATTGTACCTAAATCATCATATGTTGTCTGTGTGCTAGTATTTGTGTCTTGCAATTTATGTAATGTAATAACTTCTATGAATGGATGAGAATGTAAGAGATTAATTCTAATTGAATATTCATTATATTAATCTATATGAATGCATAGGAATTATGAAACTATTATAAATAAATATGAAGCAATATATTATGAAGTCATTATTACAAAATAAATCTCATGATGATTGGATGAACATGTATAACAATTATTTGTTGAAATTTCTGAGCATAACTCAAACAAAAATGTTGCCTTTTTAATATATAAACAAGTCAATATATTTTGCTGAAAATGTTATAAATTTAATTGAGTTTTGACTTATGTTGTGCATTGAGATAAGTTGGATTTGTGAAAACTGTAAAGTGGATATATGTCTAATTTTAGAGGAGGTTATGTCAATTTTTTTTAAATAATATAAAAATATTGAAGGATTTGTGTTGTATATATATTGATTAGTGTTAATAATATATTCTCTTTGCAGACATGACAATAGGTAGTAGAAGTAGAACGAGTGGATCTTGTGGTCGTGATAGAGGGAGGGTTTCTACCAAATCCCCAGGGACTGCTCAATCATTATCTTCTACCCCAACTACCCCGTCGATCCCTGTGACATCACAGGCAGGTTCATCAGACCAACAGTTCATCATGGTCCCGAATCCAAATTATGTGGTTCCTTCTGCTACGCACCCTACAGCTCCAGCGAAAGAGTCTGCGGTGAGTGATTCCTCTAATGCGTCCTAACCAGATGCCCTTCCACCACCGCTCATCATATGAATAAGAATTTGGCCTGATGAAATGCAAGCGTGAGTACATACTATTTTAATGTCTTTTATCTGTAATCTATTTTGAATTTGTTAAGTTTTATGTATTTTTATATGATTGCTAATCTTAAGATTTTCATTGATAGGTTTGAACTAAACAACAATGCATGTACACAAGAGATCTCCAATATGATTAAGTCCATGTACGACAACCCATAGCCTAGCTACACGAAGATCCCTACTAAGACCAGAGAGCAATGGTTTCAGAAGTGGGTAGTAAGAACCCAATGTTATTGAATTAACTGTATTTTAACTGTATTTTATTTTGACTAACTAATGTTGTTGAATTACTTTATGCAAGTAAAATTTATCTGGGATAAGAAACATGATATCTTGATCAGAAGGATCTACGACCACCGGGTAGCTAAGCAACCTCAGCAATGATGCAGGACAACCGCCGAGAGCGCGACCACCTAACAATTTGGCTCCGTCTAGATCCTAAGAAGAAACTGGATGTCCATTTTAGTACTGATGAGAGGTTCAAGCGCTGTCGTCTGACGAACAGAGCTAACAGGGCTTCGCTAAGATCGTTGAAGTGTACTGGTGGGTCGGAGATTTCAATGAAGACGAAGAGCAGGCTAGTATGTAATTTATTTGCTAATCTTTGTTAATTACTACTTGAATTAATTGTTACTTGATTTATTATATTAGTTGGTTTTAATATGTGTAGTCTAAGTCGTTGGATCGTGAGGTGACATTGGCGGAGATATTCAAGTATACCAACAAGGAGAGATTTGCTATTGAGCAATCTGCAACTCATTATGTGAGTTTCAATTAATTCTAATTTTGAAATTTATTCAGCTTAAAGTCAATTAATTGTCATCCTAATCATAACGTTGTTACACAGGAGGACTACAAGCAGAGATTGGAGGCCGTGACCCAGCAATCTCAGTTGCCTAGTGGGACGACTCCGACTCCGACTCCGAAGCGTTGGTGGTAGATCTTGATAGGGTTTGGCACGAGACAACCTCTGAGCTCTACAAGAATCACATCTTCGGGTTGGGATCGTTCTTTGCCAGCGGCCTCCACACCTCAGCATTGGCGGCTTCATCTGCCTCTACTTCTACCACCAGCCCTGCTGATCTCGAGGAAGTTGTCGACTTGAGGGAGGAGATGCAGAAGCTCACAAAGGAGCTTCACCAACAAGCTCAGCAGTCTGAGAAGAGGTACAACGAGCTTCTTGCACGCATGGGAGACATTATTTCCTACAGCTCGGACCTGATGGAGAAGATGAAGCGGCTAGAGCATTTGCGAGAGCAGATATTTTTTGTTGTTTTATCTCTTCCATAAGGGAACTTGGAAGAGCAATTGTAATAGGAACTCTGATGAAGGTAAACAAGAAATGAGTAAATGTTGAATGTTTAGAATAGAAAAATAAATTGAAAATCTGCACTAAGTGAAATACATTGATTAGAATAGGATAGTAAATTGGACTCAAATGAACATCAATTAATTTAAGAAATGAAGCGAAATTAGTTGAGATTTAAACAAGCAAACATCAATCATTTTCTGGATAATGAATCTCAATTAAATTAAGTAATGAACCGAAATTACTTCACATTTGAACAAGCAGTGATGAAGACTCAATCATCAACTAAAACACATTAAATTCATTTTCTGGATTCAAATGAATCTCAATTAAATTAAGTAATGAAACGAAATTATTTCACATTTCAACAAACAATCATAAAGACCCAATCATAAAAAAAAACACATACAAATAAACTTAGAAATCTTACATATCTAGAGATTGAGACTGAATTTCTTCTCGAACCACAAGGGATTTGTTCTTGAGGATCAGGTGTTGGGCTACTGATAATTAAAGAAAAATTTCGTGTCAATAATTAAACAAAAATTATTACCTAAATTTAAAAGACTAACATAAGTATTTCAACTTACATAGTTAGATTTTGTAAACACGGTTTTTCCTTTTTTGATGTCATTTTTCCTTCTAAAAATTGTATCCGGGGAATCAGCGATATTTTTTCTAATAAAAAAGATATGAAATTAAAATCATCAACTAAGATATTCTAAATAAAAGCAGAAAAAGTAAATAAATGTTAAGAGGAATTACTTGGTATTGTTTGATGCATTTACAGACCGTGACAAGCTCGTCTGTGTTTGTAACACAGGTTTACTTTCACTGCCCAAATTTACTATCAGCAGTTTAGGCAGAAAAATAAATATTATTTAGTAAAACTAAAGAAATTACATGAGGTTTTAGGAAAAGTTAGCAGAGAAAGAATAAGAACTTTATATAAGAAACTGAATTTTACGTCTACGATAAATCATATTGCGCGTCCGTCGAATCATAGTCATCTGAAACAATTTTTTTTTTCAGCATCGTCATTTTTCTCTTCATTCTTTTTTCTTTTTGTTTCTCCTCCACTTCTTCACTTCTAACAAATCATACAAAAAATTTTGATTTTAAAATCAGGATGAACTTTAATTAAAAAATAAATGAACCGAAATTATTATATGATTTGAACATACAATCCATGTTCGAAAATAAGGAGAGAATTAAGCAGTCAATTGAAGCATAGGTATATAACTAACCTAACAAGCACACATGAATATTTTCAACAAATCCAAGTGAAACTAAACCAAATAAACCTCAAATAAACCTATATATGAACCGAAATTGTCAATACTTATGCACATCATCAGGTGAACCTTAATTAATTCACAAATAAACCAAAATTAATTCAAATTTGAACAAGCAGTAAAAAAAGACTCAATCAATAAAAACAGAATATATATTTATAACAAAAAAATATTCACTTCCGAATCTTACTCGTCTTTAGATTCAGTTTTGCTTTCCGAATCCATCTGAATAATCTTCTTTTTTTTGCTTTGTTTTTCCGCTACTATTTGTGGTTGTTTTCTCTTCTTTGGTGGTGTTTTCTCGATTTCTTCTTCTTCTCTGCAACACATATAAAAAATTTTGTTAAAATAACAATATAAAACTTTTAAATAAATAGATAGTTTTCGATAAGTGATGGTGAGAAGTATACTCAGATTCAGAAAAAGTTTATTCTTCCGAAGACAAATGCAAGATGGCAAGTTTTTTTTCTTTCTTCTTCTTTTCCTTCATTCCCCTTTCTTTTCTTCTATCTCTCCCTCCCTCAATTTCGCTCTTTTCATCATTCCCTAAAATAGAAACTTATTTAGTTAGCACAATAATTTAGAAGCATATAAACCGAAATTTGAAGGGAAATGATTTTTTTTATTTGCCATTTTATTATTTGTTTCAAAGGCAATATGGTCCACCAGTCTCCTTCGCGTTCAGTATGCCACCCATGGTGGCCCGGGAGCGTCATCTGCTTCTGGATCAGGAAACTTTGTTTCATGAAAATAGATTAACATTAACACAAAGACGTAGCCATTAACTGAAAGTTTAGTTTCTGCTCTCTAAGCTTTGATCCCCTTGATTAGGAACCTCAGCACATGAGACGCCTAATTTCATTGTCGGACTATATCCATACGAAGGGCAGGAGGCTTATGGATCGGAGAGACTATGCTTACTATTGTCGGCAACAAGAAGCATTTCTGGACGAAGACGACGATAGTCGTCTTGAATTTTAGCAAGTTCTCCCCTCCTTCAATACTCATATCAATTACATATTTTGTCAACGATGTCAAAGTCGCACCTTTGAAGTTGTCAACAATCTCCTTCTGCTGCTCATTAAATTTGCTGTATTCAACTTTTTCAGGAAAATAATCTCCTACAATATTTTATTATAAACAAACAATTCATTTTCTGTATCCAAATGAACCTGAAATAAACTAAAGAATGAATCGAAATTACTTAAGGAATGAATTCTTTTGTCAATACCGAATGAATAAACCGAAATATTTTAATATAAACAAATTAATATAAAAATATAAAAAAGATCAAAAAGAAAAAAATACAAATGTAAAAGATGCAAAGTATAATACCACTAAAATTTATGCCCAACGCATCTCTTATCTTGACAGGGGTTATGTAAATTTTGCCATAGCGAGTGTCCAAGCATCTATGATGGAGATCAAAGCAATGAATTAATTCCTTCAAGAGCTTGTGAGAGACATTTAATTATGGGATTTGTCCTAGTGTACCGAATCCCATTTCTTCAACAATAGTTTTTTTTTTCTACACTCAATTCAGTGAACACCTTAGCTATTGATCTTGTTGAGCATCTCAAATTGTAAATTTTCTGCAAGAATTTGAAACATTATGTTATGATATATTTATAATACAAAAATAAAGTTGATTTAATGTGTATATGCTTACATTATAATGCGATTTTTTCTTTTTTTTAGATGGTCATCTTTTTCATTTTTGTTGTAAGGAACAAAAAATTTGGTCAATACTTAATAGGAGAACTTTACTCAATTCACAAATGAACCGAATTTGGTTCAAATTTGAACAAAAATTAACGAAACAACCTCAAATGAACAAGTTCAGCAAATTTAAGCGAAATCAAACCAAATGAACGTAAATTAAACTAAGAAATAAACCTAAATTTCTTAAGAAATAACAAATTGGGTCAATACTTAACAGTAGCATCAAGTAAACCTCACTCAATGCATAAATAAACTGAATTTGGTTCATATTTGAACAAAAAGTCATAAAGAGTCATTAGCAAGAAAAATATATTGAATTCATTAATTTAACTGCAGCATCAAGTGAACCTCAGTTAATTCACAAATGAACCGAATTTGGTTTAGATTTGAACAAAAACTAACCAAACAACACCACATGAACAAGTTCACCAAATTCAAGCGAAATCAAACCAAATAAATGTAAATTAAACTAAGAAATGAATTTAAATTTCTTAAGGAATAACATATTTGGTCAATGATTTATAAATGAACCGAATTTAGTTCAGATTTGAACAATATTTTATAAACATTCAATCAGTAAGAAAAATACATTTTAATTCATTTCTGCATACAAATGAACTCAATTAAACTAAGAGATGAATTGAATTATTTATCAGAACCAATAAATTAACAACATAGTTTCATTTGATGCCCTAGTTACGGAGAAAAATAAGAAAAAAATGGAATCAGAGAAACTCATTCTACTAAATGAACGAACTCGATCAACTAAACCTTAAATCAAACTAGAAGAAACACGATATTTGCGAGAAATTAACTGAACATAATAACAACAGTTTTTTCAGTACCTTGCGGAATATTTGTTCTTATTTTTGTTAATGAATTCAAATGCTCCACCCGATTCTGCAATAGTTTTCGCAGAGAATTTAAACGATTTTTGAGAGATTTTGATAGAAATTTAAAATTTCTTTGTTGCAGTTTCGAGTTGGAAGAACGAACGTTTTTTATATTCTAGTGCGAATTGAATTGGTAACGTTTGGAAATTTTCGGTGCGTATAACTCACTAATGAGAAATTTTTTTTACTAAACTTGTTTGGTTGGACTTGAATACAAAAATGTTTGGTTATGCAATTAAACTAATAAAAAAATTGTAATTTCATCTACTTTATTAAAAAGTTATAATATGATAAATTTAGTTTCCAAATAATTTATTTAAGTAATTTGTTCTATTTATTATATCTAATTGAATTTGAGTTGAAATTTTAAAATTTTAAACATTTAACTCTATCGGTTCAAGGACTCATTCCGATTTAAGAATCTTGGATTTAGTTATGATAGTAATATTAAACAAATCTGATTTAATTAAGGCAAAGCAAAAAGTCTTGCGGTGGTGGTGGAGATGATGGTGCATTGTATTTGGGTATTATAAACAGAAACATGGGGCAGAGAATGAGGCTGCTGTGGGCACACACACACACATACACATTACACATGGGTCTTCTTCCCTCACACACTAACACCACCTAACACGCCACACTTTCCTTGCAAGCCCAAAAAATCAATACAGAAACCAAAACCTCCACCGCCGCCTCTCTCTCTGCTGCTCACTTCTTCCGCCGTTATACTCTTCTTCTGCTTCTATCGCCGCCGCTCTGCTACTCTTCTTCGCCTATTGCCGACGATCTTCTGTTCTGATTCTGCCCTAGCCTGTGGTATTCTTGCTGCAAGGTATTGCACAATGCTTCTGCCTTTTTTTTCCCCTTTGATTAACAATTTTGCTACTTAACAAATGCAGCAGATCGATCATAATCTGAAGAGTTGAAGCATCAACTTAGCTTTGTTTTTTTTTTATTAATCTATTCTAACATAAGGACTGGGTGCATAGTGATAGGTTGAAGATTTGGGGTTTAAGTTAGCCATTTGGATGCAACCCCCAATTTTACATCCGGGGAATTATGTTTATTTACTGTATGTCTTATTCCTGCAAGTTATGGCATACCGATCATAGCTGTTGTGTAATTGTCTTCATATGCCGGGACAATTAAATAGATAAACAGAACTGATGAAATTTTTATCAACTTAATGAGTGAGATTTATAAGCAAAGATGAAAATTGAAAAGAATGTTATTTCTTTATCATGTTGTCATTCATATTACTCAAGGTGTAATTCTTTCATGAAGAGGTGAAGTAGAGTAAAAAAAAAAAGTGATTGATGCCCTGGTGGTTTGTAAGTTTGGGATTGGTACTAAGTATACCAGAGAGGTGAAGCTCGGAATGTTGAGTTCTAGGAATCGGTCTGGTTGTCGGGAGGTACCTCAATGGTTCTTATCTTGACGTATGAACTCTTATTAATTTTTGACTTAGCTATATGCTTTTCACCTTTTCCCCTTGAAATCCAAAAAAGATAAAAAGCAAACAATTGGAGTAACTTGCAGTCTTGCAGCAGTCAGGGTGTATGCGTAGAATAACATTGTGCACTATTTTGAGAATTCCCTAAAAGTACTCCCAAACTTAACCCAACTTTGAGAAGGAGTTTCACTTTCACTCATAAGTAGCCTATTCTTGAGTTCATTCACCTCAGCTATATATCCTGATTGAAAAGAGCTTTGAGGCATAATAACTACTATATATGCTGACCTTGCCTGAACAAAGAACTTTTTTCAATTCTATAATATTTGTTGAGGCATAAGAACATATAATCAAATAGAAGTGCCATTTTAGCACCTCATTATTGTATTATCTGGCTTTGAACAATTGCAGCACTACAATAAGACAATCACTACCAGCTTTGTCAAAGTGAGGCAATATTTGATCAGCAAAATCTCCAAATATGGATCAATTAGTCTATTGTCTGCCTTATAAGTAAACAAATACTAGTCACTTATAAAACTCAAATTGAATATGATTAGTTGGATAAAAATCTTGATAAAAAACTTACTCAGAGTCCTCCAAAGCTACAACAATATCCTTCCATCAATGTCATTGCTGATTTTTAACTCTTTAGGCTCCTCCTTGCCAAACTATGAAATTCTAGCCAAGTGTTGTAGTCTTGTAGCATTAAGAACACTCAGTTGAATTGTTTGGTATTTAAATTCCAAATTTGGATATTGATAGTTGACAAACTCTAATTACCAAACTGGTTTGGTGCAGGTTATCACTCATGAAAGAGGATAGTTTCAAGATATAATGCCATTTAGAAGCTGGCAGAGGGGTACGTGCCACTCAACAAAGCAGTCCAAGTGTTCAACTGTTTCCCTATGTGTTGGACCTAAGACGTGCTAGGGTAATAGGATAATAGGACTTCTCACATGCAATGCCAAGAACCCAAATCCCTCAAATATATATAATAAAATCAACCAAAATTTTAATTTCTAGAACCCTTTTTTTTATTTAATCCCCTCTTTTATTCTTCCAATTTGCTTTTTTCTTTTTTAATATTTTTATTCTTGATTGGTCTATAGTCTTAGAAATGCGGGTTATTGATGTGATTTATCTTCCAGATTCTTCTTATGTTACCAGCCTTCTTTGGAGTGTTTTATGAGTTCTTTTATATTTTTTTTTATTATTGTGTTGATGATTCTGATTCTGATCATCATCAATCTTGCATCTTGTTGGACTTGGTTTGAAATTTTTTATTTCTTATTTTTGGTTTATGAGGTTGTCAATCTTATTTTTATTTCTGAACTTCTTTTTCTTGTTCCGTTGAACAAACAATAAATAGATAGGTGGACAAATAATAAAAATTAAAATAAAAAAATTACGCCGTTGCTTGTGGTAGATGACAAACTCAAAAGCTAAGAGGGATTTTGTCCGAGACCAATGGTTTTTGAGGGTACTTGCTCTATGTTTTACCACTTTGATTGCTCACTTTCTTTTACATCAGATTGTTGATCAATGAGAGTGTGGTTCATTCTTTTCCCAAGTTTGATAATTTGTGTTCCAATTATAATGATGTGAGATTCGATAGATATGTAATGTTCATGTGCATTGTTTTTATGTGCTTCTTGTGGCTTTGAGAACACTGGGAACTGATTGGTGTATACTGTTGTTTCAGGCATCTGCACTAAATTTGTTGCCCGCCATGAATTGTTTGGGTTTCATTTGTTATCAGTATGGCGGTCGAGAGATTTGTTCCTGTTATAGATCTTGGATGCATAGACTCACGTCCTTGATTTTTTGTGTGTGCCCTGTGAAGGAAATGTCAGCTTTGTTGTCTCCCATGTGGATGCCTCGGATGGATACATAATGTTTAGGAACTTCCTATAGGTTTAGAAGTACTTGATTAGAATGATAGGAGTTGCATTGTAGTTACTAATAGGGTAGCATAAAATGGTTGATTAGACAAACTGGTAGGTTTGGAAAGCTAGGATTGCCCTTGGTAGTTGAAGATAGTTGGTGTTACCGTGACTGTGTGGTAAAATGGGCAAATGGTGAAATGATGATCGTTTAAAACAAGAGGGATCACATTGGTTGTTTCAATCGAGCTATTCATCTGAGCAGATCAGCATCCACATTGCCGAATTAGGTAGTTCAGATGGGCTTGCCACAAATACCTCTGTGTGGAACTGCTGAAAACGTTGCACCTTCAGGTGCAAGTTTAAGTAGCATGCCACAGTTTTCTGAAGCAAGCCCTTCTGGTACGACTATGAGCAGCATGAACAGTGTAAACACTGGTGGATTGGCTGCATACACTCTTGGATCTTCATTTGATCATTTCCCGAAGAATTCCTCTGTAGAGAGTTCAAATGTCCCTGATAACACATTTTATAGGGGAGCCATGGAAGTCACTTCTAATGTGCATAGTTTGAAGATTGGTCCATCGGATAGAACTCAATTCTCATCCAAAAGTGGACGAAGTGTTCATATTCCTGCTTCTAGGGTGGTTGGTTTTGAATCAGGTCGAACAAGTTCTCTAACAGATGGGTTGGCTGAAGTTCCAGCTACGAATCTTAATTCTACTTTTGCTGATGTTGAAGCCAATGACAGTGAAACTGCGAATTCGTTGGTGCGGAAGCGACTTTTATCCCCACTTAGCAGTATGCTCTCCCCAAGTCATTTCAAAGGCGACCTTCTTGACATTGGCTCCAGAAATGACACGACTGGCTCTTTTTTCAAGAATGAAAGTGTCAGAAATTCTGTTGCACAAGACTATAAGAAGGCGAATATTGGAAATAGTATCAATCATACAAGGCTTTCTTGGTCCTTCACAACTTGTTTGGAGCAAAAACCAATGCAACGGAGTGCACAATCCAATTTGATAATTGACGATCCGTTGCATGAATGTCAAGGGCTTCTATCCCAGGGTAGTTCCCCTACTGTTGGAATTGATCACTTTAGCGAATTAAGCCAGGTCAGGCCACAAAGTGGCTTAATTTCCGTATCTCCTAAAAACTTGAGTTCTCCTCTTTCTTTGTCTCCTCTGGGTCCTAAATTATTTGAAAGAATAAAAGTTGCTGGTGAATCTAGGAGTTTGATAGAGCAGGTCAAGAATTGTGACTCAAATTTAAAGAGCTTAGAGCGCTCAAATGACAATTCTATCTCGTGTGTTACGTTAAATCAGAAAGACGATGATTTCGGAATTGCATCCAAATCTTTTGAAGATGTTGGCTTCTTGTGCAAAGATTTCTGTCCTTCTTCTCTGGATGATGTTGCTGACATGGGTTGGAAATTATCTCGTGAATCAGCCCCTCGGTCACACTCCATGAGGTTCACTAGAAGTTTGAGTGGTCTCTCAGTCAGGAGGTCTTTGGTCGGTTCATTTGAGGAGTCTCTTTTATCTGGCCGCTTCTTATCTGGAAATCTTAGTAAGGTTTGTATATATGCTAATTACTATACTGAAGTGAACTTATCCGTGATGCTGAACTTTATATTGAAAAGTGTAAAGCCACTGACTTTTGATTGCTTGTTTCTCTTTATATATTTGTAGAGAATCGATGGTTTTCTTGCTGTGCTAAGTATTACCGGTGGAAACTTTTCTCCTAAATCACAGAAGCTTCCATTTTCTGTTACTAGTGTTGATGGTGATTGCTATCTATTGTATTATGCATCAATAGATCTTGCACAAAATTCTTCATCAAACATGTTTAGAGGCCAACTGTTGAAACGAGGACTTAGCAATGATGATTCACAACTTGTCAAAAGCCGTTTACGTATTCCAATGAAAGGACGGATACAACTGGTATTGATTATTGATGCACTTATTTGTTTAGCATATTTAACTTTTAACTCTTGGATCTGAGTGGATTCAATTCACCTGTTTGAGTCATCATCTTATAATGCACTGATATTACGACACCTTTAGTGGAAAATGAAATAAAAGATTATGTGCCACAATTGTGTGGCTGATATCTTCATGTGATTTTGGTGGTGCAAGAAGTAGGTGTCAAGAAAATACACCTATGATCATCTGAGTTGATGAAAATTTACAGCTTTCTTTTATTGTATTCTTAAAATATGACTTGTTTAGTTTATATAAGCATATCTTCTTTAATGCTATGTTGGTGTGAAAGACATTTTAAACAATAACGTATTTGGATTTTGGAGTTTACTCCCCAAATCCTCTTTCTATTAAACATATAAGTAGTGCTGCAGTTGTGCTTCTCGTCTCATAGTGTAATATTGTTTATATGTCCAGTATAAAGTTGACTTATGTGTCAACTTGGCCTTTTTCCCCACTGTAATAGGCTTAGCCTTACATTTGAATATTCAATTGTTCTATTCAGGTGCTAAGCAATCCAGAAAAGACTCCCCTTCACACTTTCTTTTGCAACTATGATTTGAGTGACATGCCAGCTGGTACCAAAGTAAGATTTACCACAATCTCAATTTAATGTTGATATTTTGCTCCTAGTGCCTAATTGTTCTAATTTTGCTAAATTTTTGCTCTGAACTCCATCATACCTGCTTGAGCACTGCGAGGTGGGTAGAGGAGTAACCCGCAAAACTACATCACCTTGATATGCTATGGGGTGATTGCCTCAATCTGGTCATATTTTAAAGATATTTTTTTTTTGGGACGGAGAGAACGAAAACCACTAATAAGATTTAATTGCGAATCATTAACTAGACTCATTAAATGGTCTTAGCATCACTGAAATATCAAACAAGCATTAAAACAAGACCGCGTAGCCAAATGGAAATTAAGTCTTGAAAAGGCAAAGTAGAAAATACTACTAAGCCATAATTATTGTACCAACATAAAATTGGAATTAATCTCCTTGATAGGAAAATGTAGAGATTGAAAATGGCAAGGTGTGTTGGTTTCCTATTACTTTGGCGGTTTGGGCGATGGGTATAATTTCCTTTAAAAGAAACAATAGGTGTTGTTTGATGTACAGAGAGTATTAAATCCATTTGAAGTAGGAAGTTTTACATGGCATCCCTATTATAGATCAGACCTTCTCAGGTCTGAAGCCACGCAAAGTTTTATGAGCACAATATTTATTCACTTATTAGACATTACTGATGGGATAATACGTGCTAGGTTCTAAGATCCATGTTTATGTTTACCAGGGTGTGTTTCTTATGAGTGTTAAGCAATGTTCGTAAGATGCGGAGAGATGTCAATTTGTCCTTTTGCCACATCTAAATATATTGGTACATTGTCTCAATAGAGAGACGTACCAAATTGTTCAAATATTAATGGGTGTCAAATTTACAATATTTAGCTATTTTTCTGAGAACGCCTCTCAGTTGATCTCGGTAGAACTAGGCATGTAGAAATACATGGAGAAGTAAAGGAAATGACTGATAACTAAATCTGCCTAGGATTCAGTTTGGAAACAGAGACAATGGTCTTAATTATCTGAGTATGAGATAGGACTTTGCAAATTGGATGGGTATTTAACTAGATTTATTTTCTATCGAGATCATTGACAGAAATACTATTAATCTTCAACTTCTAATTGACTCTATCCAAGATCATTTTAGAGTTTCATGTTCAGATTGTTCCCATGCCGTATCTAAAATGTATCCAAGATGAAAAAATATAGTTTGATTAAACATGTGACGAATGTCTTACACATGTTAGTGTTTCATGCAATTATCCTTGTTACCATATTCCATGTGCATTAATGGTGTTCTCAATTTGTATTTCCTATAAATATGAACTTAGCATAGAACAATTAAACTGCAGTCTAATTTATAAGAGCGTGTGATGAACTGATTTCTTTTTCCCCTGCTCATATTGATGAATATTTCCAAAGGATGCTTGCTCTTGTGCATATTATTATGTTAAGTTTTCCCGTTCATCAATTTCTGATGTTTGTGATTTCTATGAGTAGACATTCTTGCGCCAGAAGGTTACCCTTGAGTCATCAAGCTCCACTTCCCCCCAGTTGAAACAAGGTTTAGCAGGTTTGGATAATAGAACGGTGCCACAAGAACAAAAGCATTGTGACATCTCATGCAATGGAGAAGTAAAGCACGATGATGCAGTTGATCTTGTAAATAAACTAAAATCTACAAACCAAAGCAACAGAAAGAGCTCTAGCTTGAAAGATTTAATAAAGGATGAGTATTCTTCCAAGCAAAAGCAAACACCAAACCAGATCATGTCGGAAATGATAGGCAAATGTGGGAAAAAAACTGAAAGTAAGGAATGGTGGGACAAAACATGTGACGAATCAGGGAAATCACTGAATTCCTGTGCAAAGGTCAATGAGAATTCTAATAGTGCCCGTCCATTACGTTATGCTCTTCACCTCCGTTTTATATGCCCATTTTCTAAAAGGACTAGTAAAACAGTTCCAAAAGGCAGATGTAATTCTATTCCAGAAAAAGCTGGATTGGATATGGAGGGGGAGCGGAGATTCTACTTATATAATGATGTCAGAGTTGTGTTCCCTCAACGTCATTCGGATGCTGATGAGGGCAAGGTATGTTCTAACTTTGGCTTTCACACACTGCATACCTTTCTGTGGCACATCATACTAGATCTGTCAAAAGCAATATGGCGGCTTCATATTGCATGGAAAATTATTAGGTTACATTTTTAGGTTTGTAGTTATTCTTGCTTTTGGTTTGTCTTTCTCTTTTAGGGGTATTTATTCTATGACGAGGTAGTGGTATGTAGGAGTTCAATGCACATGACATAAACGGAAACTGAAACTTCGAATTACACAAATAGTTGGCTTAGGAGTCACAAGTCATTCCGTTGCTAATCATGTGACTACTCAAGCTTTGAACGATGGATGTATGTGTCAAATTGTGAGTATTTGTGGGAACCGGTATTGATCAACTCCCTTGAGTGTGATAATATTTGATCAAATCTATATACAATCTTGCTGAGCCTTCAAGATAGAAAGTCCCTTATATTGTTTTAATTACCTCTCTTCAGTTCCAACTAGGCAAAGTCAGTTACAAATATTCATCACCCCTCTATTCCTTATTGGTCTCGTCCATTTTTCCATTTGCTACTCACTGCACTATGATTGCTTGGGTTCCTAACAGTGCTTATTCTCCTGTTTCATACTATAGTTTCTTCATGTAGATTATCTCTATATCCATTTGTTTTCATCAGATGTTCTTCCTCAATTTCCCACTTCAAAATCCTTCTGATTTTTTTTTTCAATTAATTGGGCTGCCGCATCCATCAAATCAGATGGAGTACCAACGAGATAAAGTTTTATTTCTTCACATTTCCCTCTTCTCGCCATAACTCTAAACTGCCTATTCTCCTTCATTCCTTTTCCCTTTCCCTCTCATTTCTATTTATAACCGACTCATTCTCTGAGGCATATAACTACCTCAATAATAGTGTCCCACTAGTTATGTACAAGGATTTTCTGTAGCAATAATCCAATTTTGTCTTGACAATATATTCCTTTTCAATGTGTTTGCTTTTTATGTAAAACTAGTACCCGTAATAACATTACAGGAATATAAATATTTTAAAACTACGTTAGTTCTGACATTATAGATTATAGTACAAAAAATTTATAGCATTAAACTACTTTTACAAAAAGGTCATAAGGGACACAAGTCTCCGTCGACTAAGAAGACTAGGGTCTCTGTAGATAAAAAAATTAAATAATAAATATTTTAGTTATTATTTTCATATGAAAGTTTAATTTTTTACTAATAATTAATTTTAACATTGTTATCTAAAATTTGGAAGANATTTGAAAGAAAAGAAGTGAAAATATAGATTAAAAAGATAAGTAGTAAAAATTTAAAAGTAAATAAAAAAAAGTATATAATAATATTTTTTATTTCAATTATATTATATTGTTAATTTTAATTTTTGTAGAATATAAAAGTAGAGAAAAATAGAGAATGAGAGAAAAGAGAAAGATAAAGGAGAAGAATGAGAGAGTGAGTTTGTTAATTTTGGAAGTTAAGGAAAAATTTTATTTTAATTATAATAAAAAAATTCTGGGGCCACATTTTGATTTGTCAAATTACTAATATAAAATATACATTATAAATGATATATAGAGTGAGAAGTATAGAGAGAAATAGAAAAAAAGAGAGAGGTAGATAAGAGAGTGTAAGAAGGTGGTATTTTCTCTAAATTTTAATAAGAGAGTGTTATGTGACACATTTTAGTTATTAAATCAGTTAGGAATATATAAATATAATATATAATATAGCTATATTTCAATTTTAATTTAATTTGAATGCAAGTAGAGAATGTCATGTACATTTTGATTGTCAAATTCGTAATTAGTCATTGATAATGATATATAAGGGAGATAGAGTTAGTAAAGGAATGAGAGAAATAGAGAAAGAGAAAGAGAGAGAGAGAGAGAGAGGAGGGGAAAACTCTTTAATTTTGGGGAGAAGATTTGATTTCAATTGTAATGAGAGAGTGACGTGTGATACATTTTGGTTGTAAAATTAGTAATATACAATAGATATTGAACAAATTGTTACATGTAAGCTCTGGTTTCTCCCAGGTAGAATGAGTAAGGTAGCTGATCTATTGGCTAATGTTTGTCTGATGTGGTTGATTTGTGTTCTATATATGAGTCTAATAATATGCGCTATAGGTGCATTTATTTTGGGTTTGCCCTTAGTCTAACAGTTTGTTGCGGTTCATTTGGCAGTTAAACGTGGAATACCATTTTCCTGAAGATCCAAGATATTTTGACATCAACTGAAAAATTATAGTTTACCCTCTCAAAAAGCTTGTTGCTTCTTGTTGACCCACTTGTATGTACATAGTTACATGTCTTTACATGAATCATGTCCTTTGTAAAAGGGGGAAAAATGGCACTAACCCTCTTTTCTCTTGTAAATAATTGACCATTTCAATAATTCAATGGGTTAACCATTTTCAATTGCTGGCCTAATTTAAGGCAGTTTTTTTTTTGGTCTTTTACACAACACACACACACCCCCACTATTACTATGGGTTCTATAACTTCCTGAGCTTACTCAGGATTCGAACCCTTGTGTAGCTCCTTGTGAGGCAGCAGATTCTGCCAATGGTTCCAAGCCTCGGCGCCTAATTTAAGGCAGTTGTGATGTGATGAGAAGTTGGTGGATGTTGAAAAATGCTTCATGGAACTTTGCTAACTCAGTTATTTTATGGGCTGGAATCAAACATTAAAATGGGAATTGTAGTGACTCATTACCCACCTATAATCGATATAAGTGCATGAAAACTGTCCATGGATTGTGATGAGGTTAAACGTGTTTATATATGTTAACAAAAAAAAATGTGTTCATATAGTATGAAATTTGGCTCAACTCATTCCATTATCAAGTAAAGCTACAGTTTATTTTTGATAAGGCAACTGACCTGTTAGTGTGTAAATTTAGCTGCTGGGATTACATTAGTTGACTGTCTGAAGTGTTAGCTAATTGTGTTTTATTCTTTCATCAATCACCAAATAGGTTTGAAGCAATCTGTAGAGTTGCTTTATTATCACAAATACTTACTGGATATCTTGAATTCCAACTATCCAAGTAAATATTTTAGCTAAATGAGTTTACACTTAGCTTGTGGGGTTATGGTCAGAAGTCTAAGCCCAATCCTCACTAGAAAATGGAACTTCCAAAAAACAGAAGTACTCCCTCAAGAATCAAGATTTGGGAGTTGCAGTGTTTTCATTGGACATAGTTGTTAATGATACTGCTGATTAAGGATACATTTTCAAATTATTGCTTAACTAATAAATTGGAAGCTTAACTATTTTGTATTGCCAAGATAAGCTTTCTTATTTTTAAATCTTTATTAATAAGTTCAACGAGTATTTACTTAGTTGATGAGTAATTGTAACATGAGTAGAAAGATAACAGAAATCGTCTGCTTCACTATGTTTAATGCCAGAATTTTGAAAAACAATGCTGAGCTTTCAGCATCAAATTTGTAATTATTTCAGTGAAACTTGTACTGAGCCACCCCTGAGGAGTGCTAGTGAGTTTTTTAGTTGAAGTTTTTCTCTTGTTCAAGTTGATGTTCTGTATTGTAAAAACCGTACAATTCCAAGTCTTGATGGGCTGCCACTACATTTTTGTTCGTTCACCACGTCTCTCTCTGTTCTCCTAACGAATTCCACTCATTTTTATTATTACTAGTGTATATCATGTATGAGATAATACATAAAAATATATGAAGTTTTTTATTTAAAAAATATTTTACAAAGTTATAATTAAAATTAAAATTTAATCATTTTCAATGTTAAAAACATTAAAAACAATTAGTATTTGTTTTTAACTAATTTGAATTAGTTGAGTAGTTATCTCATTCGTTTGTTTAAGTAAGTATTATGAATTTAAATCTCATTTTGTGTATGTAGCAATTCATTGATTAGCAGTAGATTTTTAATAAATGAAACTTCAATCTGTGGTGGATTAGTTCTTGCCTTGCATAGTTAGAAAATACCGTAAAAAAATAGTATTTATCTTTAAAGTAGAATAATTTCTTATTAATAGTAATATTTATGGAAACTTATCTTTGTTAAAATTTATCTGAAACAGATTTATTTATTGGTATCATACTCATTCTTGAAATCAAAACAATGTGACTAATGTTATCTATTAAAATTTTACGTTTTATGACATGGTTTCTATGTTTTTAAATTTATAGACTTAAGCCATTATAAAAGCTATTAGATTGATTAATATTCCTTGGTAACATTATCGGAATACCATCATTAAGTATTAGTTTGTATGAAAAAAATTATAACAACTTTTGTTATTTAATAAATAATTTATTCTATTAAAAAATAAATTATTATTCCTTAATTAGTAAATATATTTTTTTCAATTTTTTACACTATTTTATCTTGACAATAATTACAGTTAAAGAAAAGCAAATGACCACATATTTAATAATAGTAGTAAGAAACCCAAGTGTCCAACCCAAATAAAATATAATGATCTTTAAAATTTTTAAATTTCTAAAGATTACATTCTCTTTCTTCATGTTTCTTGTTTCTTTGGATCTTTCGTATTCTTTTGGAACCATAGCCTCATGCCCTCACCTTGATGACTTAGTGTCACAAGTCTTCAATCATATCAATTAAAGCAAAGGTACTCATTACTTATCCTACTTTTTACTTCTTTTATATAATTGTATAAAATTATTAATTAACAAATCATATTTTTTTTACTATAAAATAATACAATTTTGTTTTTGTTTTTGTGCTCACATAGACAAATAGAGGCTCATTTTTATTGATATGGAGCCTTTGTGTGTGTGATACATGGATATGGATGCTTGTGAGTGCAATACACAATTGTGGGACAGCTTTTGTCCTTAATGTCAGGTGCCACAACTCGGATGGTACGAGTTGTTTAGTTTAATATTTTGATACAAATCGTAAGGTACGATTTGTGGAAGGAGTGATGACGAATTTATGGATGATGGAAATCGTACCATCCGAGTTGATGGTTTTATTTTTTTTTTGCGTTGTGAAATCGGAGGGTCCGACATGTTTTATTATATAATTTTTTTGAATTCAGTTAGGGAATCGCATGGTCCGGTTTGGTTGAGACTTTAATAAAAGTTGGTGAAAATGCATATCAGAGCAATCACTCTCGCATCGTCTTCTTCTCCTTCTTCAACAACGGTCCTTTCGTTTTGTAGCTCATCTCTTTCGTTTCTTGTTTATCAAAGGAGTCAAAAATCTGAAACTCAAGTTTATGAGGTTGTTAATGTGATTGAGAGAAATGAGTGACAGAGTGTTATTGAAGGTGTATTATTTTGGTCAGATTTTGTTACAAACATCTGAAGGAGTAACATTTGTTTGTGAGAATCCGTTAGATCTGGTGATTCCTTTTACAATCTCATTTGAAGAGCTAAAGGGTGTGATATGTGAAAAGATTGATTCTGAGAGAGCAAGAAGGATATCATGTATTCTATACAGAAATCCTATACAAGTGTTTGGTGGATTCGTCCAGTTTCAAACGAAATATGTAACGGACGAAGTGAGCATGCAAGATATGTTTTCCATGTATATTGAAAATTGGAGACAACTATCGTTCATCGAGTTGTATGTGGAGTTTGAGCAATGTGAGGCCGACCGTAATATTCTACGGGAGGATTACAATAGTGACAGTGAGAAAGAGTTCGAAAGCAACTACGAAGCTGTTGGTCCAGATGGAGATGAGGTTCCAGGTGACGGAGCTATGGCTCCGGATGTGTCTGATGTCGCAACTGCTCTGGCAAACGATGTGCCGTTTGAGGAGCCATCATTCATGCGAGTTTTGGATTTGGAAGCCATGCATGTTTCGGAGTTTCCGGATTATATGAATACTGGTACGTGATTCTCCATAATTATGAGTTAATTTAATAAATTAAGTAATTATAAATTGAAATTTTTTAGTGAATTAGTTTAATTAAAATTGGTTAAATTGGAATTTATTAAGTAAATATAAGTAAATTAGTTAAATTAAAATTTGTTAAATTGGTTAGATTTAGTTAAATTAAAATTAAGTCCATATAAATAGGAATTTATTAGTAAATTAAGTAAATGTAACTAGAAAATTAGTTTAATTAAAATTGGTAAAATTGGAAGTTATTAATTAAATATAAGTAAGTTAGTTAAATTAAAATTTCTTTACGGGGTTAAATTTAGTTAAATTAAATGTAAGTTAGTATAAATATGAATTGATTAGTAAATTAAGTAAGTATAAGTAGTAAATTAGATTAATTAATATTGGTTAAATTCGAAGTTATTAAGTCAATATAGGTAAGTTAGGTAAATTAAAATTTGTTAAATCTGATAAAGTTCTTTAAATTAAATTTAACTGAATATAAATAGGAATTGATTAGTTAATTAAGTAAATAGAAATATAACTACTAAATTAGTTTAATTAAAATTAGGATATGTTAGTTGATTAGTTGAATACAAATATTTGTTAGTTAATTAGTTAAAAATAATTAGCTTGGAGGGTTTCATTATAATTGATGTAGTCATCATTTGTTTTACCTTTATTTTCGAATGTTTAATCCCTACAATTACTTCATAAATATATAAAAGCTCTAAACAAACAAACTACTAAAACAAAGTCCGTAGTCAAATTTATTAATACATAGTTACTCTAAACAAACCATACTCCAGATCAGTATTAATACATAATTACCCTAAACCGTAAATGCTACAAGTCATGCATACATAATGCCCAACAGATGCGAATAAATATAGACATTGTAGACAATTTTTAAGGCATAAATAAGAATATTACACCACAACTACTTTTTCATTGACCACTTTACATCTTTCACTAAGTTCTTGCATTTTTTTGCGGCCTTTTTTAACACAGACGGCGTGTAGCGATTAGCGCTACGACGTGGTGGATCAATCCTCAGATTGTAACCTTTGCCTTTGTCATCCGGAGTTTGTGCCCCGCCTGTGTAGCAGAAAAATGAAATTAATAATAACAATTAAATATTATAACATAAGTGCTCAAACCAACATGGATACCACTTATGAACTCAAATTAATGATAACAATTAAATAAAATAACATAAGGTACTCAAACCAACATGGATACCACTTATGAACCCAAATTAATGATAACAATTAAATATAATAACATTAGGTACTCAAACCAACATGGATACCACTTATGAACCCAAATTAATGATAACAACTAAATATAATAACATTAGGTACTCAAACCAACATGGATACCACTTATGAACCCAAATTAATGATAACAATTAAATATAATAACATTAGGTACTCAAACCAACATGGATACCACTTATGAACACAGAATGAACATAAAATCGAATATGTAAAGGAAAATACGAAGCATAATACCATCATTGCGGGATTCCTCATCCTCATCGAACTCCTCTATTTCATCCTCGTCATCATCATCCTCGTCATCCGGGTTATCTACTAGATATGCATTAGTCTCTTGCTCGAGTGGGCTATCATCTTCTTGAAGTGGTCCCATGTCAACACGGTTAGGATTTTGACTATTAAGAACTCCGCGTCCACCTACACTTCTACTAGAATCGACAGATACGAACCCTCCGGAAGCAACCGATGAGGTATGGCACGGGAGCCTCGCATCCAATGAATATCTACCTGCCAAGAAATCAGGCTGATTGGTATATTGTGTTTGTCCAGCATCTGCACCCATGAACTCAAGCAACTGACTAAAAGAACCTCCTTCTCCTGCTTCAAACTGTGACATACCCCAATATTGTTGCGGCATTGGAACGGACGGGGAGAACTGTGACTGAGGTACATACTGGCCTGAAAACTGAGGTTGTTCTAGTGGAACTGGATTCGAACTAGGTGGCGGCACCGGCTGTGGCTCCAGCTCCTCATTGTCATTATCCCCGTCCTGACTATCCTCATCCATACCCTCACCACCATCATCCATATCCTGATTACCCTCATCCATATCCTGATTATCGTCATCACTTTCTTGACCCACAAGATTCGACAAGTTCAAGTGGTCACCATATTTTGACCGGTACCAGTACATATAAGTTTCCAATGGATGCTGTGAAGGCATGGGAAGCTCAGAAAGAACGTACTGATACCTGTTTGTCCAATGCATAACCCAAATTGAATGAGTCGGTCTTGTGGCCCAGTTAAGATTCTTAGGACCAGTCAGTACTTCTCCATGCGCCTTGTCAAGACTTTGCACCTGCTGAGGTACTTCCTGAACGAAACCGAACTGTCGCCTGTACCTGTCGGTAGCATGCCACTCGATACATTCAAATGACACCAACGGAACAGTAGCAGACCACACAACCGATTGCATATAGATCTCAGGAGGAATTATGTTCGGATCCACGCGATCCACAGCATACGCAACCCACACAAACTGGGAAAAATAGAAGATACTCATGAATACAACCCAGAACATCAATAACAATAAAAATGCCTAATTAAATTGCCCCAAAATCATAAATATTTAAGTAAACCACACCTGGCCTTCCTGGAGTTCATCAAAGGCCTTCCTAAAGTGAGCTAGATTCAAATACCTATATCGTCGATCACCACGCTCCCAATTACGCCACCTAATATCACATATTCAATTAGATAAACTGAATTTAAAATGTAAAGCTACGAGTACATTGTAACGTGACATTACCTGTTGGCTAATGGAAAGCTATGGGGCTCTCTCGGGATCGGCGATAGATATGGCAGTCGGATCCACGCCCAAGCAAGCAAAAGTGTTATTGGACCATCTATTTCCTTACAATTATAACGAGAGGCCCTGCATAACCCCCGGTAGAGGTGTGCAAGGCATGCCGAACCCCAACTATAATGTCCAATACTGGCAAAGTCACGAAGCAAGGGTAGAAACTTCCAGTGCACACCTGCCCCAGATTTATCCCCAAACAAGATCGTCCCGATCAGCAACATAATATGGCACTTCACGTACCTCTGTATACTTAATTCATCAGTCAACTGAATGTTTTCTTTTAGGTCCCGCAGCCAAGTCAGTTTTATACAACATCCTCTACACTCTACCTTACTCGGTGCCATTCCAAATTGATGCAAACATTTTGCCTCCAGCGCAGAGAAGCTACTCATTGTCATCCCAGTAACTGGAAGACCATCCGTCGGGAGACCAAGAATTAGGGCCACGTCTTCAAGAGTTACGGCACACTCACCAATTGGAAGGTGAAAAGTATGTGTATTTGAGTGCCACCGTTCTATTAGAGCATTCACGAGTGCTTTCTGATTTTGTACGACACCAATTTGAGATGCATGATAGAAGCCAGTAACTCGTGAATGGTCTTCCACCCGATCGTTATACCGATCCGGGGGAAGTGGATGGTCACAGGTCAACATTCTTAATTTCTAAAAAAAACAAAACAAGTAATTAGTCATCAACTCACACTATTTTGTTTAAATATTAACACGTTACTTAAATAAATTCAACAATAAATAAATTAACATCTCTTATAATGATAATTACAATTATTTAAGGTAACACGTTTTCGAAAATTATGCAGTTCTTATTTAACACTTTATTATTTTATTGTAGCCACAATAATATTTACTAATACAGTAACAATTATAAATAATTAAGAATTTATAAATTTATTCCAAAAAAAATTAACATACTGTATCCAAAATTTATTAACAATTCGGCACTCTTTGTTTATTTTTAAAATTTATTTTCTATATTTTCTACCTATTTTAATAATATTTCACTTCTTCCGAAATTCTAAAAATTATAAAAACAAAATCCTGAAAATTATACAAAAAAATTTAAACAAATAAAAAAAAATTCTGCGTTTTTATTTTAATCACCGCAACAATAACAACAAGAATTTACGTACATAAAAACCATTAACACCCTAACAATAATAAATTTCATACAGAAATAGTCAAAAAATTAAAAAATAAATTTAAATTATTCCTAACTATTCTATATATATTTCTAAGTTCAGATCCTAACAATAATAATAACTACTAAAAATTTTAACAACAATAATTATAATTATAAAAATTAAAAAAAATGATAACAAACTTACATATTCAGGCACATTGAGATAGTGTATAATATGCAACTCAGGACGATCAACATCTTTCATTTTATTTTTTTTCGACATCTTTTCTTTCTCCCAGCATGCAAAGCACCAGCAACAGAGGTTTGAAGAAGAGCAATGGAGTTTTGGAAATGGAAAGTGAGGGCTGAAAGGAGAAACTCGGATGGTGAGAGATTAATTCTCATCCACCAACCTTGTATGTGGGGCACCGTCTGGGGAGCAACGTCTGAGTGCCGCGTGTCCAACATGCAGCAACTCGGACCCTCCGCTTTCTCACACACAACTCGTACCCTCCGAGTTGATGCTCACACACAACTCGTACCCTCCGAGTTGATGCTAGAGTCTCGCACGGTCCGATTTCCTTCCCTTCCTGACACCACATTCATGTTCAACACCCTCCCTTCCCATAATCCTGTTCAACACATTTCATACTTCCATATCAAAATTAAATACCGGACAAATAGATGACTCATCTTTAAGATTCATTCTCTCTTGTTTTTTAATTTCTTTTTTTAGTAAAAATAATATTATTATTAATGTTTAATTAATAAAAAATATTTAGACTTTGTTATTTATGTGAGTATATAATTATTTGAGTTTTTTTTTCAGGTAAAAAGAAACTAGAACATTTTATGATGAGAAAGTAAAATAAAATTGATGCAACTTTCAAGAGAAAAATTATTGATAATATTGGAGTTCAAACAAATCAATCCTCTAATCTTATTTTTCAAAAAATTTAAGTAAGTGAGCTCTCTAATCTTACTCAAAACATACATCAACATGAAGCCAACGTTTCAATATTAGAAAAAGATGTTGATATCTCTTTACTAGAAAGAGATCCAAGAAAGGGGCGTCCAATTTGGCAGTATAATGTCAATGAACGTGATAAGATTCGTAGATCATACATAATAATTGAACCATACCAACCAACAAATATTAGCTACCCAACTTCTGGTAATAACAATCACCGTCGATATTTTCAATCTTCTTGATTTAAGAAATTTTCAAGTTGTTTAGAATATTTACCAAAAAAAGATGTTTATTGTTTGTCTTGCTACTTTTTTTGTAAACATTATGGTGCTTGCAATGATGAAAAAAATGTATTTTCAGAGTTAAGATTTAGTAATTGGAAGAAAGTAAACAATGGGGTGAATTGTGCATTTGTATATCACGAGGGTTCTATTTCTAATTCTTCCCATAATTTATGTTTATGTGTGAAATATTATGATGATTTAATGGCTCAATCTAAGCATATAGGCAAAATTCTTGATATGCATAGTGATGAAATTATTGCAAATAACCGCTTAAGGTTAAAGACATCTATTGATGCTATTCGATGGCTTGCATTTCAAGCATATGCATTTAGAGGCGATGGTGAAAGTCCTGAATCTTTGAATTGGAAAAATTTTATTGAGTTAATTAAGCTTTTAGCTTCCTGTAATTAGAATGTTAATAATGTTGTTCTTAAAAATGCTCCTAAAAATGCTCAATATATATCTTTCGGTGTTCAAAAAGATATATTATTGCATATCTTTACTAGAAAAGTACAAGCAACAATTCGAGAAGAAATTGCTGATCTCAAATTTTGTATAATTATTGATGAAGCAAGAGATGAGTCAAAGTGAGAACAAATGTCTGTGGTTTTGAGATTTGTAGGCAAGCATGGTTGTGTTTAAAAAAGATTTTTTGATCTTGTACATGTTTCTAATATGTATTCTTTAACATGAAAATATAAATTTCATCAGTTCTTTCTCGTCATAATCTTGATGTTCAAAATCTTATGGGACAAGGGTATGATGGAGCTAATAATATGCGTGGTGAATGAAATTGATTGCAAACTCTATTTTTGAAAGATTGCCCTTTTGCTTATTACATTCATTGTCTTGCTCATCGATTACAATTAGCACTTGTTTCTGCAGCAAAAGAAGTTTACTGTGTTCATCAATTCTTTTCAAAACTTACATTAATTGTGATGTTGTGACTGTTTCTCCTAAACGTCATAATCAGTTAAGAGTTGCTCAAGCAAATAATGTTGTAAACTTAATTTTCAATGATCAAATTGTGACAGGTAATAGACTTAATCAAAGTGGTACTTTACAAAGAGTTGAAAATACTAGATAGGGGTCTCATTTGAATTTTGTACATAGCTTGCTATGCATGTTTGATGCTACTTATGAAGTTCTTGAAAAAAGCACTGAAAAAGGTAATTTCTTCACTCTTGGTGATGCTAGTGCTGTTTATGATGCTATCACATCCTTTGAATTTGTTTTTGTTTTGTATTTGATGAGAAATATTTTGGAAGTTAGTCATGATCTTTGTCAAGCTTTGTAATGAAAAAATTAAGACATATTGAATGTTTTAACTCTAGTTTCTACTACCAATACTTTAATCCAAAGAATGAGGAATCAAGTTGGGAGGCTTTCATAAAAGAAGTTATATTATTTTGTGGAAAACATGAAGTTGAAGTTCCTGATATGAATGCATTGCATATTCCTAGAAGAGGCCGAACTTGCAAAATTTGCTGACTAAATTTCAGTGGAGCATCATTATCGTGTTAATTTATTTCTAGCTGTAATTGATACACAATTGTAAGAGCTTAATAGAAGATTCAACGATAATATGGTGGAATTGCTTACTTTAAGTTCAACTTTAGATTCCAGAGATAATTATAAGTTCTTTAGTGTCAACAAAGTATATAAACTAGTAGAACGATTTTATCCAAATGATTTCAGTGACCAAGAAAGTTTTTACATTAGAATGCAAGTTCAACATTATGAACTTGATGTTCCTAATCATGTTGAATTAACTAATTTATGCACAATTTTGGAGTAATGTCAAGGATTAACAAAGACAGAAAAGTATTTAACGTATCCTTTGATTGATCATTTGATTGGTATTAACTCTCCATGTTTTAACTGCTACAGTTGAGAGATCTTTTTCAACTATGAATATTGTGAATAGATTTAGAAACAAAATGGAAGATGAATTTCTTGCTAATTTTCTTTTGATTTACATTGAGAAGAAGATTGTTGAAAATTTTGACACAGATTCTATTATCGATGAATTTTATGATTAGAAGAATCGACGTGTACCACTTCGTTAGTAAAAAGTACACATATTTTTTGTACTTTAAATATATATTCTCTATCAGTGTATTTTTGCGATGCATCTTACATTATAATTTATTTGTATATTTTCTTAGTATTATATATGTTTTTCGTCTCCTATGATAGCATTTCTGGATCCGTCCCTGGTGGTAAGAAAAGGGGTGCTACATTTACAATGTCCCTTGTTCGAACGCTATAGCTAAGATTTTGGGTTTAATTTGAAGCTGACAGGTGGAGCTCCTACGGTGGTTCGACGGCATGCGGGTGCATGGTGGACCCGTGCGGGTCAACAGCGGTTCCAAATACGAACAAGATGGTTTTTAATGAATTTAACCATCGTTAATCAAGTCAACTGTAAGGTCGGTCCAAATCACCAATCGAACCGGTCAGACCACCAATTTACTGATTTTTCAAATGAACCAATCGGTCTGGTCCGATTATGATAACTATAGTTCCTAGATAATCCAAGAATTATCGGACCTCGTCCCCTCGAAGGAGCATAAGTCAGTCTCCGGATTTGAATTCGGGCTATTTCGTGGCTAGTGATTTAGTGTCACTACCGTATGGACCACACTTGTTACCTAGGTCCGGATCGGCAAAAGATTCTATGGGAGGTTGTACTCGTCGAAGATTTCCAATGAATTCTGGTTGCCCATCGGCCCGGAAGCCATTAGCTTCTTTCATCAGCAGATCCATATAGACGATATGCAAAGATACTCTGACGTTCAAATTAGAATATATCTAAGATGTTAAGTTTAAGGTTATTTGTGGCATATCTTAGAAGAATTGGAGACTCCTCAATATATATGTTTTTTATTGGATCTTCTTAAATCGAAAAGATACGATGCATATCCAGAATTTAATGTGTGAGGGAAATTCTCGTGGACTCAAAATTAATTCAGCATCCTAGACCGAGCAGGGCAAGGTGGACCTGAAGACTGGCTCCTTATTGGGCCGCCATCCCAAGACCCAAGTCCGCAACAATTATCCACTAAATATTATATCCAGGTGCATGCATAAAACACTGTTCACCTTCTTTAAAATTTGAATTTGTATATTTTAATGAAGACCACTTTGTAGTTTTACAAATTTTCTAGTGTAGAAAATAATAAAAGAAACTGAACTTTTTACATACAAATCTCACCATTATAATATATTTGTAAACTCACACTAACTTCCATTTCTTCTTCCTTTCACCTTATAAGCCCACCACCTCTTTTTTTCAAAACAACCTTTTTAACAGCGACAGAGGGATTTGAGGGAAGCATCAGCGTTTAATTTGTTTTTATATTCAATTTTTTATTTTTAAAATCTTAAAAAAATTCACATCCTGCAAAATATTAAAAAAAAAACTTTTTATTACCCGTGAAATATTGAAAAAAAAATGCTTTTCTAAACTGTGAAATGTAAAACAAATAAAAAAACATAAATTATTCTTCTTAACCTATAAAAATATAAAAAAGATTTCGCAACCTGCATGGACTCTATGGGCTGCTATGAGTAGATTCTTGATTTTGGTATCCATATTTAAATTTTTTGGCCCATTTCTGTTTTATACAAACTTAAAAAAGGAAATAATAAATAAGAATAGAAAAAACATGGAAGGTGTAGAGACTACTCCGATTTAGAACTTTAATTTGGTAACAGCAAGAAAGAATCGACCCCGTATGAATACTATGTTTTGTACGTCGTATTAGGGGTGTTAAAGATCTGTCCTGGTTTGAGACCCAATCCGAATTCGAGACATATTTTATTGGTTTTGAATTTTTTTTTTTATTTGATGTTATTTTTGGATCTGAGTTTAAATTTTGTTTTAGATCACCTGGCCCAACCCAAAATTGCTTTGTACAATTAAAAGTATATATATTTGAGTTAATTAATAATATTATATTATAAGTATTATTTTTGTTTTAAAATAATTTATTTTGATATAAATATGATATAATATTTATTAAATTTATTTTTTTTAAATAAAATTTTAGTATTTTAATATATAAAATTTATAAATTTATATGTATTAATGTTCCATCAAATCGACCTAATTTAACCTAATTTTTTCGGATCGAATCAGAATTGTCTTGTGGTCTTTTTAGAGTCGGATCTGAGTTTACTTAAACTAGGACCGACCCATAAACACTCTTACATCGTATAACTTCATGTTTTTTTTAAAGGTAGATACTAAATTGGTATCTAAAAGATTCTGGTGCTAATAAAATAATACCTGTCTTTTGTTATTGACAAAATAACTCTTGAAAGATTTTAAAATTTAACAAAATCACCCAACTGTGAAATGATGATGTCACAGTGAACGAAAAATGCTAATGTGGTCATCGAAAAAGAGCTCTGATCATGACACAGATCTCCGTCAACCTCCTCCTCCTTCTTCTTCTTCTTCGTTTTCTTCTTCGTATTCATTGCTTTTTCCTCTTTAACATGCCATTGCATCCCATTCTGCCATAGCAACTAAAGAAGAAGACGGTCATGGCACGCTACTGCATCTCGCCGTGTTCTTCGTGTTTGCCACTTTTTCTTCTTTAACATGCCTTTGCGTCCCCTTTTCCGCCATGGCAGTACCTCGCCATGTTCTCGGGGTTCGCCGCTTCTTCTTCTTCAACATGTCGATGCGTCCTTCCGCGTGCTCTTCCATCATGACAAAGAAGAATAAGCAGAAGAAAAAATGTCTCCTCCGCCAGAGGCGGAGCTTTATGAAGACAATAGGGGCATAGGGCCATGACCCTTAAAGATTTTGTAAAAAAATTAGTAGCTTTTGTCTAAGAAAAATAAAGTTAATTCATTTAGTTAAATTGATGTTTTTTCGTCTTATTTATTCGTATTCAATACTCACCTTCACTATTACTTATTTTTGTATGTTGAAATTCTTCACCGTTCACTTATTTTTGTACGTTGAAATTAAAATAAAAAGACTCTTTGTGATTTTTTAATACATTTTTATTTCATGTATTATTTTAATTTTAGACCAATAAAACATAACTAATAAAAATATCAGTTATTAATAAAAAATATTATTTTAATTTTAAATCAACATCGTTACTTAAATGTCATTGAAGTATTAGTATTGTTTACATTAATGAATTTGAATATTTTATTTGCTGGAAAGTTAAAATTTTATTTTATTGTAATATATTATATTTGATTGTAATTAAAATAATAATAAAAATAAATAGTATTAAGATTTTTGAGAGATAGATACTATTAAAAATAAAATTAATTATTCAAAATGTCAAAAATTAACTTATAAATTATAATTGATTTTGTATCATTTTTAAAAACCTGCTTATTAAAAAGGAAAAAAAATTAGTTTTTAGATAAAAAATTGACTTTTATGTGAAAAATCTATTTTTTATACAAAACTCAGTTATTTTTTAAATTAATTTTTATTTTTAAAATCAATTTATTAATTTCATAATCGATTAATAGTTAATTTTATTATTTAAAATTAGTTTAGTTTACTAACTTTAACTAAAATTTTCGTTAATCAGAATCAAATTTAGTTTTTTTAGTTAACTTTAATTATATGCAATCTTACGTATTAATAACAAATTTTAAAAATAATTATATTTATATATTTTATTTTAATATAAATTTTATTGTATAATTTTTTGCTAAATTTTTTTTACTCCTCCAAAAATTTTATTCAAATTCTGCCACTATCTTCTACTATGACAACACTTCGCCGCCTTCCGTTATGGTAGTATTTTGCCATTGTGTTCCTTCTGCCATGACAAGAAGAAGAAGCGTTCGTTCCGCTATAGCAGCACTTTGTTATTACGTCTCTTTCTACTATGACAAAGTACACCAAAAACCATCATTGAAACTCTCTACCATCATTGGAGTTTTCTGTCGATAACCACATCAATATTTTTCGTTTATTGTAACGTTATCCTTTTATAGTTGGATGATTTTGTCAAATTTTAAAATCTTTTAAAAATTATATTGTGAATAACAAAAATCAGGTACCATATTGTCAGTATTAAAATCTTTCAAATACTAATTTGATATTTATCTCTTTTTTTTTCAGTTTCACGAAAGGAATAAAATTTAATTAACTTAAATAAGTTTTTAATCCACATCAATATGTAATAGAGTAAACTAATGCTGAAAATTAAAATATACAACTTTAGAATTTTATTCGATCAAAATTAAAATCAATATTTTACAGGAACAAAAATAAAAAATCAGATATTTTATAGGAAAAAATTTGTTTAAGATTTTATTTATTAATTAATAAAAATGTTTTATAGTTGCAGTTTTTTTTAATTTGTTCAGATAAGCCCAAGTGAAGTACTGTCTGAGTGTTTGCACAATAACAACTTAATTTTAATTTAAAAAAAAAAAACTTAATTTTGCAAAATTGTTAATTTGTACATATATCGGAAGAATTTTTTTTTAACAGAAATAATTAAATTGTGTATTGTCTACAAAAACCCATACACGTCATGTTTAGTATATTTGTTTAATTTTTATTCTTTGCATGTGCCTTCTATTATTATTTCTAATAATTTATTCCATAAATTAGTCCCCACAATTGTAAATTCTTGTAATAACTGTAGATTTGTTAAACTAAAAAAGTAAGAATTAAAGTTGTTGGATTAAAATAAGTAATTAAGGAATATGAGGGATATGAATTAATGAGATAAGAATGAGTATTTTGAAGGAAAAAAAAGTGATGAGAATGTGACATCTCACCTCAAATAACTTGGATAAAATCTCATGTTTAGTATATACGAAAAGGAAGAGGAGATGCTAAGATAAAAGATTGTTATATACGAAATTCAATTTCATTACATAGTTGATAGTAAAGACTTCAAATTAATTACTTTTGAATTCAAAGTAATTCATCATTATTGAAGAAATTTTAACATTAATTATAGTACGAGTCTATGAGACAATATAACAAACATTAATTAATAATTAACACGAATTAATTGTTATGTTGTGTGCCTTATTGGTCTTTTCACCAAAAATAATTTCAGATATATATTTCATTAGAGGGTGATGCTAGGTAACAAAAAAAATAATTACAATTTAAAAATATTACGTAAAAATTTTTATTTTTTTGATAAGTAAGTAACATTCACCTCCTTATCATTTATTCTTCTTATCACTTAATATATTTTGCTGTATGTTTGGAGTCATTAATGTTCTTTCCAAAATTAATTGTAGTTTTTTCCAAATTAAATTTCCAACATCTCTCAATCACATTATTAGCCATTAAAATGCAATAATTTTCTGCAAAATTTATAGAAGTTAAATTAAAAAATTTTAACAACTTCTACTATACAACTTATATTTCACATATAGATTATTAAAAAATACAATAAAACATATAGTTTAAAATTTGATAATATTAATTATAAAAATGTATTAATTATAGACATCATATGTATAAAATTATGAATAGGGATGAATATTATGAGTACAAAATTATGGATGCTATTAATATGAAATTATAGATGTTATGTGTATGAATTTATGGATGTTATGAGTAAATTTATCAATTGAAAAAATTAATTTAAGAATTTGACATTTTTTTAAATTCAATTATGATAAAATTTTAAAACATATGTGTTAACTTTATAGTTACTTATGCAATAACTAAAAAATGATATGTTTATGAAGATAATATCTAATAAACATTAATTTAATTTTTAGATGTTAGTTATATGTAATTATGGATGTTATGTATATGAACGTATAAATGTTATGTATATGAACTTAGCTAGTACAATATAATTATAAATGCACATAAAAATACACAAAAATTAAATCAGCTTATTACCTTACCTCATCAAAGCTAGTGTGGTTTTTCATATTTTCAAAAATTGGTTGACTGACAACATTCTCGTCGGTCTGTTGTTCAAATTCTTTAGCATCTTCTACTATAGTTATCGTATTAAGGTCGAATTCAAATGCCATATTATTTGCAATGATAAAGATGACTTCTTGTAAAATTTCTTAATTTATACACTATGTGCTTGCAATGGTACTATTATTGTGATTTTTGAATGAACATAATTGAATGGAAGGTATATATTATAGAGTGTAATTTTCATGTTTCATATCTCTATTAAGTCATGATAAAAGAGAATAGGAAATGATTAACAATAAAGAATGATAATGATAATAATAATAAAGAACGAAAGCGTTTATAATAAGAATCAATTATAATTATTGAATGTAATTGATATTATCATATTTTCATTAGGCCAAAGAGCAGAACAAGAATCAATTACAATTATTGAATATAATTAATATTATCATTATCGTTATTTATTATTATTATTATTAGTTTTTATTATATTCTTAAATATAAAAATCAAATTATAACAGAGAATATTAAATATTAATTATAAGAATGTTTAATAATAAAGAATATGATATTATAATTAATATTAGTAATAAATAAAATTGATAAAAATATGATAAGTGAAATGATAAGAGAGTAGAACAAAAAATAAAATAATTATTAAGTGATGTAAATAAAATACATTATAAAAAAGTTTTGGCTAATTATAACTAAAAAATTTTGGTTACCAAACCTTTTTCATTTCATCATATGACTAAAGTGGTAAACACTGCAACATGACGTCGTTTTTATTAACAACATAGAACAATCCCACTAAGGAAAGCTATATCGAACATGATGAAATTAATGAAGCACATACCCCAAAATAACAGCAATTTCCTTTGTGTATGAAAGTAAGAATAGTGATATATTTTAATATTTTAATTTTCTGTGTTTTTAAAATTGTGGGAAGAATTAAAATTAAAAGGTTTATTTTTGTATTTTTTTTAAAACAAAAATTAGAGGCTATAGGTTATGCATTTTTAATTAATCAGGGTCATATTTAAAATTAATATTTTTGTCGTCTATTATTTAAAAACATACCATTATAAATCCAATATCAAAAATAAAAATTGCAAAACAACACCCATTTTATCTTACATCAAAACCAACTTGAGGCTTGAGATTTCAACCATAGACATTTCACTTATTAAGAGCCATTTTTGAGCTTTTGTCATTTTTATCTTCTATAATGATTATTTTTGTTAGCATTTGAATTTTTAGATATTTTATTAGTTAGTGAAAAAAAATTAGTATTTAAATATATAACTTAGTAGTAGGGGAAGTGGGAGAGGATAAGAGAAGAGAAAAGAAAACCTGAAGAAGAAATGAAGCTAAGTAGTAGCGTGAGTGTGAGTGTGAGTGTGAGTGCGTGAGTGCCATATGCTAGATGCCATCACAGTCTACTACTATTCTCTCTCTCTCTCTCTCCCTTATTCGCTCTCTCCTTCTGATCAAATGTCCTTGCATATCACTATAATATTAATATTGTATGAAAATTAAAAACATGTGAAATTAGATACTTTTGTTCTGTAGCAATATTTTTTTGGTGATTAAATAAAAAAGAAAGAAAAAAATAAAGACAACTAAATTAATTGGCTAGATTCATTTTTAAATTTATTAGATGTTAAAACTCATTCCATGGTTGGCTCCATTTCGAGTGAATGTCTGCGCCAAAAACAGATGCTTTAGCCATACAATCTGCAATACTATTTGCATTTTTCTGAATTAAAAGAATAGAGACTCTCCAATTCCAATTCATAACCTCCTGTATATGCTTTGCCAAATCCCATTCCAGAATATCCTTACCAAGCATTCTTTGGTTTACCAAGAAAAGAGCTTCTAAACAGTCTGTTTCACAAATAACCTCACGAAATTTACTCTCCCAAGCAAGAAGTAAACCTCTCCAAATTGCATACAATTCAGCAAAAAGAATACTGCACACTTCGACTTTCCCAGTGCAACCTTTCAACCAACATCCATCAGGATTGCGAATGATACAACCAAAACCAGCATAGCCAAAAGGAGCAAAACAACTAACATCACAATTCAATTTAATAGAATGAACTGGAGGTGGAACCCAATACAAACAAAGCAAAGGAGGAGACAAAGATTGATGCATAGCAAAAATAGTGTGAAACTCCCTTACTGAACTACGAATCAAACTCACCACTTTACTAGCACTCCAAGAATCATCTATATTAAATAAGTCATGATTCTTGCTTTTCCAAATCCACCAGATGGTTAAAAAGAAAAGAAAAATATCTCCACTCCTTGTACCTCTGTAGAGTCAATCACGTAAATCCGAGTTATCTGAATATAGGTCTAAAAGGTTCCAGACCTCCTTGACACTAGGGCACTCCCGAAGACAATGAAAAATGAATTCAGAACCATTCTGACACCGATGACATGTGCTAGATAAAGCTAAACCACGACCCAAACGAAACTCTGCCGTAGGAATAACATTATGAAGGCTGAGCCAAATCAAGAACTTGTACTTCTCAAAAATATGCAGTCGCCATACCCACAACCAATTATCATGCTCATTCCAATCAAACTTTCTTTTGGCTAGCCAACTGTACCCACTCCTAACTGAGTAGAGTCTAGAAGATGCCACACCCCACGACCAACCCGAACTTTCTCTAGCATTCAAATCCGGATTATAAGTATTCAAACGCTGTTTGACATCTTATGGAATGATAGAGAAAATATCATGGAGATTCCATTGACCATCTTTCCAAACGTCTCTAATAGTTAAATCAGAGTCAGATATATGTACAAAAGGGACATCTTGAGTAATTGGGCCCTCAATACTCCAATTGTCAAACAAAAAAGATTGATCAAGTGACCCAACGCACCAAGAGAAGACATCCTTAAGAGTACCAAAAGCCTTTAGATACTCTTCCAAACATGAGAAGCGTTACAAGGGACAAGACCATCTAAAACTTCCTCATTTCTCAGATACTTCGCCCTCAATAGAGCAACCCAAGGCTTGTCCTGACAATGAAAAAGTTGTCAAACCAATTTACCAAGTAAAGATATATTAACACATGCAGGATTTCTAACACCCAGGCCACCAAATTTCTTTGGAGTGATCACGGTCCTCCAATTAACAAGAGAAATACCTCTACTATCAACTTAACCCTTCCAAAGGAACTGTCTCATCATAGAAGACAATTTATCACAAACCTAATTTGAAAAAAAATATACATGCATATGATAGACAGGAATGGATGCTGCAACAGAATTGATCAGGCAAAGTCTCTCTGCTTTATTTAGAAGCCTTCCTTTCCAATTAGCTAATCTTATCCTCACCTTTTCAATCACCGAATAAAGAAGCCCTACTGATACGGGAATGATTAAGGTTAACTCCAAGATATCTTCCTAAGTTCAAAGCAAAACGTATTGAAAAAACACTAGTAAAAATATATCTTTTACGAGCAGTCATATTTTTAGAACAAAAAGTTTTAGACTTTTCAATATTCACTTTCATGCCAGATGCCTTGCAAAAAATGTTAAGAGAATGCATGACCATTTGGACCTGACTCTTTGTAGCCTGACAGAAAAGTAAGAGATCATCTGCAAACATCAAATGAGAAAATTTTGGACCACCTCTAGTGACAAAAACTAGTTTCTACACACTCTCCACCACCTTATGAGATATATAGCAAGCAAATCTTTCCATACAAAGCACAAATAAGTAAGGAGACATTGGATCGCCCTGTCTAAGCCCCTTATAGAAGCAAAACTATCCGATCTATTCCCATTCCACATAATAGAAAGATATGATGTACGGACACAATTCATAATCAAATAAATAGTGATGATAGAAAAATCAAAAGCAATGAGAGTATTCTCCAAAAACCTCCAATATATAATAATGTTATTTTAGTAATATATAGTAATGTTATTATATATTAAGTTAAAATAAAAAGTAGAGACTGGTTGTAATTTTTTTAAATATTTTTTATGTTTAGTTTTGTTTAATTTATTTTTAATATTTTTAATTCATTTAATTTTTTTAACGTTTTAGATGGAGTTAATGTTTAAAGTAATTTTGATAAAAATAAAACATCAAAAATAAAAATAAATTAAATACTAATATACTTTTGAAAAAAAAAATAAATATACTTTATCTTAAAATAAAAATAAAGTAAGAATGGAAAGTATGTATAATATATAACATATAATTGAAGGGAATTATGTCACTAAAAAGAGGTGTTTGTTTTGCTACGTACCAATACAAAAAAAAAAACGTGGAGGAAGGGAGAAGGGAGAGCACATTCCCACATATGATACATATCCACAGCTTTTGAATTGAGACTCACAAATCAAAATTAAACAAGTAGAGGAATAAAAAGCCACTTTTTCTTTTCTTTTGTAATATTATTTCAACTTCGTTATGCATTGATCCTACATATATATATCCTATACTACAAATAAAACAAAACTCTTTCAAAAGCTATACTAATATAGTATTATTTTGGAAACTCAAACATATAGTTAATTACTCAAATATGAAGTCCTTAATTGAACTAACATACATAGTTGAAACTGAACTACAACAACAACAATAATCAATTTAATTTTATATATATTAGATGAAACTGAACTTATGAGTAACACATAGCTAGCTATCCCTTTATATTAATTGGTGAACTTAATTTAACTGCTATAATAAATAACGTATTAATTCAGATCTATATATATAAAAACTCTCAAGTGTGTCAAGTTGAAAGTTGAAACTAGAGTCGAATTTGATTTATCATGAATCGCAGTGCATGAATAAAGAGGGGCAGAATGGGAATTAGATGAAGAATGGAATAGAAGAGGGACAATGTAATTAGTAATGAGCAGATAAGGACAAAGAAGTTGCATTGAGGCATCTGTGTGTAAGGTGTGAAAAGAGAGTAATGCAGTTAGGCGTTAGCATTGCAGAGAGAGTGGGAGTGGGAGTGGTGGACTGGTAGTGTGTAGTGAATATTTGTTTGTCGCTCACACACTGACAGCGAGGCAATACGTTACACAGAAAAAATGAAAAGAGATACTTGAAGCCGTATTACCTCACCTTTTAGGCACACAGCCACTACAAGTGTTTTCATGGGAGCAATTCACAAAGATTAGCATGCACATTGCATATTGCATAGTCCCCCAATATCAAATGCAATCATCCTCTCAGTAAATAAAGCACCTAACCACATACAAACTGTTCATACCCTGACTTCATCAAGCCATATCTTAACCTCCCTAAGATAAAGGGACGGTTAGCACCCAAAAGATACGGCACTACTCCAACGGTGGTTATTGGCTCACCACTATAAATACGCTGACACCCCTCAGGTATCTCTAAGCCCAATACTCTCTAGACCTGCTAACACCCTTGCTAACTTAGGCATCGGAGTGTCTTTGCAGGTACCACCCCCCATTCACTCACGCATACAAGTCGGAAGGAGGTTCCAGCGTGCAAACCAGCTCGGAGTCTACCATCCGCGGAAGATTGGGCCAACCTACGCTATCTATTTCATTCATCTCCGGTTACCCACCGTAACATTGGCGCCGTTGCCGGGGACCCGAGAGATCATCCATCGATGGCGGACAGATACCACGAAGAAGGCCATGAGGAGACAGATTCTGAACAAGAGAATCTGGACACAGGCAATAACGATGTGGACCTCGCCCTCCACCAGGAAGTTGATAATCAGCATAGAGAAGGCACCTCCGGAGTAAAGAACCCGAAGGTAAATTCCTCAGAGGGGCGCGAATCAGAAAAAGGAGGACCATCCCATGTAACTGAACTCATGGGGTTAGTTCACAGCCGCCTGGAACAGTTAGAACAAGAGCGGGAGCGACAAAAGGAAACTGAAAAGTACCTAAAAGAGGAGATGGAACGGTGAAAAGAGTTAGAAAGAAAACTCTTAAAGCTAGAATCTTCCCTCAAGAGTCACAACTCCCGCGACGAACAAGAAGAGCAGCTCTTGGGTGGAGAAGAGTCACAACTCCCGCGACGAACAAGAAGAGCAGCTCTTGGGTGGAGAGGATCCTTTCAGCGAGGACATAATGAGGGCAAAAGTTCCGAAAAACTTCAAAAGCCCGGATATGGACCTCTACGATGGAACCACGGATCCAAAGCATCACCTAAGCAACTTCAAAAGTCGGATGTACCTAGCTGACGCTTCCGACGCGACGCGATGCAAAGCTTTCCCGACTACTTTATCGAAAGCAGCGATGAAGTGGTTCGATAGCCTTCCCCCGAGGTCGGTTACCAGCTTTGAAGACCTCTCAAGGAAGTTTTTGATGAGGTTCTCAATCCAGAAAGACAAGGTGAAACATGCACCGAGCCTCCTGGGAATAAAACAGGAGGTCGGAGAATCTTTGCGAGCCTATATGGAAAGGTTCAACAAAGCATGTTTGGAGATTCAAGACCTGCCCACAGAGGCAGTCATAATGGGACTAGTCAATGGACTTAGAGAAGGACCCTTCTCGCAATCCATATCTAAAAGACATCCCGTTTCTTTAAGTGATGTACAGGAACGAGCTGAAAAGTACATCAACATGGAGGAAAACGCTAAATTAAGGGACCTGAGTTGGCGATCTGGACCCCCTCCCTCAACTAAAGAGAGGGAAAGGGAAGCCAAGAAAAAGGAAGAACTCGGTCTCGAGAGGCCAAGGAAATATCCCTCTTATACTCCCCTGAAAGTTTCTATAGTGGACGTATACAGAGAGATTTGCAACACCGAGAGACTGCCACCCCCTAGACCCATTAAAAATAAAAAGGGGGGAAGCCGCAGCGATTATTGTGAGTACCATAAAATATATGGTCACTCCACAAACGACTGCTATGACCTCAAGAATGTGATAGAAAAGCTGGCTAGAGAAGGTCGGCTTGATAGATATCTCATAGAAAGGTTGGACAGTCATGGAAAAAGAAAGCGAGATGATATGGATAGAAGAAACCCACCACCGCAAACTCCAGAGAGACATATCCATATGATCTCAGGAGGATTTGCGGGAGGGGGACTCACCAAATCCTCTCGCAAAAGGCATCTCAAAAGAGTCTATCAGGTCGGGGAAGAGTCACCCGACCTTCCTACCATTTCATTCACAAAAGAAGATGGGCAAGGAATAATCCCTGGACACGATGATCCAGTGGTAATAACTATGATCCTAGCAAATGCCCATCTCCACAGAACCCTAGTAGACTAAGGAAGCTCGGCGGACATTCTTTTCAAGCCTGCTTTCGACAAGCTAGGGTTAGACGAGAAAGAATTAAGAGCCTACCCCGACACCCTATATGGATTAGGGGACACGCCAATAAAACCACTAGGATTTTTACCCCTCCACACCACTTTTGAAAAAGGGGAAAAATCAAAGACTCTGAGCATAGACTTCATAGTCATAGATGTAGGGTCAGCATACAATGCTTTGATCGGCAGAGCTACCCTTAATCGACTCGGAGCGGTGGTATCCACTCCCCACCTCTGCATGAAATTCCTGACCTCAGCGGGAATAGCAACGGTAAGGGGAGATCAAAAGTTCGAAAGGAAATGCTACAACGAAAGCCTAAATCTGAGAGGAAAGGGCAAAGAAGTTCACATAATAGAGCTCGGCGGCACAAGGGCCAGAGAAGAGCTGCGACCACAACCGGGAGGAAAAACCGAGGAGATACAGGTCGGTAAAGAGGAAGGAAAAAACACTTACATAGGAGCCAACCTAGGGGAAACTCTAAAACAAGGGCTGGCTGAACTCCTAAGAGATAATTCCGACCTCTTCGCCTGGAAAGCTTCTGACATGCCTGGGATTGACCCCGAGCTCATGTCCCACAAGCTCTCGGTTTATCCAGGGTCCCGACCTGTACAACAAAGAAGACGCAAGCTCGGCACAGAACGAGCCCTAATAGTAGAAGAGCAAGTACAGGCGCTCTTGGAAGCCGGCTTTATTAGAGAGGTCAAATACCCAACATGGCTAGCCAATGTAGTGCTAGTCAAAAAGACCCTAGTGGACTCCAGCTCGGGGTACCAATACTTATCATTTATGGACGCCTACTCGGGATATAATCAAATCCCAATGTATGAGCCAGACCAAGAGAAGACATCATTCATCACACCTAAAGCTAACTATTGCTACGTGGTCATGCCATTCGGATTGAAGAATGCAGGAGCCACATATCAAAGGTTGATGAATAAAGTGTTTTTCCCTCACCTGGGGAGCCTAATGGAAGTATACGTCGACGACATGCTAGTAAAAACCAAGAAGGAAGTCGACCTCTTATCCGACCTCTCACAAGTCTTTGACACCATAAGGCTGCATGGGATGAGACTAAATCCCGCAAAGTGTGCCTTCGCGGTGGAGGCAGGAAAATTTCTAGGATTTATGCTAACACAAAGAGGGATTGAGGCCAATCCCGATAAATGTAGAGCCATCCTAGAAATGAAAAGTCCGACTTGTTTGAGAGAAGTCCAGCAGCTCAATGGCCGACTCGCAGCCCTCTCCAGATTTTTGGCAGGATCGACACTAAAATCCCTTCCACTATTTTCCTTATTAAGAAAGGGATGCCAATTCGAATGGACTCCGGAATGCGAGGAGGCGTTCCAAGAGTTCAAAAAGTTTTTAAGCCAACCTCCTATCCTAACCCGACCAGTACCAGGGAAAGACCTCGTTCTATACTTATCCGTAGCAAACAGGGCTGTCTCGTCAGCCCTGATAAAAGAAGACGAGGTCGGACAACACCCAGTCTACTTCATCAGTAAGGTCCTACAAGGCCCCGAATTAAGGTACCACAAATTAGAAAAGTTTGCCTACTCCTTGGTAATAGCCTCACGAAGGCTACGACCTTACTTTCAAGCTCACACAATAAGAGTCTGTACAAACCAACCCATGAAGCAAATCCTCCAAAAGACGGATGTTGCAGGGAGAATGGTTCAATGGGCAATAAAACTCTCCGAGTTCGATTTGAGATACGAAACTCGGACAGCAATTAAAGCCCAGTGCCTCGCCGACTTCGTGGCAGAATACGTAGGGGATCAAGAGGAAAAATCGACTACATGGGAACTCTATGTAGACGGATCCTCCAACAAAACAGGGAGCGGCGCAGGCATAATATTGGTAGATGAAAGAGGAACCCAGATAGAGGTTTTCTTAAAATTTGAATTTCCGGCTTCAAACAATCAGGCAGAATATGAAGCCTTGATTGCCGGACTAAAACTGGCAGAAGAAGTCGGTGCTACAAAGGTGATGATATACAGCGACTCACAGGTGGTGACCTCCCAAATAAGTGGAGAATATCAGGCAAAGGACCCTAATATGAAGAGGTACTTGGAAAAAAACTTTAAAGCACCTTGGGCGCTTTGCAGAAACTGAAATCAAACACATAACTCGGGATCTAAACAGCAGAGCGGATGCTCTATCCAAGTTAGCAAGTACCAAACCAGGAGGGAACAACAGAAGCCTGATTCAAGAAACCCTCCAAGAGCCCTCGATAGCAAAAACAGAAGATAAGCAAGAGGTACTTGAGGTAGTCGGTTTAAACCTCGGATGGATGAACCCCTTAGTCGAATACATGAAATTCGACATCCTTCCTAAAGAGGAGAAAGAAGCTAAAAAGATCCGAAGGGAAGCACAACACTACACTTTGGTGGGAAATATCCTCTACAGAAGAGGGATATCAACACCATTGTTAAAGTGTGTACCGACCTCAAAAACTCCCGAGGTATTGGAGGAAGTACATAGTGGGATCTGCGAAAATCATCTCGGAGCAAGGTCACTAGCCAGAAAAGTAATCCGAGCTGGATTCTACTGGCCAACCTTGCAGAAAGATGCCACAGAATTTGTGAAAAAATGTCAACCATGTCAGATGCATGCAAATTTCCATGTGGCTCCACCAGAAGAGCTCATTAGTATCACTTTTCCATGACCTTTTGCAAAATGGGGAATGGATTTGTTAGGTCCTTTTCCCCAAGCGCCAGGACAAGTCAAATACCTGATCGTAGGAATAGATTACTTCACAAAGTGGATAGAAGCAGAACCATTAGCCACCATCACCGCTCAAAGAAGTCGCCGGTTCCTCTACAAAAATATCATCACAAGATATGGGATACCTTATTCCATTACTATAGACAATGGAACCCAATTCACCGACGCCACCTTCAGAAGCTTAGTAGCCAGTATGAAAATCAAACATCAGTTCACCTCGGTGGAGCACCCACAAGCCAATGGGCAAGCCGAGGCAGCCAACAAAGTCATACTGGCAGGGCTAAAGAGGAGATTGCAAGAAGCAAAGGGAGCTTGGGCTGAAAAGCTTCCTCAAGTGCTATGGGCCTACAGGACAACCACCCAATCCGCCACGGGAGAAACACCTTTCCGACTAGTTTATGGTGTAGAAGCCATGATACCAATAGAAATCAATGAGCAAAGCCCAAGGATAACTCTCCACGACGAGGTCGGAAACATACGGGGGCACAAAGAGGAACTCGACTTGCTCCCCGAAGTCCGAGAGGATGCCCAAATAAGAGAAGCGGCATTGAAAAAAAGGATGACTACAAGGTACAACAAAAAAGTCATTCGAAGAACATTTGCCCCGGATGACTTAGTCTTAATCAGAAACGACATTGGAGTCAACAAATCAGGAGAAGGAAAGCTCGCCGCAAATTGGAAGGGACCATACAAAGTCAATGAAGTTTTAGGAAAAGGTTATTATAAAGTAACCGACCTGAACGGCACTGAATTACCAAGGTCGTGGCATGCTTGTAATATGAAAAGGTACTACAGTTAAAGCGAACTCTACTCCCTGATGTACTCTTTTTCCAGCTTCATGATTTTTTCCCAAAAGGGTTTTTTCTGAAGAAGGGTTTTTAACGAGGCATCACAGTAGAGGCTAAGGGAAAATAGGCTATTAAGACCCTTAGCAGCAAGAAGGTACCTCCCCAATTAATAAAGATCTTTTTCATCTACAATATCTCTTATAAAATCCTTTTTATTTTTCTAAGTCTTTCTACGAAACGCGCCGACTTAAGCTCGACAAAACGTGAAAATCCCATGAACCGACCTATATGGTCGTCAGGATAAAACGACGAGGTACAAGTCGGTGTAAAGAGGTTATATGAGTTGATCATGAAAAAACTCGAGAACAATCTGACTTATAAGTCAGAACGAAACTCCGAGTAGAAAAGCTCGAAGACACTTCGACTCAAAAGTCGGAATGAAGAACCGAGCAAAAGGAAAACGCATCGCAAAAATAACCTAAGTCATGAAAACCCAATAAAACGTGGTTGGGCGTAAGAAATAATAAAAAGAGATCGAAAAACCTAGGAAAAAGTTTAAAGGCTGCCTAAAAGTCCTTAAACAAAAAGGTTCAGAAAAACAGACGAACCAATAGGAAAGGTTTTCGGAAAAAGATCAAGAGGATTTAGAAAAATCAAAATTAGAAAAGCATACACACATAAGGTAACTTAAACCTTTATCCAAAAAGGGTATTTATTTTGTTAACTTAAACCCTTATCCAAAAAAGGGTATTTATTTTGTTAACTTAAACCCTTATTCAAAAAGGGCACTTGTGAAAATATTTTGTTTACGGCCTTAAAAGGCCAAAAGAAATTGTTCAAACACTACCCAACAATACGAAAAGAGTTTAAAAAAGGGGGGACTCAAAGGCCGAGCCCCCATATAGCCATAAAAAATTACTTTTGCAGAAGAGTAGACGGATCACCACTACCAGAATCAGGAGGAGCGCCACCGGGACCAGGAAGAGAAGCACCCACAGGAGATGAAGATGAAGTCGGAGGAATAACTGAAGAACTCGGAGTGTCCGCAGAACGAGGAGGGGACTCAATGATCCTCTGCCCCCGAGTCTTCAATTCTGACTCGGAAACAACCACGGGGATAACTCTGACCTGCTCTAAGAAAATTCTCCAAGACTCCTCGGCGCCCTCGGCGATAGAGTCCTCCAACTCGGCGTACGCATTCCGAGAATTCAGCAAATCCTTCTTCACAGACACAAGATCTTGAAACAAACTCTGATAACTCTCCTGTGCTGTCTTCCTCAAACTCGCCTCCATATTGCATTGGGCCCGCAGCTTGCTCTCCTTCTCCCGAAGGCTATCTCTCTCCGCCCTCAGTTTAGCTACCTCCTCCTTCAACTCCCTCTCATGATCCTGGTAAGCAAGAAGCCTCCCCTCCAACTCCTCAACCTTCGAGGTTACCCCCAAAGAGCTGAGGGGAGTCTTCTTAAAGATATCCAAAAGCTTGCCACAAACACCCGCCGCCCGAAAACTCTCCTCAGCCAGAATGGTGAGGTGGTTTCGAACAGAAACATCATCCATACTTATATGAGGATAGATGTTCTTTCGGACGAATGCAAGAGCATCCGCCTTAACCCCACCATCAAAAGAAGAGCCAGACTCTAAAGTCTTACGCTTCTTCTTCTCTGGCTCAGGAAGAAGTCGGGTAGAAGGAAGTGGTCGGGACAAGCTGGAAGAAGAAATCACAATGGGTTGAGAGGGAGTCCCCACGTTCTGAGGAGGAGGAGGAGGAGGAGGAGGACGAGAGACGATTGCCCTGGCACCACCGGCCCTGGCCCGAGACTTTGCCTTAGCCTCCTGAACTCTCTGGTAAGATTCCTGAGCATTCTTCCTTGCCATATCTGCAAAAGAAATAATTAGCAAAATTTACAAGTCGGCAAACCTCAAGTCGACAGAAACAAGTCGGAAATAGGAAATGCATTTACTACCTAGTTGCGACCGAACAAAGGTCGGCGTCCCCTGGAGGAATTTCCTAGTGTCCAAGTATGGGGCTCTCCCCCACGCTTCTCAGAAAAACCCCACAACGGCCGCCTCCACCTCGTCCAGGTCATCTAGACCATACTTCTCACAAGGGGAGGCCTCCAGCCAATAAAGGGGAAAGCGAGGGGAAGAATGCTCATCCAGGAAAAAGGGGTGGTAACCCTCTACGGCTTGCACTTTGAAAAAGTAATTTTTGAAGTCATGAAAGGATTCGTCAAAAAGGGTGAAAATTCTCCGACCTTGTATGGCTCGGAAAGACACCCACTGTTGTTTGTTATTTAGCCCACTAAAGGGCTTAGTCATGTAAAAGAGAAAGAAGAAAATCCTCAAAGAGGTCGGAAAGTCCAAAGCGTGACTAACAAACTGATAAATTTTCAGAAAACCCCAAGAATTGGGGTGAAGTTGAGTAGGGGCAACTCGACAGTGGTGCAAAACAGATACTTCAAAATCCGAGAAAGGAAGAAAAACACCCAAGCGGGTGATCATACATTCATACATAAAGAAAAAATGAGGGGCCGCCTCATTGGCCCTCCCAAAACAAACCCGGTCTTCCGGACCCGGGGTTATCAACTCATATTTTGGCTCGTCCTCCTCTGAAGTACAAAGCCTGTGGTGAGTACGAAGATGAGTAATAAACTCAGCGTCGACCAAGGGTTCCTCCCCTAGGACTGTGACATCAACCCACTGAGAAAGAACATCTACAGAAGCCATTTTCTTTTTTTATGAAAGGTGACAAAAACCTACAAAAAGAAAAAAGAAAAGAAAAATCAAAAAACACGGTCCCTAAAGGGAGGGGATACGAAGCCAAAATCTACAGACCAACCTACCTACCCACAAAACAAAAGCATGCAAACACAAGGCATGACGTAAAAGAAGCAAAGCTAACCTTTATCCGAAAAGTGAAGGTTGGAAGAAACAGAAGTCTCCAAGCGCAAGAATGCAGCACGAACAAGGAAAGAAGAAGTTTGAAAGATTGTGGAAACGGAAAAATGAAAGAGAGGGAAAGTATTTATAAACATGTGCCCCAATAATAAAGGTCCAGGTCCAAATAAAAGGCCTAGTCCAAAGGATTAAGCCTAGCTAAGTACCGACCTTCACATAAGAAGTCGGTATCAACCACGACTTACTCTAAAGAAGTCGGACATGAGATTAGCTGGCAGATAAACACTCATTCAAATGAGTAACCGCCCCTAAAATCTCTCTAACCACTTCATAAAGCCATATCTTAACCTCCCTAAGATAATGGGACGGTTAACACCCTAAAGATACGGCACTACTCCAACGGTGGTTATTGGCTCACCACTATAAATACACTGACACCCCTCAGGTATCTCTAAGCCCAATACTCTCTAGACCTGCTAACACCCTTGCTAACTTAGGCATCGGAGTGTCTTTGCAGGTACCACCCCCCCCCCATTCACTCACGCATACAAGTCGGAAGGAGGTTCCAGCGTGCAAACCAGCTCGGAGTCTACCATCCGCGGAAGATTAGGCCAACGTACGCTATCTATTTTATTCATCTCCGGTTACCCACCGTAACACAAACTATCCTCATTATTATTATTATTATTATCATAATAATGTAAACTAGCTAACGTTATAAACATATATATGCATGTAAAGCTAACAATCATCTACATAATGTAAATATTATCATTTATTTACTAAAATAGCTAACATTAACACACAAATATTATTATTTTTATATTTATATTTAACTTGAAAGGAAAAAAATTAAATATAATGATTGCAGGGAGTCCAGGGAGTGAGACACGTGACATGCATTTTTGCAAGAAAAGAAAACACGCATACTGTGTGTCAGGATTCAAGAAGGTAATATCCAATTCCCGACCCTAAAAGGTGCTTCCCTATATTTACTCTCATTCTCTCTCAACTTCAAACCACACTCTCATTCTCATACTCTCCTGAAAAAACCTGCTCCTTTCGAAATGTTCATCAGAAAGTTATTCAACAGAGTTGAAGACATTTTCAAAGAGCGGAACGACCCGCTTATATGGAGTAGAGAGTTGGAACGACATTTCGGTGGGTCGTACTCCTATGCTTGCATGAGAGCTCGACCTGGACCCCAACTTGAGTTCAGTCATGTAGAGCTTGGCTCTAGAGCAACTTTCGTAGGGATTTATGATGGCCACAATGGTCCCAAGGTGGCTTCGCATGCTTATGAAAACCTTTTTGATCCTTTAATTGAAAAATAAGTGATTATTTATTTTCATTTGGTTGCTGTTCTTTTGTTTTCAATCTTGTTTTGGGAGTGATTTTATTTTATGAGCAGATAACATTTTAAGGGAGCGAATAATCGACGAAGAGAAGATGACTCAAGCAGTAGATGCCATGGAGAACCAAATTATAGCGCTTTCAAGGGAGGATATAACCCAAAAGTTTGCCATTTTTGGATCATGTTACTTGATTGTTTTAATATACAGGGACCTACTTTATGTTAGAAATCTTGGTGACGAAAAATGAGTTCTTAGACGTAAGTATGGTAGCACATTTGTTACGAACCAAATTAATGATGTTGATAATCATCAAGACGAACCTGCAAGATTTCATTTTCAACGCCAACATCCTGAGGCACATGCATTTACTGCGGATGATTCCGGAGTCTTTTTGGTTAAAGGCAAAGTTAAGGTAACAGTATCATAAATAGGAAATAATAACATATAGTCGTGTAGCATTGTTTTATTTTTTAGTTGTAATTTTATTTTTTGTATCTTATTCATATCATTTCAGGTCACTAAATCTTTAGGGGATGCATATCTCAAGTATGATGATTGTGCAGTTCAAACTCCCGATTTAGTGCGTTTTCATATTCCAGGACCAACGAGTAGGCCTTACCTTACTGTTGAAGTGCAAAGCCCAACACAAACATGTAGACTCCTTAGCAAGCCGGCAAAATTTGTCATAATAGCTTCAAATGGCCTTTGGGACTTTTTGTCCAATGAAGAAGCGACGATAATCGTCCAAACTCATCCGAAAGAAGGGATTGCACGTATACTGATCCAGGAGGCACAAAAGGTGAAAGCGAGAATTAATCGTTACGCATACATCAATCTTCGAAACAATACAAATAATCAAAATGAGGTCCACGATTGATTTGATAGTCGTAGTAGTTTTTCTAAATTCTAAAAAATTAGTCAGGAGAAACGTGGCAATAACAAAGGTATCTGTACGAGCATTCAGTGAAGTCAATCAAAATTCAACGATCGCAGTTGTAAATGAGTTAATGCCTTAAGAGAGTCCAAAGGGGTTTTCACCTTTTATTTTTTATCTTGTTAGTTCTTATTTCTACTGTCTAAATTTTGCTTATAGAATAGCTATTTATTTCCCAGTTTAAATCAAACTATTTTAATGATTGCCTTTAAATTGTGAGTTAATTAGGAAAAAGAACTTCACTCTTATCACAACATATATACTTAATTCATGAATTGCTTGATTTTAATTATAACTAGAAGCAACGGTTAATTATATTTTAACAAAGACTCTAATTAATAATTATCTCTAATAATTTAATTTTTTAGATTATTTCAATAATTTGTTCAAATTGCTATCTATTCTATTATAAGTATAATTTATACATTAAACCAAAAATTGTAATTTATTTTTGCTTATAATTTAAAACAATTAATCAAATCATCCACAAACTAACCTCTACTAATTTATTTATTAACATTGTTTAATTAATTCATTATGACACTAACACTAAATAAAAACTACCTAGAAATCCAAAATCAGTTGTTATCAAGAATTTCAACTAACAAACTAAATTCTAATTACGTATTCTACTAATAAATACAATTAGTAAATCTATAAAATAAATCTAATTATGTCATAACAAATATAATACTAACTATTATTCATCACCAAATTATTATTATTATTATTATTATTATTATTATTATTATTATTTAAACTAGCTAACGTTATAAACATATATATGCATTAAATCTAACAATCATCTACATAATGTTAATATTATCATTTATTTACTAAGATAGCTAACATTAACGCACAAATATTATTAATTATATATTTATATTTAACTTGAAAGGAAAAAAATTAAATATAATAATTGCAGGGAGTCCAGGGAATGAGACACGTGACATGCACTTTTGCAAGGAAAGAAAAGATGCATATTGTGTCAAGATTCAAGAAGGCAATATCCAACCTCCAGCCCTAAAAGATGATTCCCTATATTTACTCTCATTCTCTCTCAGCTTCAAACCACACTCTCATTCTCATACTCTCCTTAAAAAACCTGCTCCCTTCGAAATGTTCATCAGAAAGTTATGCAACAGAGTCGAAGACATTTTCACAGAGCGGAACGACCCGCTTATATGGAGTAGAGAGTTGGAACGACATTTCGGTAGGTCGTACTCCTATGCTTACGTGAGAGCTCGACCTCGACCCCAACTTGAGTTCAGTCATATAGAGCTTGGCTCTAGAGTAACATTTGTAGGAATTTATGATGGCCACAATGGTCTCTGTTAATTATAGCCACTTCCTGTCAGCAAGTTTGAGCTATTGAGGCAGAAAATTGGAGTTTGCAGATCCTAAAGCAAGGAGGAGTGTTAATTATTTGCTTTTGGACTGCATTAAGTTTTTTTTTATTATTGTTTCAGTTTGTTGTTTTAGTCAATTAGTGGTTCCTGCACTTTAGGAGAAAAGTAGTTTTTGTTATTCCACTTCCTTATCTAGTGGGTATGTGGCAGTTTCTGTTCATCCCACTTCCTAGTTTAGTGGTGATGTGGTAGTGTCATGGATTAAAATCCTATAAATGTACTGCTTCAGTAAAGTAAAAATGTGTGATTCCCATTCCTTTCACCTACGTATTTTTCTTATATCTCTGTCCTAAATATTTCTGTTTATACCATAAACCAACAAATTGGTATAAGAGCTTCGTGGTCCTTCAACTCTACTATGGACTTGGAAGCACACAGCAGGGACAATAATGAAAGAGCAACACACAAGGACAACAAGGGTAATCAAAGAAAAACCGGAACAATCATAGGGATTACTATTGGTGCATGTGCTTTAATTGGTGTTTTTGGGCTAGCTTTTCTTATGGGATGGAAGCTGAGGAGGAAAAGAGGAGTGGAGAATGTAATTAACCTTGCAATGGACAGAGATTTTGAGAGAAGCACTGGACCAAGGAGGTTTTCCTATGCAGAACTTTCTAGAGCAACTTATAACTTTGCAAATGAGCATAAAATTGGTAAGGGGGGTTTTGGGGAAGTCTACAGAGGGTTTTTGAGAGACCTTAACATGCATGTTGCCATCAAGAGGATATCTCAGGGATCTCAACAAGGTGTGAGGGAGTATGCATCTGAAGTCAAGATCATTAGTCAACTGAGGCATAGGAATTTGGTTCAACTCGTTGGTTGGTGTCATGAGCAGAATGAGCTTCTACTGGTTTATGAGTTCGAGGAAAATGGAAGTTTAGATTCTTATCTGTTCAAAGGTGGGGGGTTATTAAAATGGGAAGTAAGATACAACATTGCTAGAGGCTTGGCTTCAGCTTTATTTTACTTGCATGAAGAGTGGGAGCAGTGTGTGCTTCATAGGGACATCAAACCCAGCAATGTTATGTTGGATTCCAATTTCAATGCAAAGCTTGGAGATTTTGGGTTAGCCAGATTGATGGACCACAAAGCAAGTTCGAAAACAACGAATTTAGCAGGAACATTTGGTTACTTGTCACCGGAAGCTGCAACGAGAGGGAAGACTAGTAAAGAGTCAGATGTATACAGTTATGGAATTGTTGCATTGGAGATAGCATGTGGAAGAAGGGTGGTTGAACAAAATGTGAATGAAGAGCAGATATACTTGGTGGATTGGGTTTGGGAACTGTATGGCAAAGGTGATATACTTAAAGCAGCAGATCCAAGATTAGAGTTGGGAGCATTTGAAGAAGAGGAAATGAAGAGGCTAATGACAGTTGGGCTTTGGTGTACTCACAGTGATTACCTTAAAAGGCCATCAATGAGACAAACGCTTCAAGTGCTCTATTTTGAAGTTCCATTGCCAAATCTCCCATCACAGGGTACTGATGCACCTAACTCTGTCAGATCTTTGCTTCCTGGGAATAATAGCCAAACACAGCCTTCAACTTCTTCAAGCAGTAGCTCCTTCACTGTTGGGTCTACACACTCCAACAATAAGGCTTCTAAACTCGTTTCTCCAGCTTCTCAACCTCTACGTACATTCTAAGTTATATCAGTATATCACCTTCAGTTTTTGCTTTTTGATGTTTTAGTTTCCAATTTAAAGTAAAATTCCACACGTGTGCTTGTCTTTCGTACTGAACCAGTTCTCTTTCTCTCTACTCTTATTATTTTCCTTCTCTTGCAACATTGCATTGGAAATTCAAAATGCCATTATCGCATAAAGAATTCTTAACTCACAAGCATAATAATGATTTATGAATTCATAAAGATGGATTTATATTATATTTGTTTTTGTTGTGAATCCATTTTGCAAGCTCATTCAGATATGATTACTCTTCCCAAGGCTTTGAAAGACAAAACTCCTTTTGAGGCTTGGTATGGATATAAGCCTTCACTAACCTTTCTTAAAGTGTTTGGTTGTGTTTGTTTTGCACATGTTCCACAGGTTAAGCGCGACAAGCTTGACAAGAAAGCAATTCCGGGTATTTTTGTGGGTTATAGTTCTGTTTCAAAAGCCTACAAAGTGTATCATCCTCAATCTGGAAAGTTGACTGTGTCTAGGGATGTGCATTTCAATGAAGATCAACAATGGGATTGGAAGAACCCACGAAAAATAATTGGACCTTGTAACAATATTGAAGATGATTATGGCGGAAACCAAACAACAGAGTTGTGTCAAAATGAATTAGAAGATGATCATCCCATCAGAGGCACAAGACTGCTGTCAGACATTTATCAAAGATGCAATGTAGCAGTATGCGAACCTAGTTGCTGTGAAGAAGCACTCAAGGATCCAAAATGGAAAAAGGCAATGGAGGATGAGATTTCAATGATTCAAAAAAACAACACATGGGAAAAGGTTGACAAGCCTCAAGACAGAAAAGTTATTGGAGTTAAATGGGTGTTCAGAACAAAGCTTAATGCGGATTGCTCTATCAATAAATACAAGGCCAGACTTGTAGTAAAAGGGTATGCACAAATTTTTGGTGTTGATTATTCTGACACGTTTGCACCAGTGTCCAGATTAGATACAATTAGATTGGTGTTAGCAGTTGCTGCTCAACAAGGCTGGAAAGTATTCCATTTAGATGTCAAATCAGCTTTTTTAAATGGAGTTTTACAAGAAGAGATATATGTGGAGCAGCCAGAGGGATTTGTTATGCATGGAGAAGAAGATAAAGTCTATCTACTAAAAAAAGCCCTTTATGGATTAAAACAAGCACCAAGAGCTTGGTACAGTAGGATAAATGAACACCTATTGAGCATAGGCTTTGTAAAAAGCTTGTCTGAGGCCACTCTTTATGTAAAACATAAGGGAAAAAATTTTCTCATAGTTTCCCTCTATGTTGATGATCTTTTAGTAACTGGAGATGATACAAGTTTGGTTGAAGAATTCAAGCAAGAAATGATACAAGTTTTTGAAATGACTGATCTTGGTCTTATGTCTTATTTTCTTGGAATTGAGATCAAACAAAATGAGGATGATGTGTTCATATGTCAAAAAAAATATGCTAAGGAAATCTTAAAAAAATTCCAGATGGAGGAGTGCAAAGCGGTTAGCACACCAATGAACTAAAAGGAGAAGCTGAGCAAAGAAGATGGTGCTGATAAAGTTGATGAAGGCTATTACAGGAGCTTGATTGGATGTTTAATGTATCTCACTGCAACAAGGCCGGACATTTTGTTTGCTGTAAGCCTTCTCTCTCGATTTATGCATTGTGCTAGTAAAATGCATTTAAAGGCAGCAAGAAGGGTATTGAGATATATTAAAGGTACTGTTGATTATGGTGTGAAGTTTGAGAGCTGTCAAAATTTCAAGTTGTGTGGATTCTCTGATAGTGACTGGGCTGGATCCATTGATGACATGAAGAGCACTTCCGGATATTGTTTCAGTTTAGGCTCAGGAGTTTTTTCATGGTGCACAAAGAAGCAGGAGACAGTAGCACAATCCACTGCAGAATCTGAATTCATAGCAGCAACAGCAGCTGTAAATCAAGTTTTGTGGCTGAAAAAGATCTTATGTGATTTACATCTCCAACAGAATCACAAGACAGAAGTGTTTATCGACAACCAGGCAGCAATTGCGATTTCAAAGGATCCAGTGTGTCATGGCAAGACTAAACATTTTAACATCAAGCTCTACTTCTTAAGAGAGATGCAGCAAAATGGAGAAATAACTTTGGTTTATTGCAGGTCAGAAGATCAATTGGCAGATTTGTTTACAAAGCCACTTCCTGTCAGCAAGTTTGAGCTATTGAGGCAGAAAATTGGAGTTTGCAGATCCTAAAGCAAGGAGGAGTGTTAATTATTTGCTTTTGGACTGCATTAAGTTTTTTTTTTTATTATTGTTTCAGTTTGTTGTTTTAGTCAATTAGTGATTCCTGCACTTTAGGAGAAAAGTAGTTTTTGTTATTCCACTTCCTTATCTAGTGGGTATGTGGCAGTTTCTGTTCATCCCACTTCCTAGTTTAGTGGTGATGTGGTAGTGTCATGGATTAAAATCCTATAAATGTACTGCTTCAGTAAAGTAAAAACGTGTGATTCCCATTCCTTTCACCTACGTATTTTTCTTATATCTCTGTCCTAAATATTTCTGTTTATACCATAAACCAACAGTCTCGAGGTGGCTTCGTATACTTATGAGAACCTTTTTGATCATTTAATTGGAAAATAAGTGATTATTTATTTTCATTTGGTTGCTGTTCTTGTGTTTTCTATCTTGTTTTTGGGGTGATTTATTTTATGAGCAGATAACATTTTAAGGAAGCGAATAATCGATGAAGAGAAGATTTCTCAAGCAGTAGATGTCATGGAGAACCAAATTATAGCGCTTTCAAGGGAGGATATAACCCAAAAGTTTGCCACTGTTGGATCAAGTTGCTTGATTGTTTTAATATACAGAGACCTACTTTATGTTAGAAATGTTGGTGACGAAAAATGCATTCTTGGACATAAGTATGGTAGCACATTTGTTACGGACCAAGTTAACGATGTTGATAATCTTCAAGATGAACCTGCAAGATTTCATTTTCAACGCCAACATCCTGAGGCGCATGCATTTACTGCGGATGATTCCGGAGTCTTTTTGGTCAAAGGCAAGTTAAGGTAACAATATCATAAATTGAAAATAATAACATATATTCGTGTAGCATTATTTTATTTTTTAGTTACAATTTTATTTTCTTGTATCTTATTCATATTATTTCAGGTCACTAAATCTTTTAGGAATACATATCTCAAGAATGATGATTGTGCAGTTCAAGCTCCCGATTTAGTGCGTTTTCATATTCCAAGACCAATGCGTAGGCCTTACCTTATTGCTGAAGTGCAAAGCCCAACACAGATAGGTAGACTCCTTAGCAGGCCAGCAAAAATTGTCATAATTGCATCAAATGGCCTTTGGGACTTTTTGTCCAATGAAGAAGCGACAATAATCATCCAAACTCATCCGAAAGAGGAGATTGCACGTATACTGATCTAAGAGAAGCACAAAAGGTGGCAGCGAGAATTAATTGTTACGCATACATCAATCTTCGAAACACTACAAATAATCGAAATGAGGTCGACGATGATATGACAGTCGTAGTAGTTTTTCTAAATTCTAAAAAATTAGTCAAGAGGAATGAGGCAATACCAAAGGTAGCATTCAGTGAAGTCAATCAAAATTCAAAGTTCGCAGCTGTAGATGAATTAATGCTTTAAGAGAGTGAAAAGGGGTTAGAGGTGGCAACATGTACCCTACCCGTGGGTACCCAACCTGATCCGCAGCGGGTAGGGTATGGTGCGGGTTAGATTCTCGTGCGGGTCGGGTAGGGTGCGGGTTGAGCCTCAACCCTACCTGACCAACCCGCACCCTATATGTGTATATGATATATATTTATATAAAAATATGTTTCAAGTGGATGTTGAACCAAAGATCTCTCACTAAATGTAAAAGATCCTTAGCCACTAAAAAAAAATAATTAATTGATAATTTAATATTTTTTTTAGATAAAAGTCAATTCTATTTTAAATTATCATGAAATTATATAATAATTTTGCATCTTTTTTATAACCCGCGGGTAGTGTCGATTACCCGTGGGTTGAGAGCGGGTACGGTTAGGGTTGGGATATTCTCAACCCACGGGTAGGGTAGGGTTGAGTTTATATAAAAATCTCAACCCGCGGGTAGGGTTAGGGTTGGCTTCAAACCCTACCCTATCCTATCCGTTGCCACCCTTAAAAGGGGTTTTCACTTTACATTTTTTATCTTGTTGGTTCTTATTTCTACTGTCTAAGTTTTGCTTATGGAATTGCTATTTCTTTCCCAGTTTAAATTAAATTATTTTAATGTTTGCCTTCAAATTGTGAGTTAATTAGGAGAAAAAACTTCACTTTTATAACAACATATATACTTGATTCATGAATTGCTTGATTTTAATTATAATTAGCAGCGAAATATGAATTCTGGTATCTAACATAACAGTTAATTATATTTTAACAAAAGCCCTAATTAATAATTATCTCTAATAATTTAATTATATAGATTATGACTAATTCATTATGACACTAACACTAAATAAAAACTACCAAGAAGTCCAAAATCAGTTGTTATCAAGAATTTCAACTAACAAACTAAATTCCAATTACGTATTCTACTAATAAATACAATTAGTAAATCTATAAAATAAATCTAATTATGTATATATATATGCATGTAAAGCTAACAATCATCTACATAATTTTAATATTATCATTTATTTACTAAGATAGCTAACATTAACGCCCAAATATTATTATTTTTATATTTATATTTAACTTGGAAGGAAAAAAATTAAATATAATGATTACAGGCAGGGAGTGAGACACGTGACATGTATTTTTGCAAGAAAAGAAAAGACACAATCTGTGTCAAGATTCAAGAAGGCAATATCCAATCTCCGGCCCTAAAAGGTAAAACTCTCATTCTCTCTCAGCTTCAAACAACACTCTCATTCTCATACTCTCCTGAAAAAACCTGCTCCTTTCGAAATGTTCATCAGAAAGTTATGCAACATAGTCGAAGACATTTTCACGGAGCGAAACGACCCGCCTATATGGAGTAGTGAGTTGGAACGACATTTCGGTGGATCGTACTCCTATGCTTGCATGAGAGCTCGACCTAGATGCCAACTTGAGTTCAGTCATCTAGAGCTTGGCTCCAGAGCAACTTTCGTAGGGATTTATGATAGCCACAATGGTCCCGAGGTGGCTTCGCATGCTTATGAGAATCTTTTTTATCATTTAATTGGTAAATAAGTGATTATTTAATTTTGTTTGGTTGCTGTTCTTGTGTTTTCTATCTTATTTTTGGGGTGATTTTATTTTATGAGGAGATAACATTTGAATGGAACGAATAGTCGATGAAGAAAAGATAACTCAAGCAGTAGATACCATGGAGAACCAAATTATAGCGCTTTCAAGGGAGGATATAACCCAAAAGTTTGCCACTGTTGGATCATGTTACTTGATTGTTTTAAAATACAAGGACTTACTTTATGTTAGAAATCTTGGTGACGAAAAATGCGTTCTTGGACGTAAGTATGGTAGCAAATCTGTTACAATGAACCTGCAAAATTTCATTTTCAACGCTAACATCCTGAGGCGCATGCATTTACTGCGGATGATTCCGGAGTCTATTTGGTCAAAGGCAAAGTTAAAGTAACATTATCATAAATAGGAAATAATAACATATAGTCGTGTAGTATTATTTTATTTTTTAGTTGCAATTTTATTTTCTTGTATCTTATTCATATCATTTCAGGTCACTAAATTTTTAGGGGATGCGTATCTCAAGTATGATAATTGTGTAGTTCAAGCTACCGATTTAGTGCGTTTTCATATTCTAGGACCAACGAGTAGGCCTTACCTTACTGTTAAAGTGCAAATCCCAACACAGACAGGTAGACTCCTTAGCAAGCCAGCAAAATTTGTCATAATTGCTTCAAATGGCCTTTGGGACTTTTTGTTCAATGAAGAAGCGACGAAAATCGTCCAAACTCATCTGAAAATGGGGATTGCACGTATACTGATGCAGGAGGCACAAAAGGTGGCAGCGAGAATTAATCGCTACGCATACATCAATCATCGAAACAATACAAATAATCGAAATGAGGTCTACGATGATATGACAGCCGTAGTAGTTTTTTTAAATTCTAAAAAATTAATCCGGAGGAACGAGGCAATACCAAAGGTATCTGTGCAAGCATTCAGTGAAGCCAATCAAAATTTAAGGTTCGCAGCTGTAGATGAGTTAATGCCTTAAGAAGGTGGAGAGAGATTTTCACTTTTCATTTTTTATCTTATTGGTCCTTATTTCTATTGTCTAAATTTTGCTTATGTAATTGATATTTCCTTCTCAGTTCAAATCAAACTGTTTTAATGTTTGCCTTCAAATTGTGAGTTAATTAAGAGAAAGAACTTCACTTTTATCACAACACATATACTTGATTCATGAATTGCTTGATTTTAATTATAATTAGCAGCGAAATATGAATTTCGGTATCTAACGTAACGGTTAATTATATTTTAACAAAGACCCTAATTAATAATTATCTATAATAATTTAATTATTTAGATTATGACAATAATTTGTTCAAATTTCTATCTATTCTATTATAAGTATAGTTTATACATTAAACCAAAAATTCTAATTTATATTTGCATATAATTTAAAACAATTAATCAAACCATCTACAAACTAACCTCTATTAATTTATTTATTAACATTGTTTAATTAATTCATTATGACTCTAACACTAAATAAAAACTACCAAGAAATTCCAAATCAGTTGTTATCAAGAATTTCAACTAACAAACTAAATTCCAATTACGTATTCTACTAATAAATACAATTAGTAAATCTATAAAATAAATCCAATTATGTTATAACAAATATAATACTAATTATTATTCACCACCAAATTATTATTATTATTATTATTATTATTATTATTATTATTATTATTATTATAATGTAAACTAGCTAACGTTTTAAACATATATATGCATCTAAATCTAACAATCATCTACATAATGTTAATAATATCATTTATTTACTAAGATAGCTAACATTAACACACAAATATTATTAATTATATATTTATATTTAACTTGAAAGGAAAAAAAATAAATATAATGATTACAGGGAGTCCAGGGAGTGAGACACGTGACATGGATTTTTGCAAGGAAAGAAAAGACATAATGTGTCAAGATTCAAAAAGGCAATATCCAATCTCCGACCCTAAAAGGTGCCTCCCTATTTTTACTCTCATTCTCTCTCAGCTTCAAACCACACTCTCATTCTCATACTCTCCTTAAAAAACCTGCTCCCTTCGAAATGTTCATCAGAAAGTTATGCAACAGAGTCAAAGACAATTTCACGGAGCAGAACAACCCACTTATATGGAGTAGACAGTTGGAACAATATTTCGGTGGGTTGTACTGCTATGCTTACGTGATAACTCGATCTGGACCCCAACTTGAGTTCAATCATGTAGAGCTTGGCTCCAGAGTAACTTTCGTAGGGATTTATGATTGCCACAATGGTCCCGAGGTGGCTTCGTATGCTTATGCGAACCTTTTTTATCATTTAATTGGAAAATTAGTGATTATTTATTTTCATTTCATTATTGTTCTTATGTTTTCTATCTTGTTTTTGGGGTGATTTAATTTTATGAGCAGATAACATTTTAAGGAAGCAAAAAAACGATGAGGAGAAGATTTCTCAAGCAGTAGATGACATGGAGAACCAAATTATAACGCTTTCAAGGGAGGATATAATCCAAAAGTTTGCCATTGTTGGATCATGTTGTTTGATTGTTTTAATATACAGGGACCAACTTTATGTTAGAAATGTTGGTGACGAAAAATGCGTTCTTGGACGTAAATATGGTAGCACATTTGTTACGGACAAACTTAACTATGTTGATAATCTTCAAGATGAACCTGCAAGATTTCATTTTCAACGCCAACATCCTGAGGCGCATGCATTTTCTGCAGATGATTCCGGAGTCATTTTGGTCAAAGGCAAGTTAAGGTAACAGTATCATAAATTGGAAATAATAACATATTCGTGTAGCATTGTTTTATTTTTTAATTGCAATTTTATTTTCTTGTATCTTATTTATATCATTTCAGGTCACTAAATCTTTAGAGGATGCATATCTCAAGAATGATAATTGTGCAGTTCAAGCTCCCAATTTAGTGTGTTTTCATATTCCAGAACCAATGAGTAGGCCTTAGCTTACTACTGAAGTGCAAAGCTTAACACAGACAGGTAGACTCCTGAAGTGCAAAGCTTAACACAGACAGGTAGACTCCTTAGCAGGCCAGCAAAATTTGTTATAATTGCATCAAATGACCTTTGGGACTTTTTGTCCAATGAAGTAGCGACAATAATCATCCAAACTCATCCGAATGAGGGGATTGCACGTATACTGATCCAGGAGACGCACAAAAGGTGGAAGCGAGAATTAATAGTTACACATACATCAATCTTCGAAACAATACAAATAATCGAAATGAGGTCCACGATGATATAACAGTTGTAGTAGTTTTTCTAAATTCTAAAAAATTAGTCAGGAGGAACGAGGCAATACTAAAGGAATCTATATGAGCATTCAGTGAAGTCAATCAAAATTCAAGGTTCGCAGTTGTAGATGAGTTAATGCCTTAAGAGAGTGGAAAGGGATTTTCACTTTTCATTTTTTATCTATGTTGGTTCTTATTTCTACTGTCTAAACTTTGCTTATGAAATTGCTATTTCTTTCCCAGTTTAAATCAAACTATTTTAATGTTTGCCTTCAAATTGTGAGTTAATTAGGAGAAAAAAATTCACTTTTATCACAACATATATACCTGATTCATGAATTGCTTGATTTTAATTATAACTAGCAGCAAAATATGAATTTCGGTATCTAATGTAACAGTTAATTATATCTTAACAAAGACACTAATTAATAATTATCTCTAATAATTTAATTATATAGATTATGACAATAATTTGTTCAAATTTCTATCTATTCTATTATAAGTATGGTTTATACATTAAACCAAAAATTCTAATTTATATTTGCTTATAATTTAAAACAATTAATCAAATCATCCACAAACTAACCTCTACTAATTTGTTTATTAACATTGTTTAATTAATTCATTATGACACTAACACTAAATAAAAACTAACAAGAAATCCAAAATCAGTTGTTATCAAGAATTTCAACTAACAAACTAAATTCCAATTACGTATTCTACTAACAAATACAATTAGTAAATTTGTCATAATTGCTTCAAAATTTGTCATTATTATTATTATGTAAACTAGCTAATGCTATAAACATATATATGCATGTAAAGCTAACAATTATCTACATAATGTTAATATTATCATTTATTTACTAAGATAGCTAACATTAACGCACAAATATGATTATTTATATATTTATATTTAACTTAAAAGGAAAAAAAATTAAATATAATGATTGCAAGGAACCCAGGAAGTGAGACCCGTGACATGCATTTTTGCAAGAAAAGAAAAGACACATACTGTGTCAAGAGTCAAGAAGGCTGCTAAAGAAGCTGTGTGGATGAAGAAGTTCATAAACGAGCTTGGTGTGGTTCCTTCAATTAAAGAACCACTTCCATTACTGTGCGACAATAATGGAGCCATTGCACAAGCAAAAGAGCCAAGATCACATCAAAAAATTAAGCATATCTTGAGAAGGTATCATTTGATAAGAGAGATAGTTGAACCTAGAGACGTTAAAATTCAAAAGGTTGCTGGGAAGGATAATGCAGCAGACCCAGTCTTCGTTTGATGAAGATTAATAGATCTCATTTATTAAATTATATATTTAAATGGTATCTATAGAGATATAATCATTGAACTGACTCACTCTAAGAATTTCTAATGGTTATAATTACTGTATATTTGTCAATATGATATTCTTATGATGAACATAATATTAGAATTTTTCTTTGACCTACGACTATCATAGTAATTAACAATGTCTTTGTTATATTTTGATTCCGTACACCTAACACCCTACGGTGTTAATTGAAATGGACATTGGGTATGATTTAAATACTTGTAGAATTAATAATTAGTCAAAATGGAATCCATCAACTATGGTAATGAGTTTGAGCTCTACGATTATAATGAATGAAATAAATAATGCCTTGGTCAAGGGGTTTGAATGAATTAAGAAATGAGTTCCTTAAGTCATTCATCATTCATTATAATAATGATAACAAGTTAGAGTTTGACAATCAAACCGTACTCTAAAAGTTAGCAAAAAGCTGAAAAGATGGAAGGAGTTGTATTTTTGTTCATCTTGGGTTCTTAGTAAAAAATATTATTACTTCATACTATCGGGTTGTCAAGGAGCGTTGCTAGACGCCAACCTTGATTAGTAAATTTAGTATGACTAATATATTACCTGCTTAGTATTGAACCTACGGGGTCACACAATAATGAGTGTTCTAATCCTTGGTAAATAATCATTTAATTATTATTTTGATTAGATCAAATAAATAATTATATTAATTCAAATGGAGTATTATTATATTCTTTGCTAACACCATGAATATAATAATATTATAATTGAGAATATTAAATAATTAATTATTTATTCTATGATGAGTTTTAAATATGGATAAGATCCTAACTGATTTTGTTTCAAATTAAGTTGCAATTTAATTCACAAATCAGTCACCAATCTCATACTATATATGTGTATATGATAAAAGAAAGAAAACACAAGTTTTTCTCTTTTACCTCCACATACACAAATATTCCAATTCTTAATGAAGAATTACTGGTGCAAGGAGTTGCAAGAAATTTCTCAGTTAAATCCATTGGTCAAGAAGTTGACAACATGGATCAGTTTCGGTGTGAATACACATAGTACCTTCATACTATCAAAGGAGAAAGTTTTCATTTATTAGAGTATTCAAGTATTGGCATCTAACCCATCTTATTTCAATAAAATTTTAAGTACAAAATAGATCAATAGAATTACTTTATTACTTCTGCTGCGTGATATAAACACTTGTAATCCTACATTATCTTCTATAATGATTATTTTTCTTAGCATTTGAATTTTTAGATATTTTATTAGTTAGTGAAAAAAATTTATTATTTAAATATATAATAAAAAGTAGAGGAATAATTTATCATTCGAAACAACTTAAATAAACAACTTGAATATACTAAATAATACTAATTGATCCTAATTGATCCTAATTATATTCTAACAACACAAATCAAAATTAAACAAGTAGAGGAATAAAAAGCTACTTTTTCTTTTCTTTTGCAATATTATTTCAACTTCGTAATGCATTGATCCTACATATATATATCCTATCCTATACTACAAATAAAACAAAACTCTTCCAAAAGCTATACTAACTATAGTGTTATTTTGCAAACTCAAACATATAGTTAATTCCTCAAATATGAAGTCCTTAATTGAACTAGCATACATAGTTGAAACTGAACTGCAACAACAACAACAATAATCAATTTAATTTTATATATTAGATGAAACTGAATTTATGAGTAACACATAGCTAGCTAGCCCTTTAAATCAATTGATGAACTTAATTTAACTGCTATAATAACTAACGTATTAATTCAGATCTATATATATAAAAACTCTCAAGTGTGTCAAGTTGAAAGTTGAAACTAGAGTCGAATTTGATTTATCATGAATTGCAGTGCATGAATAAAGAGGGGGCAGAATGGGAATCAGAGGAAGAATGGAATAGAAGAGGGACGATGTAATTAGTAATGAGCAGATAAGGACAAAGAAGTTGCATTGAGGCATCTCTCTCTCTCTCTCTCTCTCAATACGGTTACACAGAAAATGAAAAGAGAAACCTGAAAGCCTAACCACATACAAACTAAAACTATACTCATTATATCATATATCATATCTCTCATCGCAATAATTCCCTCCTTTTTCTTGGTGACATAATTCCCTCCAATTATATATTATATATATTATACATACTTTGCATTCTTATTTTACTTTTATTTTAGGGTAAAATATATTTATTTTTCTGTGATTTTTTACAAAGGCATATTAGTATTTAATTTTATGTTTGACATTTTTTATTTTTATCAAAATTACTCTAAACATTAATTTTATTTAAAACATTTAAAAAATTATAAAAAATACTTTTTCAATTTGGTTAGAGCAGTGAAAGAGTTAGAACTATAACCGCTGAAACATGACTCAATGACAGTGGTAGAATACACAAACAGGTTTAGGAAACTCTGTTAGTTTTTCAAGATCTGTTAGGGTGCTTTGTTAACAAAAAAATAATTTAACCTCTCTATTAAACTTGCATTCATGAGTAACAAAATTATTCACTAAATCAATTTTTACTTAATTGTCATTATAACTGAGTTTCTTATTAATAATATCCAGACAAAATATTCATCTTATTTATAATAATACCTATTTATAAATATAATTAATAAATGAGTCTTTATCCTACACATATGCATAAACAAAACAGCCATAATTAATTATATTTTAACACAGGCGACACTAATTAATAACTATCTCTAATAAATTAATTATTTAAATTATGGTAATAATTAGTTCAAATTACTATCTATTCTATTATAAGTATAGTTTATATATTTAACCAAAAAATTTAATTTATATTTGCATATAATTTAAAACAATTAATCAAATTATCCACAAATTAATCTCTATTAATTTATTTATTAACATTGCTTAATTAATTCATTATGACATTAACACTAAATAAAAACTATCAAAAAATCCAAAATCAGTTGTTATCAAGAATTTTAACTAACAAACTAAATTCTAATTACGTATTCTACTAATAAATACAATTAGTAAATCTATAAAATAAATCCAATTCTGTCATAACAAATATAATACTAATTATTATTTACCACCAAATTATTATTATTATTAATGTAAACTAGCTAACGTTATAAACATAAATATGCATATAAAACTAACAATCATCTACATAATGTTAATATTATCATTTATTTATTAAGATAACTAACATTAACTCACAAATATTTTTATATTTATATTTATATTTATATTTAACTTGAAAGAAAAAAAAATATAATGATTGCAGGGAGTCCAGGGAGTGACACAGGTGTCATGTATTTTTGGAAGGAAAGAAAAGATGCATACTGTGTCAACTGTCAAGATTCAAGAAGGCAATATCCAAGTCTCATACTCTCACAGCTTCAAACTACACTCTCATTCTCATACTCTCTTGAAAAAACCTGCTCCTTTCGAAATGTTTATCAAAAAGTTATTCATGAGAGTCAAATGCATTTTTACAGAGCGGAACGACCCACTTATATGGAGTAGAGAGTTGGAATGACATTTCTGTGGGTCGTACTCATATGCTTGCGTGAGAGCTCGACCTGGACCCCAACTTGAGTTCAGTCATGTAGAGCTTGGCTCCAGAATAATTTTCGTAGGGATTTATAATGGTCACAATGGTTCCGAGGTGGCTTTGCATGCTTATGAAAACCTTTTTGATCATTTAATTGGTAAATAAGTGATTCTTTATTTTTATTTGGTTGCTGTTCTTGTGTTTTCTATCTTGTTTTTGGGGTGATTTTATTTTATAAGCATATAACATTTTAGCGGAACGAATAATCCACCAAGAGAAGATGACTCAAGTAGTAGATGCCATGGAGAACCAAGTTATAGCACTTTCAAGGGAGGATATAACCCAAAAGTTTTTTTTCCAAAGACAGTAGGTTATATTTCATTAATTATTGAAAAATGAAATACAAAGATGTCCAAAAGCAGGACAGCATAATAAAAAGTGGAGATTTTCCAAAAATACTGCACTAAAGGTATTCATCCAACGATGCGTGGTCGAAAAACGAAGAAAAATCTTAAAGAAAAAAATGATAAATCAAATTGAAATCAACTAAGAGCTTGCTTCATGGAGATGACAACCTAAACTGGGAGTCCTTTGGATTTCACGTAGCAACTTGACAGAGCTTGCTAGAATGGCAGACGGCATAGAAGTAGAACCTTCAAAAATCAACTGGTTGCGAGCTTTCCAGCAATTCTAGCAAATGATGGCAAGCAATTGAGGATTACGATCAGCATTCTTCAACGGGTTAAGTATCTCTATTGATGCAGTCCACCATATCCAAAAGTCGTTAGGACTCTGAGGGGGAAGACAGTCACGAAGATAACTCTGAGACTATACGTCTTTAATTCTAGAGCAATCGATCAAACAATGAGTGACTGTTTCTGTTGCTTCATGACAGCAGGGGCATATTGGTGATATAGATGGGATACAGTGATGAATCTGAGCAAGCACCGGAAGCCGGTCATGGAGAGTTTTCCAAATAAATAGCTTAATTTTGTGAGGCAAATTCAACTTCCATAAATCAATCCACGGCTTTTTCTGCTGCATATAATTAGCGCAAAGCTCCAGAGGTGGATGGTAAAATAAATAGCCAATTCTATAACCTGAAGCTGTATTATATTGCTTGGATTTGTTCAAATTCCATTGCAATTTGTCCCTACTCTGCTGAATTTTAACTAACAAAATCATGTTTGCAACGTCTTGGGAAAATAATTCTTGAATGAGATTCTGATTCCAATTCCTATCTTCAGTATTTAGATCTTTAACTCTTAGAACCAACTCAGAAATAGCCTGTCTATTTGACATGTCAGAAATCATTAAAGGATACAGAGGAGGCAACCAAGGATCCTCAAAGGTTTGGATATTCTCTCCAGTACCCACAGCCCAATTAAGACATTTTTCAACAATCTTTTGGCCTTCTAGTATGCTCCTCCATCCCCAAGAAGGTAAGAATCCAATTTCTGCCGTTATAGCATTATCATTGCTAAAGTATTTACCTCTTAGGATTTTGGATAATAAGGAAGTAGGCTGTGTTACGAGTCACCAAAACTGTTTGCCTAAAAGCGCTAAATTTTGGATTCTGAGATCTTTAAATCCACGGCCTCTTTCTTTTCATGGGCGAGGCTTAGTGTCCCAGCTAATCCAAGCCATCCGCCTTTCAGAACCTTTTTGTCCCCACCAGAACTGAGAAAGTAGAAAGTGAATTTTTGAAATTAAACAATCAGGCAACATGAAGCAAGACAATGTATAAATAGGAATAGCTTCTCCCACTGCCTTAAGCAATACGTGTCTACCACCTGACGATAGAAGATTGTGCCTCCACCCTTGGATTCTTTTTCAAACATTTTCTTTGATCATACTAAAAGAAGCCTTTTTCGATTTAGAGACTGTAGAAGGCAAACCAAGGTATTTATCCTGAGCCCCAATACGATTAATATTCATAGAGTTAGCCAGTAGTGTACGAGTAGTAGAGGGAGTATTGTGGCTAAAGAATACAGCAGATTTATTAAGATTTACCCTCTGGCCACTGATGCTTTCATAAGAATTCAATAAATGCAGGATATTTGAACATGATTCAGGATTAGCCTTACAGAATAAGATGGAATCATCAGCAAAGAGGAGGTGCTTTGCCTTGGGACATCGCCTATGTATCTGAAGACCCTAAATTAGTCCGTTTTGTTCTGCCTTGTATAGCAAGAAGGAGAGACCTTCTGCACAAAAAAGAAAAAGATAGGGAGATAGAGGATCTCCTTGTCGAATACCTCTATTTGGTTTGAAGAAATCATAAGGTTTTCCTTCCACAATAACAGAATAAGAAACAGTTGTCACTAATTCTCGAATCCACATGATCCACCGGGAGTCAAAACCAAAATTCTCCAATATAAATCAAAGAAAGTGCCATTCCACCCTATCATATGCCTTACTCATATCTAATTTTAGCGTCATTTCATTTTCATTTCCTCTTTTTTTGTTCTTCAAGTAATGCATACACTCGTGAGCAATTAGGATATTATCAGAGATTAATCTGCCTTTAATAAAAGCACTCTGCGTAGGGCTAATTAGTCTATTCATCATACCCTGAAGTCTATGTACAAATACTTTGGAGATAATCTTGTACAAGACTGAAGATAGGCTTATTGGTCTTACCTGAGTCATATCTTTAGCATCAGAAATCTTGGGAATAAGACAGATTTGAGTGTGGTTAAAACCCTTCAAAATTCTGCCCCGTGAAAAGAAACTCTTAACTGCTCGAAACACATCACCACTAAGTATATTCCAGAAGCTTTGAAAAAATTTTGCTGTCATACCATCATCTCTTGGAGCACTTTGAGGATGAATGCTAAATGTTGCATGTTTCACTTCCTCTATAGTCACTGGTCTTTGAAGCCTACGGTTTATGTGAGCTGTAACCTTAGGTTCAAAATCAGTAAACAGAAGTTCAAGGTTCTCATGACAAGTGGAGGAAAAGATGTCCTTGAAATAAGATTCAGCCATAGAAGCAATACCAGCATTTGAAGTAGCCACTTCACCATCACTACCAGTTAGTTGCCAAATTCTATTCCTTCGGGTTCGATTTCTAAATTTCTGATGGAAGAAAGCTGTATTCTGATCACCGGATTTGAGCCATTTGACTCTAGACTTATCTTTCCAATAAGATTCCTCATTTTGCAATGCTTTTTCAAGTTTGTCCTCTATTTCTGAAATAATGTCGCCTCCATGAATTCCTGCTAAACGAAGCTCCTCTAATTCAGACTGTAATAAATCAATCTCCACCTTCGAATTAGATTTGTGTTCTTGCTGCCATCTGACAATCTTATGCCGACAACACTTTATTTTTTGAGTTAAGATATACATGGATGAACCATCAATCTGTTCGTGCCAAACCTCTCTAACAATCTGCCTTATTTCATCATTGGAACACCATCTTTCTTGGAATTTGAATCGGCGTTTAGATCTCTCAGTCCTCGGATTAGAGTCTAAGAGAAGAGGGGAGTGATCTGAGCCTAATTCTGACAGTCTAATAACCGTTGCATCGGGATAGAGTTGCTGTCAATCAACTCCTACCAGGAATCGGTCCAGTCTTTCCTGTATCAACTCATCACCCATCCATCTATTCGACCAAGTAAATGGTCTTCCAACCATACCAATATCAATCAGGAAATTATCATCAATAAAACTGTTAAAGGTTTCAATAGAAGAAGGAGATTTAGCACCCCCATCTGCTTTCTCCAATTGATTAGAAATGACATTAAAATCACCCATTAACACAACCTTACCATCAAACTATTGGGTGACTGAAGTTAATTCAGCAAACTGAGCCATTCTATGTTGATCATCTGAACTGAGATAACTACCTAAAACACCATAGGAATAATTAGAACCAGCTGTTAGAACTGATACCGCAATGAAGAATCCACCATGATGTAGTATCTGAACAGTGCAACCATCCCTCCATGCCATTGCCAAACTCCCTGATAATCCATCTGGATCCACAATAAACCATTCCTCGAAATCACAAGATCTTAGTTTTCCTTCAACTTGTTGAGATTGATTTTTTGTTTCACAAATAAAACCAACCTCGGGGGAGTAGGATTTACAAATCCTTTTAAGATTGTGGATTGTCAGGGGTCTCCCCAAACCCTGACAATTCCACGAGAGCAGTTTCATATTTCTTTGGGTGCCACTTGAAGGCTGGCACCCTCCATCATCATAGAATCAGAGACAATATCATTAAGACAAATTTTCTTTGAAATATCTTCAATACCATTACCTCCACTCCTCCGTTTGAAACCTATCACAGACTTTCTGGCAAGTTATTTCAGGTTTGGCTTTTTGTTCTTCTTTTTAAGCTTGGATATGATATTGTTATTGTGTTGGACATTATTCATGGGGTAAGATATCTCCAATAAAGCATTAGAAGAAGAATTAGTATCAGTAGTCGTACCTGTGTTTTCTGATTCACCCTCATTTTCTGCTCTAAAACTCGAATTGGCAGCAATTTTTTCATTATTCTATTTTTCCTGATCATCTTGCACACTCATTTTTGAGAAATTGTCAAAAAGCCAAGTAGGTGGAGATTTTTTCTTCGGTTGAGCTGGAATAGAACCATCCCAAGGTTGGTTAGGATTGAAGGAAGCTCTCTTTTCAGTTAAACGCCAACCGACTTGATCTACCTTAAGCCATTCACCAACTCTATCTTTCTTGATATTGTTTTGGGCAGAATCATCAATAAAAATTTGGCACTTCTTAGATTTATGTCCCAATTTTGTACAATAAGTACAGAACACACCTATACGTTCATAGCGTATTCCAATTTCCAGCATTTTTTGATTAGGATCAAGCAATTTCAGTGTATCCCTCACTCTTTTATCACCGTTCAGTTCCACTTTAGCCTTCACTATGCGTGTATCTTTGCCTCTAACTTCATATAGAGCAACATCTTCAATTTGACCAAGTTTGCCACCCAATTTTCGGCCAACCTCAAGCATTTTGTATTATTCAGGCAATACCCAAAATTGTGCCCATACAAGAAAAGAAGAGATGTGATTATCCTCCATGTTTATTGACTGCTTCCATCTGCCAACATGAATAATAAAACTCTTGAATAACCAAGGTGAACCCCTTTCAATTCGAGTCATATCAGAGTCATTCTCAAAGAAAAATTAAAACTGGTTCTTGGATTTTTCGACGACTCTGAATTCTTCTGATTTATTCTATATTGCATAGAGAGCTCCTTCCATGGTACATATGAAAAAGATCCGATCTGATAAAATTCTTTTGGATAGGCTCTGTGTACATGCTTAAATTCCTTCAGAAACATCTTCATACACTATAGTAGAGGCGGAGCATCGTGGTGAAAAATTGGGGACATCACGCAGAGCCGCTGCAAAACAAGCTTCTGAAGCGCGGACTCCTCGTGCCACGAATTAGCGGTGATTGCATCGCAAAACGCCATCATGTGAAGATTTGTTAACTCAATTTCTCCTTTACCCCTTTTAATTTATTCTACAAATACTAATTCATTCTTCCCCAAATTAAGCATAACCCTGCGAAGAGTCCTTGGAAGCGCGCAAACTTTGTCGTCGCTGCTCCACTGTGAACGTGCTGCCGATCCTGGGTCCTCTGCTCGCCGTGCACGGAACTGTTGAGCCACCCACCACCGTTCGCCATCCTGAGCTTTCGCGGCCTCTTTCTGTCCCTGGTTAGTTCTAACACTTTGAGCTTTCATTCGTGCTTTCACCCCTTGTTCACAATTTTGAACAAGAATTTGTCCATATCTTCTATTAATTGTCGCTAACTACTGCTGTTTAGGGTTAGGGATTTGATTCATGTGACTTGGTTCCATATGAGCAAGCTCAGCTGGCTAATCATTATTCTGTTTCTGTCATAACTTTAACTACTTGAAACGTGTGTCTTGATCAGCAAGAATAAATTGCTCTGTTATTTTTTTTCTCTTAAGTAATGAGACTTGATTGGTTTTAATTAATCTCATATATCTCTCATGTAGAATCATGAAGATAAATGTAGAATGTCATGAAGATTTCATCATGACGTTAAGATCATTAAAGATATTGCATAGTGAATCAGATAAACTTTATTCCTAATATGTAACCTTAGTTAAACAATATGAAAAAAAAACATATGATTTGTTCAAAATGATCATAGCCTGTATGAAAGTATTTTGGCTTCAATTTCAGATCCACCACCACTTGCAGATACAATATCATAGCTACCTCTGCTGTCTAAGTCAAATTGAATTGAACCCTCTTCAATCTTAGGCTTTTGATCAATATTTTCTTCTCCCCTTATTACTTCATGGTAATTATGGAAACCTGAACCATAAACTTAACTATAAAAATCATTCACGTCTGATTGCTTTGTTTGCTATCTTTGTTGTTCATGTTTTCCATGAAATTGGACAAGGTATAGTTGTGTTCGGTCAACTGAGCTCTTGATGCTTCTAGATTATTGCCTGAACCTTTCATGGAAAGTGACGTCTGAGCTTTCTCTAACAGCGTGCAAATACTTCCCTTGAGCTTCTATTCTCATCTGAAATTTCTTCTGTACCTATTGGTTAGGAAGCATGTTTTATTTTTATTTTTCATTTTTTTTGGTTAAACTATGCCAAATTATACCATTTTTTTCAAGGTTTGATAAAAATACCAAAAATAAATGTATAAAAATACCAAGTGTACTATTCTCTAAATCTTATAAGTGATAAATACATATAGCTGTTCTTCCAATCTCTTTTGGACTTCAATTTGATGTCTTAATGCCTCTGCTATTGGAATTTTTCTGTTTTGAGAATATGTAAGAGGATTTAGGAGAATTGAGGGAATATTTGGTGTCAAAGATTTTTGCTTTGGAATTAATGTTATTGACATTAGAGAAAAAGCATAAATCATGTCTATGAACATGGAGCTTCTTCGGTTGTGACTATAATGTTGAGATGTTTGGCTAAGTGAGCTTTTTGTTCTGCTTTATTTTTTTTACTACTTCCTTTCTAATCAAATTCCCTTTCAAACTCTGAATCTTCTTGATTCGGTTTTCCTTTATACAACATGTCTTTCGCCAATTTAATTTGATACCTTAAAATTTAAAAATTATCATTTCAGCAAAAATAATGTATGTTGTGTAAAATATTTTACAATTCTTTTACATTAAAATTGATCTCTCTCACAAAATTACTGTCAATAACAACTATTCACTGTTGACAGAATATTTTTTGGGATCTAGATTAAGCCAATTCAATCCATACATATTTGTACTTAACTTCATGATTTAGAAGAGTTAGGATTGTTGAACCATACTCATGATTTAGAAGAGTTACACATTTTATTTGTTAGCTACAACTTCCCATAAAACACCAATTAACTTGTGAAGATGTGTATATGCCATGTGATTCTTGTTAAGTACTTCCAACATAAAGGACCGAATCTTTAATCATTAGTTCACAAAAATAATATTTATTTCCAGTTTAACTCTTGCTTCATCATATGGAAAGAAAGATTCTGATTCTGTGCTAGGAATTGTAAGATTTTACCTTGTTAGAGACCTTAATGTTCACAGATTAGGATCTTGAGACGAGTAGATTCTTTCTTTTTTCTTTTTATTTACTTGGCATTAAATTAATTAAATAATAGTAAAGTTTAATTAATCTTGGTTGACTTAGGTCATTTTGATGTAGAGCAGTTTAAGGAGCACAGGTTCATCATCCATTTGGTAGTTACTTTGATCTATTGATTTTTGAAGTTTTGGATTTGAATTATAGAAGAAAAATCAAAGACTTGGTTATAACCATCTTATTTCTTTCATAAAACATCAACTAAATTGGATTAGTTTAATTAAATTTTAAATAATAAGAACTAAACTTTCAGCATCTCAATTTAGATAAACATAATAAATAACTAATAGTTTAGACTTTAGATGCCAGTATCTTATATGAAATTAAGACTGCAATAGTTTAATTAAGACTTTATTTTGCTATCTTTGTTGTTCATGTTTTCCATGAAATTGGACAAGACAGAGTTGAATTCGGTCAATTGAGCATTGGAGATGGTTCTAGATTACTGCCTGAACCTTCTATGGAAAGTGTCTTCTGAGCTTTCTCTAACACATCTTGCAAATACTTTCCTTGAGCCTCTATTCTCATCTGCAATTTTTTCTGTACCTATTGGTTATGATGCATGTTTTATTTTTTATTTTTCAATTTTTTCAGTTAAATTATGCCAAATTATAATATTTTTTTTCCAAGGATTGATAAAAATACCAAAATTTTATGCATAAAAATACCAACTGTACTATTATCTGAATTGTATAAATGATAAATACATCTAGTTGTTCTTCCAGTCTCTTTTGGATTTCAATTTGATGTTTCAATATCTCTGCTCTTGGGATTTATCTATTTTGTTCAAGAATAAATGTAGAGAAAGCTCTTGGAAACTGAAATTGTGCTCTTTTAATGCAGATTGATTTGAAGGTGAGATTGCACAGAAGCTCTTCAACGAAGAAGGTTCTGGTGCAGGAAGCAACGTTGTAACCCAAGTGTGTGTCTGTTTTCGCTGTTGGTAAGAATTGCAAAATTACTTGCAACAAATAACCTTCTAGAGGACAATCTAATCAAGGTTATTTTTCTTTCAATATTGTTAATTGTTATGAGTATGACAATTTTGATTTATTAATATTGTTCTATTCATCTTTTGCCTATGTGAGTAGTTTAATTGAGCAGTCTCCTAGTTAGGAAAAGGAAAATAATAAGAAGGAATTGAGACTGATGTATACGATAATATTTTGAATGTGTTATAAGCAACACTCAACATTGGAAACTTCTCAACACTATAACTTTTTCCTATTATCAGTACTATCAAAGTGTTATAAGCTATATTCTGGTTGTTTTGGATATTGTTGGATAATTGGTAATACAGTATATTGGGTGACAGTCTAATTTTGATAAACTCTGATTGATGAATGATATCTTGAAATCAAGAGGGATTTCTTAGTCCTAACAAACATATAGACACATGGGTCTTTATCCCTCCTTTTATTTGTCTGATTGGTAACTGTTATGTTTGACAAAATGCTACAGAATATAGAAGTTGCTTTTGTATTATTATTTATGGGAAATTTGAAAATAGTACTTAACTAGTTTAAGCAGCTACCTAGCTTGGTTGGTTTAAATATTAGTTGTTGGGAGAGAAATTGGTATACAAAAGAACTCAATTATATGCTTTATTATTATTACTATAATTATTAATGTCATAGCATCTTCCTTCCATTTCTCAAATCCAAATAAGGGTACCCCAATAATTCGGCTGTACTATGTACATTTGTCATAGCTTATGGTTTCATGCATTCATAACCATGCCTTTTTTAGTTTTATTTCTTATAATTCAGATTCTTAAGTCCAAATTTTCTAGTTTATCTCCTTTTCAGGAAATATTATCCATATCAATTGAGGTAGAAAGAAAAAGATGAAGGCGATGGAGAGTGCTCTGGTTTATCTGTTTCAACGGCAGGGTGAGGAGCTGCCACCAGACATCGCTGCAGGGATGAGTTTTGTGGAAGGATAGGGTAAAAAATAGAATATTAGAATTGGAGATATTTTGCATTGAAGCAAACATTTTATTGAATTAGATTGAGCAACTCTTTGAAAGAGATTTCTTTTTGTTAGTATTTTGATGGATATATATATTTCCTGCTTTGCTTATATTTCAATTTTGTTTCTGCTACAAGTTTAGATTCTAAGGTTGAAAATATTCAATTTTAAATTTAAAAAAAATAATTGAATAATATTTTAAACCAATTATGCATGTTTTTTTGAAAGACCCAAATTATTTTTAATTTCTCGTAAATTAGCGGCGGTTTTAAACCGCCTTTGATTTGGTTCGATGGTTATAAAAATTAGTATATTTGGCGGCGGTTTGTAACCGTCAGTATCTCTTACAGAAACTATACTAGCATTTAGTGGCGGTTTGAAACCGCCACTAAATGTGCGGCCACTTGGATAAGAGAAGAAAGTAGAAGAAGATGGAAAAGACTTTGACGAAGAAAATACAAAGAAAGGTGTAACCATGGAGGCGGCGGAGTGAAACCATAGCAGAGCGTGAAGGAACTCATGGGGCGCTAGATGAGGAGTACGTACTCCCACTTATTGTGGGTCTATAGTTAAACTCGATATAACCCAAAAGTTTACCACTGTTGGATCATGTTGCTTGATTGTTTTAATATACAGTAACCTACTTTATGTTAGAAATCTTGGTGACGGAAAATGCGTTATTGGATGTAAGTATGGTAGTACATTTGTTACGGACTAAGTTAACGCAAGTTGATAATCTTAAAAATGAACATGCAAGATTTCATTTTCAACGCTAAAATCATGAGATAGGTGCAATTACGGTGAATTGAATCGGAGGCTATTCGGTCAAATGCAAATTTAATGTAATAGTATCATACATAGAAAATAATAACATAGACATGTAGCATTATTTTATTTTTTAGTTGTAATTTTATTTTCTTGTATCTTATTCATATCATTTCATATCACTAAATCTTGTTTTCGGAAAGGGAGAAAAAAAATTAGGGTTAGTGGGAGTACGTACTCCGTACTCTGTACAATTTTGAAAATCGAAGATGAGCGGTGGAGTGAGCAGGGAAGAGACTTTGAGGGTGAAACACGGTGAGGCAGCCGATAATGTCGGCGAAAGAGATAAGGGGGAGAGCGGGGGAGGGATTGCATCAGGAGAAAAGGAGGATCATATTTCGGGAGGGGTTTCTAAACCTTTGAAGGTTTCTTTCAGGGACAAAGTTGTGGGTTCCAAGATTGCTAAAGCTTTTTCACTTGTTGAAACTTTATCAGGAGATAACATTGCGATAGTTTCTGGGAAGCAAGGAGATCTCTTACCACCGAGTGTCACATTTACCCAAGAAGCTAAGAATTGCTTGGCAGAACCTTATAAGGATGCTATAGTAATTAAGGTGCTAGGTAAACATTATAGCTACACTGCATTGTCTCATAAACTCCGAACGGTATGAAGGATTAAGGGAGGTTTTGATTTATTGGACGTGGGATTTGACTACTTTCTTGTGAAGTTTGATGTGGCTGAGGAGCGAGAAAAGGTTCTCTTAGGAGGTCCATGGATGATTGAGGGAAATTGTGTGGCTGTGAAGCCTTGGGACCAAGAGTTTAGATCAAGTGAAAACTGTTTTGGAGCAACTTTAGTGTGGATTAGAATTTCTGGATTACCAATTTGGTGCTACCAAGAAGATGCAATGCTCCGTGTTGCGGCTGCAGTTGGCATTCCCGTTAAGGTTGATTTGGCAACAAAATTAGCTGAAAGAGGACGATATGCTCGAGCCTGTGTTCAGATAGATTTAGGATTGCCAGTGACTAAGAAGATTCTTGTTGAAGGTGTTGAATATGAGGTTGAATATGAAAGTCTTCACCTTATTTGTGGCTCCTGTCTCAAGTTTGGTCATGATATGAAGGTGTGCAAGACTGACAGCAATGCAGGAGGAGGAACTAATGCCAAGGTGATCAGCGATGTAGCAAAACAGCCAGAAAGCTCAAATTCAAAAAATCCAATGCATGTGGAAAAGGCAAGTTTTCATTTTGGCAAGAATCTTGGAGATGAGACTGTAAATGTTACTGTCCCGAATTTGGTGGAGAGTTAAGTATGATTTTGTTTTCGAAATTTATTATAATTTTTATTCTTCAAAAATTATATATATTAAATAGATTGATTTTATGTTATTTCAAAAAATAATTAACTCATCATCTTATAGTGATATTTTTACAAACTTAATTATTTCATTGGATTAACCGATTAGGCTGTCTATAAAGAAAGAAAATAGAAAATAATTGGCCTCTCGCTAGAATTGCTCTCCTTATTGTCCAAAGCTCGCTGGTCAAGCAATGCGGATTAAAGGAACTTTTTTTTTTATGATCTCAAAACTTTAGTGTAATCCAATATTTTTGGCGAATTAAGAGGCCAATCCAGCATACTACAACCCATTTGGTATCTCTACTTGTAACCCATTTGCTATCTCTACTTGTAAATGGCACTGTGCGAAAGCGTCCTCACCCAAACTCTTTGCAGAATTTACCAGTAGATAAGGATGGAGCATCGACGGCAGGTATGGTGCAAGTTTCGACGGAGAAAATTGGGCTGCCACTTGAGAGTCCATTAAAGGCAGGATTGTCGAAGACAGGGACAACATGTTGAGTCTCGGGTTTGTTATTGGAGCTCCCTTTTTGCTGTTTTTTATGGATAGTTTCAATATCATAGCCTGGAATGTGAGGGGTGCGTCTAACAAGATGGCCCGTGTGCATTGCAACAATTTGGTGAGAATATATAAACCATCTTTCTTCTTTCTCTTTGAGACTCATACTGTGTTTAATAATTTGAAGAATTTTTGGGATAAGTTGGGTTTTCATTGTGTTGGTATTGAGGAAGCAGTAGGACACAGGAGTGGCATTTGGTTTCTCTCTTCTATTGCTAATACTTCTTGTGTGGTTATTGATCAAATTGACCAATGTATCACAGTGAAAGTGAGTGTGGGTAACTTAGTTTGGCTTTGTAGTGCAGTATATGGGAGTCCTCAATTCGAAAAAAGATGTATGCTTTGGGATCATTTGCGTTCTATTAATTCAGGCCATAATAGACCATGGATGGCCATTGGTGATTTTAATGAGATTGTGGCACCAGATGAGAGTACAGGTGCTTATTTTTCTTCTCACAGAGCTAGTCTATTAGCTACTACTCTAGATGACTGTGAGCTCTTTGATCTTAAAGTGACTGGTAGGAGATATACTTGGTATAAAGCAGTTCAGGCTGGCAGGGACTTGGCTAAAAGGTTGGATAGAGCTCTAGTTAATGAGGCGTGGATGACAATGTTTCCTGAGGGTTGTTCTAAAATTCTTAGCAGGCTTCATTCTGATCATTGTCCTATTTTATTTCGTTGTCATGGTAGCCCGAGAGTGAAAGGTTCTCGTCCTTTTAGGTTCCAAGCTGCGTGGGCAACACATCCTTCTTATAAACATGTTATTAGTAAGGCTTGAAATCAAGAGTTTGGAGGCGTTACTGAAAGGCTTAAGATGGTTCAACAGGCTTCTTTGGACTTCAACTCAAAGATTTTTGGAAATATTTTTGTGCGAAAAAATAAGGTGGAATATCAGATTGATCAGATTCAACGGCGTTTGGAGGTTACCGATGTGTTATCTCTGAGAATTAAAGAAGCTGAACTGAGGGAAGATTACAATAGGCTTTTATTGCAAGAGGAACTTTTTTGGTACCAGAAATCTAGAGAGCAATGGGTCAAGTATGGGGATAGAAACACTAAATTCTTTCATCTTCAGACTTTGGTGCGTAGAAACCATAATAGAGTACATGGATTATATGTTAGAGATGGGTCTTGGTCTACTGATCCAGATATTCTCCAGGAAGAAGCCCTCTCTTTTTACAAGAATCTCTTTGGTACAACGGAAGAGGTTGAGGTTGATTGTTTAGGGGATGTTCCGATGCCCACTCTAAGCACTGAGGCTTGTGCTAGGTTAATTGACCCTGTCTCTTTTGCGGAAGTCAAGTCAGCAGTATTCAGTATGAGCCCTTTTAAGGCTCCTGGTCCAGATGGCTTTCAAGCTTATTTTTTTAAAGAATATTGGGAGATAGTAGGCACTGAGATTTGGAATATTGTCCGGAGCGCTTTTTTGGGAGAGTTCTTAAATCCTAGCATCATGGAAACTCTGATTGTGCTTATTCCTAAAATTGATAATCCTACCTTTATGAAGGATTTCAGGCCTATTAGCTTGTGTAATGTGGTTTATAAAATTATCACCAAAGTATTGACTAACCGACTTCGGCCTTTTCTTCCAGATATTGTTAGTCCTTTACAAGGAGGTTTTATTCCGGGTCGTGGTGCTCCTGATAATATTATTGTGGCCCAAGAAATTTTGAATTTCATGAAGCACACAAAATCCAAGAAAGGTACTCTTGCTTTTAAAATTGATCTTGAAAAAGCTTATGATAGGGTGGATTGGAGGTTTTTGGAGAGTACTCTCATTGCTTTTGGTTTTCCTATCATCACTGTTAATTTGATTATGACTTGTGTCCGTGCATCCTCTCTTTCTATTATGTGGAATGGGAATAGATTGGATAGTTTTGCTCCTAGAAGGGGGCTTAGACAGGGCGATCCAATGTCTCCTTACTTATTTGTGCTTTGTATGGAAAGACTTGCCTGCTATATATCTCATAAGGTGGTCGAGGGTGTGTGGAAACCAGTTTCTGTCACTAGGGGTGGCCCAAAATTTTCTCATTTGATGTTTGCAGATGATCTCTTACTCTTCTGCCAGGCTACAAAAAGTCAGGTCCAAATGGTCATGCATTCTCTTAATATTTTTTGCAAGGCATCTGGCATGAAAGTGAATCTTGAAAAGTCTAAAGCTTTTTGTTCTAAAAATGTGACTGCTCGTAGAAGAGATATTTTTACTAGTGTTTCTTCAATACGTTTTGCTTTGGACTTAGGAAGATATCTTGGAGTTAACCTTAATCATTCCCGTACCAGTAGGGCTTCTTTTCATTCGGTGATTGAAAAGGTGAGGGGAAGATTAGCTAATTGGAAAGGAAGGCTTCTAAATAAAGCAGGGAGACTTTGCCTGATCAATTCTGTTGCAGCATCCATTCCTGTCTATCATATGCAGGTATCCTTTTTTCCAAATTGGGTTTGCGATAAATTATCTTCTATGATGAGACAGTTCCTTTGGAAGGGTCAAGTTGATGGTAGAGGTCTTTCTCTTGTTAATTGGAGGACCGTGATCACTCCAAAAAAATTTGGTGGCCTGGGTGTTAGAGACCCTGCGTGTGTTAATATATCTTTACTTGGTAAATTGGTGTGGCAACTTTTTCATTGTCAGGACAAGCCTTGGGTTGCTCTATTGAGGGCGAAGTATCTGAGGAATGAGGGAGTTTTAGATGGCCTTGTCTCTTGAAACGCTTCTCGTGTTTGGAAGAGTATCTCAAAGGCTTTTGGTGCTCTTAAGGATGCCTTCTCTTGGTGCGTTGGGTCACTTGATCAATCTTTTTGGTTTGACAATTGGAGTATTGAGGGCCCAATTGCTCAAGATGTCCCTTTTGTACATATATCTGACTCTGATTTAACTATTAGAGACGTTTGGAAAGATGGTCAATGGAATCTCCATGATATTTTCTCTATCATTCCAGAAGATGTCAAACAGCGTTTGAATGCTTATAATCCGGATTTGAATGCTGGAGAGAGTTCGGGTTGGTCGTGGGGTGTGGCATCTTCTAGACTCTACTCAGCTAGGAGTGGGTACAGTTGGCTAGCCAAAAGAAAGTTTGACTGGAATGAGCATGATAATTGGTTGTGGGTATGGCGTCTGCATATTCCTGAGAAGTATAAGTTCTTGATTTGGCTCAGTCTCCATAATGCTATTCCTACAGCAGAGTTTCGTTTGGGTCGTGGTTTAGCTTTATCTAGCACCTGTCATCGGTGTCAGAATGGTTCTGAATCCATTCTTCATTGTCTTCGGGAGTGCCCTAGTGCCAAGGAGGTCTGGACCCTTTTAGGCTTGTATTCAGATAACTCGAATTTACATGATTGGCTCTACAGAGGTGCAAGGAGTGGAGATGCTTTTCTTTTCTTTTCGACTATCTGGTGGATTTGGAGAAGCAGGAATCATGACTTATTTAATATAGATGATTCATGGAGTGCTAGTAAAGTGGTGAGTTTGATTCGTAGTTCAGTAAGGGAGTTTCACACTATTTTTGCTATGCATCAATCTCTGTCTCCTCTTTCACTTTGTTTGCATTGGGTTCCACCTCCAGTTCATTCTGTTAAATTGAATTGTGATGTTAGTTGGTTTGCTCCTTCTGGCTATGCTGGTTTTGGTTGTATTATTCGCAATCCTGATGGATGTTGGTTGAAAGGTTGCACTGGAAAAGTCGAAGTGTGCAGTGTTCTTTTTGCTGAATTGTATGCAATTTGGAGAGGTTTACTTCTTGCTTGGGAGAGTGGATTTCGTGAGGTTATTTGTGAAACAGACTGTTTAGAAGCTCTTTTCTTGGTAAATCAAAGAATGCTTAGTAAGGATATTCCGGAATGGGATTTGGCAAAGCATATTCAGGAGGTTATGAATTGGAATTGGAGAGTCTCTATTCTTTTAATTCAGAGGACTGCAAATAGTGTTGCAGATTGTATGGCTAAAGCAGCTGCTTCTGTCGCGGACATTCACTCGAATTGGAGCCAACCATGGAGTGAGCTTCAACATCTAATAGATTTAGATATGACCCTAGCCAATTAATTTGGTTTTGTCTCTTTTTTCTTTCTTTTCTATTTAGTCACAAAAAAAAATATCACTAAATCTTAAATTTTTAGGTGATGCATATCTCAAGTATGATGATTGTGCAGTTGACGCTCTTGATTTAGTGCCTTTTCATATTCCAGGACCAATGAGTATGCCTTAATTAGGAAAATATCAAAAAAGATTAGAAAAAAATCAATGTAATTTATTAGGATATTATTCCATAACGAGCGTAGTCTATTAGAAAGAAATAAATAATTATTTAAAAAGTATTATTTTTATTATTCATATTTTTTCATCTGAGATTACAAGGTTCTTACCAATATATAGACCAAGAGTACGTTAAGAGTACGCTCGTTATTGAATAATATACTAATAAATTACATTGATTTTTTCTAATCCTGTTTGATATTTTCCTAATTTTTTTCATAATTATGATATTCTAATACGAGCATTCAGCCAATCAAAATTCAAAGTTAGTAGTTGTAAATAAGTTAATGCCTTAAGAGGGTGGAGAGGGATTTTCACTCTTCATATATATCTCTTGTTGCTTCTTATTTCTACTGTCTAAACTTTGCTTATGGAATTGCTATTTCTTTTCCAGTTTAAATCAGACTATTTTAATGTTTGCCTCTGAGTTAATTAAGAGAAAGAACTTCACTTTTATCGCAACATATATAGTTGATTCATGAATTGCTTGATTTTAATTATAACTAGCAGCGAAATATGAATTTTGGTATCTAACATAACTGTTTATAATAATCACAATCATTTTTAATGTAACTGAGATTGTAGTTTAATTTTTGTAATTTTAGAAATTAATACTGAAATTAGGAAAGAAATGAATAATTATTTAGAAAAGTACTATTTTTATTATTCATATTTTTTCATCTGGGATTACAAGGTTCTTACTAATATATAGACCAAGAGTACACTAAGAGTACACTCGTTATTCCTAATAAATTACATTGATTTTTTTTTTCTAATCCTCTTTGATATTTTCTGATTTTGTTCCCTGAGTATGATATTCTAATACGAGGATTTAGTGAAGCCAATCAAAATTCAAGGTTTGCAGTTGTAGATGAGTTAATACCTTAAGAGGGTCGAGAGGGTTTTTCATTTTTCATATATTTTTCTTGTTGCTTCTTATTTTTACTGTTTAAACTTTGCTTATGAAATTGCTATTTCTTTCCCAGTTTAAATCAAACTATTTTAGAAACGAAATAATTAATACTAGATTTAATTAGGACTTCAATATTTTTTTCCAATTAAATATACGTCATTCTAATTTTGTGGCGATTCATTAATTTTTTTTTATTTATAGAATTTGGAGTGAATGTGATGAGGTTGGTAAATTTTTTTCCTAAATACTTTTGAATTAAGACAAAAACAGTTTAGAATATACATTGCTATTATAATAACAAAAAATAGATATTAATCAATGATATTTTTTTTGAAAATATGTTTATTTTACATACTAATAAAAAGTAATTTACTTGTTAGTCTTATATAATTTTACTTCTTTAACATATAAAATTATCACCATAACTGTCGAAAATATTACGTACACACGGTGGGAAATAATTTTATTTTGTTTGTATTTTCTATATGTACTTTTAAAAATTTATTAATTATGGTATTAAACAATTAAAAAGTAGATATAGTCATAAAAGAATGTAAAATCAAATTTAAATGGTAAATTAAATGAAATTATTTAAGTAGTACGGAAAAAACTAAGAAAATTAAATGAAACTATCACATAGTCCTTTCACTATCACAAACAAACATTGGGCTAAAAAAGAAAATTAAAAAAACCAAGAGAAAATTTAAACTTTGAAAGAGCCTTTAAGAAAGTATATATATTTTCATCATATGAAATACTAAAATCATATAGTTTGATTATGAACATAAAAAAGTAGAGGCAGTAAACAAAAATTCAATTACAAATTTACAATATAACAAACAACTTTAAAAAATTTTACTCTCATTAGAAAAACTTCCATTTCATAGGGTCGGTTTTGAACAACTGAAG
>NC_029777.3:94016375-94026220 GCF_000817695.3 Arachis duranensis | reverse complement strand
CCACCCATCAAAGAATTATATCGTTTTTTATTCTAAAAACGAGACTATAAAGATGATCATTAATCACCCTTATAAGGTATCGTCCTTTTGTTTGCAGTGAGTTTAATTGCATAGAAATTAATTACTCGTCCCTAAAAGATACATCCTTTAGCATCACCGTCTAAGACATATTTTAAAATTACAAAATCAAATAAACCTAACGAACAAAAAACACTGAAATTGGAGAAGAGTATTTAATAAGGGTAACTCGCCAATGACATCTTCCATGCTGCTAGTGTTTGCATCTGAAGCTTATCGGAAGCATCACGCACCCCTTGATCTGCTGGTTCTTCGGCCTTTGAGCCCTTGAAAGCTTCACTGAATTGAAGTCCAGTGGGTAGTATACTTGTTCAACACCTTCACCTCTTCCACCTTCTCTCCTTTTTTGTGTTTGATTATGTTTCAGCCACTAAAACAACCACAAATATTTAAACTTGAAATTAATAATTTAAGTAAAGAATGAAAAACAAAAATAAAATCCTCAATGACATGTAATAATTTAATAATTTTTCAAACAAATAAAATAAAATATAATCTTCTTTATTTTTGTATTTTCTAATTATAACCACCTTTCCTTTTCATCACTTACAAAACTCGTACATATTCAAAGATTTTAAGATTTGTATTGTAGTTGTTAATTTATGTAAATTTGTTAGAAAAATATACATGTACAACTAAACTTTTGAAAAGTAAAAATAGATTCAATTCCATAAAAAAAATCAAAGATATATTTGATTCGAAAATATAGCAAGAAAACAGAAAAAACATCACTTTTAAATGAGCTTTGAGTTTTAATATTTTAAAATTTGTTCACAAAATCCTTAAACAATCTCTAAAAAGACTACTATTATCACGTCTTTATATAGGCTTAATTTTATCGTCATCGGATGAAAAAAAATGAAAAGAGACATGGAGCTTTGACTTCGAAAAAATCAATCCCACAAAAAAAATGACAACAATAATAAATTTACTAGTCACCATAACAAAAGCCATACTCTAGAACAATTTTCTTGAAAAACTTGCACTATCAAAAGAACTCAAAAGTCAAATAAATATACAATAAATGGAATTTTAATAAGTCATTTAAAATTTTTTTTTGCATAAAACACACTTTCAAAATAAGTGGAAACTCATTAAAAATTTTCATGCAATAGATTAATTTTCCAATATACCAATTTAGTAAGTGTAATACTAGTAGTAAGTACCTTGAATGTAAGAATCTCAATAGTTAGAGTTAATGTAGCCTTGAGAGTGAATTTTGAAACAACATTATGTTCAGAAGAGAACTCAGTGTCATCTTCCTTCTTGAAACTACCATATTGAATTAGTATTTCTTTGATTAGAATTTATCTATTTGATACAAAAGGATTCAAACATGAAATAAATAATTTAATTGAAGAAGGAAAGATAGAAGAATAAAATCCTCAATGATTGGGTGTAGAAAAGTTTTAGAATTTGAAATCGGGGGTGTGCAAAATAATCATATATTGAAGATTTAAATTTGGACTAATATTTCAAGAGTCACCAGCCAATTTTCACCTGTTTCTCCCTTCTTCTTCTGTCTTGATTGAATGTTTTTTTTTTTTTTCTGCAAGAAGACCTATAATTGAAGAAGCAACTAAATTCAAAACTAAACACTAACAAAATTGGTGAAGTCAAATTATATTAAAAAAGCAGATAGTAATATATGTTATAAGTTTTGGCCAATTTTAATTACTGATCTAATAAACCTATAAACCAATATGAAGAAGAAGAAAAAAAGAGCTCCAATGAACAACTAACTGCTATGGTCAAGATAAAGATATTTTTTGCTCTAATTTTAGTTAGTAATATATCACTTGAATTATAGTCATGCAATAGTTATTTTTAAATAGAAAAGACTAAATCTTTCTTCTGCTTTTGTAATTGAAGAAAAGAAAATAAAAATTATCAAGTGAGGAAAAAGACCTTGAGAGAAAAAAAATAGTTATTTTAAAAAATTAAAACTTAAAAAAAATTAGTCAGCATCGTCACGATTTCTGCCTTCGTCCCCATCGTATCTGAATCCACAATAACAAAAAATTAATAATGCTAATAATAAATTCCTCAAAAGCTAAACTAAAACAAAAATGAAACAAAAATTGTAAAGGAAAAGACTTTGAGGAACATCTTCGGTGTAATTTTAAACTTTGATTTTTAATGAAAAATTGCGCTCAAAATTTAGTGTTCAAATCCTAATTTGAAAAGAAAGATCGCACTCAGAGAGTTCGGCTTTAGAAGTTAGCATTCCGTTTTCTTTCGCTAAATGGTGGTTTTGGGATTGCTGTGAGATTGCATTGACTCCCTTAAAACCCACTGGACAAAGGACTCTCCGATAATCAGAGTCTTTATCATCTTGATCTCTATTTAATTATAATTAAGTTTAATTACGATATTGGTTTATAAGCTATTGGCCAAATTTTTTTTTGTCTCCAACCTTAATATAAAATTATCTCTAATATTCAATGTAGTTTTAAAATTGTCCTTTTACCTAAATCCTAAAATTCTAGACTAAATTATCCTTAAAAAATTATAAAATTAAAACAAAGGGAAAAAAAGAAAGAGAACGGACATTGAGAGAGAAAAAGAGAACTACGAGGAATGGAAGAAGAAGAAGGGGAGAGGGAAAAAGAAGAAGGGGGAAGAGGAAGGTGGCGACGACGCCGGCGAGGGAGGACGGACGTCGCACGCCGCGTCACCGTTTCTGCTCCTGTGTCAGTGTTCGACGTCGACACCAGCAGATCGGTGAGGGAGGATGTCTGTTGTGTCGCCATTTCTACTCCTCTTCTTCGCTCCCTTGCCGGTCATCGTTGTCCTTATGGCTCACCGTTTGCCGCTACTATTCGTAGTTTCTGGATAATTGGATAATTATCGGACCCCGTCCCTTTAAAGGGGCGTGAGTCGATCTTCGGGTTTGAGTTTGGGCTATTTTGTGGTTGGTGACTTGATGTCACCGCCGTATAGGCTACGTTTGGTACTTGGGCTTAGGTTGGTGCAAGATTCTCTAGGGGGTTGTACTCTCCTCGAAGATTTCCAAAGGGTTCTAGTTGCCCATCAGCCCGAAAGCCATTGGCTTCTTTCGACAGAAAATTTCTATAAACGGCGCCAATGTTCAGGACTGACTTGGCTACACTTGGCTGGTTGTGGCAAATGTTCAGGTCGTTGAGCAAATGAGGATGAGATATGCAAAAACACTTCGATGCCCAAATCAGAATGGGCCTAAGAAGTTGAGTTTAGGTCTGTCGCATACTTTGGGGGAGTTGAAGACTCCCCTATATATGTATTTCTCATCGGATCTTCATAAATTAGAAATATACGATGCGTATATCAAATTTAATGTGAGAGTGAAAATTCTCGTAGACTCAGAATCGATTTGGGATCCTAGGTCGAACAAGGTGAGGTAGGCCTAAAAATTGGCTCTTTATTGGGCCGCCATTCTAGGACCCTAGTCCATAACAATTACCCACTAAATATTATATCCAGCTCCATGTATAAAACACGGCTCATTTTCTTTAAATTTTGAAATTTGTATATTTTAATGAAGACCACTTTGTATTCTACAAATATTTTAGTGTAAAAAATAACAAGAGAATCTAAACATTTCACGTACAAATTTCACAATTATAATACACTTGTAAACTCATACTAGCTACCATTTCTTCTTTGTTTCACCTTACAAATCCACTACCTCTTCTTTTTTTAAAACTACCTTTTTAACAGCCACAGTAAGACTTGAGGCCAGGGAAGTATCAGCGTTTAATTTGTTTCTATATTCAATTTTTTATTTTTTAAAATCGTAAAAAAAGTCACAACCTGCAAAATATTAAAAACAAACTTTTTGTAACCCTTGAAATATATAAAAAAATGCTTTTCATAAACTGCGAAATGTAAAACAAATAAAAAAACAAATTATTTTTCTTAACCTATAAAATATAAAAAAGATTTTTGCAACCTGCATGGACTCTATGGGCTGCTATGAGGAGATTCTTGTTTTTGGTATCCATAGGCCCATTTCCATTTTAAACAACTTAACAACAGACTTTTTCCCATAAAAAACACATACATAAGAAAGAAATAATAAATATGAAGAAAAAGAACATGGAAGGTGTAGAGACTACTCTGCTTTAGAACTTTAATTTGGTGACAGCAAGAAAGAATCGACCCCGTATGCATACTATGTTTCGTACATCGTACAACCTACTTCATTTTTTTTTTCTGTGTCACGAAATGAATTAATTTAATTAACTTAAATAAGTTTTTAATCCACATCAATATGTAATAGAGTAATCTAATGCTGAAAATTAAAATATACAACTTTAGAATTTTATTCGATCAAAATTAAAATCAATATTTTACAGGAACTAAAACAAAAAATCAGATATTTTATAGGAAAAGTTTGTTTAAGATTTTATTTATTTATTAATTAAAATGTTTTATAGTTGCAGTTTTTTTTTTATTTGTTCAGATAAGCCCAAGTGAACTACTGTCTGAGTGCTTGCACAATAACAACTTAATTTTAAGTACCAAAAAAAAACAACTTAATTTTGGCAAATTGTTAATTTGGACAAATTGTTAATTTGTACATATATTGGAAGAATTTTTTTTAACAGAAATAATTAAATTGTGTATTATCTACAAAAACCCATACACGTCATGTTTAGTATATTTGTTTAATTTTTATTCTTTGCATGTGCCTTCTATTATTATTTCTAAATTTATTCCATAAGTTAGTGACCACAATTGTAAATTCTTGTATTAACTGTAGATTTGTTAAACTAAAAAATTAAGAATTAAAGTTGTTTGATTAAAATAAGTAATTAAGGAATATTAGTGAGATAAGAATGAGTATTTTGAAGGAAAAAAATTGATGAGAATATGACATCTCACCTCAAATAACTTGGATAAAAACTCATGTTTAGCTTATAAGAAGAGGAAGAGGAGATGCTAAGATAAAAGATTGTTATATACGAAATTCAATTTCATTACATAGTTGATAGTAGTGACTTCAAATTAATTACTTTTGAATTCAAAGTAATTAATCATTATTGAAGAAATTTTAACATTAATTATAGTATGAGACAATATAACAAATATTAATAAATAATTAACATGAATTAATTATTATGTTGTGTGCCTTATTGGTCTTTTCACCAAAAATAATTCCAGATATATATTTCATCATATGACTAAAGTGGTAAACACTGCAACATGACGTCGTTTTTATTAACAACATAGAACAATCCTACTAAGGAAAGCCATAGAACATGGTGAAATTAATGAAGCACATACCCCAAAATAACAGCAATTTTCTTTGTGGATGAAAGTGAGATGACTGATATTTTAACATTATAATTTTTGGTATTTTTTAAAATTAAAATATTTGATTTTGTATTTTAATTTTTTTTCAAAACAAAAATTAGAGGCTATGATTTCTGCATTTTAAATCAATCGATGTCATTTAAAATTAATATTTTTGTCATCTATCATTCAAAAAAATAGCATTATAAATCTAATATCAAAAATAAAAATTGCAAAACAACACCCATTTTATCTTACATCAAAACCAACTTGAGGCTTGGGATTTCAACCATAGACATTTCACTTATTAAGAGCCATTTTTAAGCTTTTGTCATTTTTATCTTCTATAATAATGATTATTTTTGTTAGCATTTGAATTTTTAGATATTTTATTAGTTAGTGAAAAAAAAAATTATTATTTAAATATATAACTTAGTAGTAGGGGAAGTGGGAGAGGATAAGAGAAGAGAAAAGAAAACCTGAAGAAGAATGAAGCTAAGTAGTAGCGTGAGTGTGAGTGTGAGTGCGTGAGTGCCATATGCTAGATGCCATCACAGTCTACTACTATTCTCTCTCTCTCTCTCCCTTATTCTCTCTCTCCTTCTGATCAAATGTCCTTTCATATCACTATAATATTATTATTATATGAAAATTAAAAACACGTGAAATTAGATACTTTTGTTCCGTAGCAATATATAGTAATGTTGTTATATATTAAGTTAAAATAAAAAGTAGACTTTGTAATTTTTTTAAAAATACTTTTGAGGTTTAATTTCGTTCAATTTATTCTTAATGTTTTCAATTTATATAATTTTATCTCTAATATTTTTATTCATATTAAAATTATTATTCTTAAATATTTTTTATTTTTTTAACGTTTTAGATGGAGTTAATATTTAAAGTAATTTTGATAAAAAATAAAAAACATCAAGCATAAAACTAAATAAATTAAATACTAATATATTTTTGTAAAAAATCACAGAAAAACAAATATACTTTATCCTAAAATAAAAATAAAATAAGAATGGAAAGTATGTATAATATATAATTGGAGGGATTATGTCACCAAAAAAAAAGGAGGGAATTATTGCGATGAGAGAGATGATATATGATATAATGAGTCTAGTTTGTATGTGGTTAGGTGCTTTATTTACTGAGAGGATGATTGCGTTTGATATGGGTGGCACTATGCAATATGCAATATGCAATATGCAATGTGCATGCTAATCTTTGTGAATTGCTCCAATGAAAACTCTTGTAGTGGCTGTGCCTAAAAGGCGGGCTAAGTAGGGCTTCTCTCTCTGCAATGCTAACGCCTAACTGCATTACACTCTTTTCACACAGAGATGCCTCAATGCAACTTCTTTGTCCTTATCTGCTCATTACTAATTACATCGTCCCTCTTCTATTCCATTCTTCCTCTAATTCCCATTCTGCCCCTCTTTATTCATGCACTGCAATTCATGATAAATCAAATTCGACTCTAGTTTCAACTTTCAACTTGACACACTTGAGAGTTTTTTTTATATATATATCTGAATTAATACGTTTGTTATTATAGCAGTTAAATTATGTTCATAAATTGATATAAAGGGCTAGCTAGCTATGTGTTACTCATAAGTTCAGTTTCATCTAATATATAAGATTAAATTGATTATTGTTGTTGTTGTTGCAGTTCAGTTTCAACTATGTATGTTAGTTCAATTAAGGACTTCATATTTGAGTAATTAACTATATGTTTGAGTTTGCAAAATAACACTATAGTTAGTATAGCTTTTGGAAGAGTTTTGTTTTATTTGTAGTATAGGATAGGAGATATATATGTAGGATCAATGCATTACGAAGTTGAAATAATATTACAAAAGAAAAGAAAAAGTGGCTTTTTATTCCTCTACTTGTTTAATTTTGATTTGTGTGTCTCAATTCAAAAGCTGTGGATATGTATCATATGTGGGAATGTGCTCCCCCTTCTCCCTTCATGTCAATTATATATATGATGCATAATTGTACTGTCTTTGTACTCTCATCTATCTCCATTCCCCACCAAAATACTATGAACCAAAATAAAATAAGATAAACCCTTTCTTTTTAATTATTATTGTTCGATATTAATTAAAAACATATATATACTATACATAATGACTGTTCTAACTCACTATATTACTTACCCCTCCTATTTGATGAAACTGAACTGAGCAACACATAGCCAATTCTTAACAAAAAAAATACTTCAAAACAATAAAATTATCTTATTTTATATTATCGTTAATTATTTTATTTTATATTTTTAATTATTAATAAAATCATTGAGTAATTTTAATAATAAATATATAATTATAAATGCTACATACATAAAATTAAATAAGATAATTTTAAATTATTGTCTTGTCTAATATTATTAGTCAAAATTATAATGAGCCACTCATCAAACTAAACAATGATAGTTCTTCTTTAATCACTTATATTTTAATTTTATAATTTGATTGGTGAATTATCAATGAGAATGGGAATGGAACGAAAATGTTAAAGAGAGACGGGATAAACTCATGACAAAATAAATATAAAATAATAAAAAAAAGAGAGAAAAGAAGCAAATTATAGGCGCATACTGTACGGACATAACCCCTTGGTGCGTATTAATAACGAAGGCATAACCCACTTCTTGGAAATTAAAAACACATACACACACACTCTCTTGGTTTTGTTGTTTTGAATTGATTTGTAAATGGGAGACCCAACAGCCGTATACGAGTTCTTGAACCCAACTTGTGATTCTTCTTCAAAAGAATCATCTCCTCCTTCTTCAAAGAGACCACAACAACAGCAACTAACTCAACCGTTTCACCAACAACCACCTTCTAGAACATTCCAATGCCATTTCTGTAACCGCAAGTTCTACACATCCCAAGCCCTCGGCGGCCACCAGAACGCTCACAAGCTCGAACGAGCTGCCGCTAGAAGAACCGCCGTAACGGTCACTCTCCAACCACCACCACCACCGCCGCCGCCGCCACAACACTCGCTCTTTCCGTCCATGGAGTCTTCTCCTCCGTTCTTTCTCAGAAACAGCAACGATCTCAACAACAACAAGGCGGCTATGGTTGCTGCTGCCATGGCTATGCCTCAACATGAAATGGAAGTCGCTGATCATCACGGCGGCGCTGGCGGTGGCCGTTTCTTTGGAAACCCTTACTGGCTTGAAATGGATCCTCCGCCACCATTGCAGCAGTTTCAGCAGCAGCATCAGCAAATGAATCATCATCATCATCATCATCATCATCATGCTCCTTCTTCACTGGGATTCTTCCATGGCGGTGGTGAAGGTGGTTCTTCCGGATCTTCATCTTCCACTTCTACTACTACCAATCCCCCTCAGTATCAGTATCATGTTGTTTCACATAACAATAACGCTTCTGGTTCTGCTGCTCCAGCTTCTTCTTCTGATGCTTCCGATAACGTTAACCTCGATCTCACACTTCGCTTATGAACTTTCCTTTCTCCTTTTAATTATTGTTATTACTTATTAGGGTTCCATTGTTTTCAGTATCGATCATTTCTTGTTCTTGTTCTTGACTTTTTGTTGTTAGTATATAGTATATAGTGTTATGGAAGTGGAACAGTCTTCTTTTTCTCTCTATTATTTTTGCTTTATGAGAGTGATATGAGAAAAAGAGAGAGAAAGAAACTGCTTTAAATTAATTCGTATTAGTAGTAGTATTTGCTGCAGAGCTTAGATTTTTAGTCCAAATCTGAAGCACCTACTGTTATTCTGAACTCTTAGCTAGATTAATGCCATTTTGCTTTCCTTTAACTTTCTCTTGTTCATCATGTATGTTTATTATATTCATCTTCTCTTTCTCGCTTTCTTTTTTTTTTATTTTTTGTTTTTTAAGTTCCTCTGATTTAATAATGTACGAATTAAAGATTCTGATAATGGCGAAGATTGAATAATGTCTACAATATATTATTTTTTTAATTGAGTAAAAGTAACCTGTCCATAAATAGAAAGTTTATTACATATCATCCTGTTAAATTAGCTGAAAGTAAAATTTAACTAGACGTTCCGGTTGATTTATTTAATATTTGGAATCATCATCATATCATATCATATATATAATATGAAATGGTGTTTGGGGAGTTTTCGTGATGGAGAGTGGATATTATTCTAGTTTGATGAACCATCAGTTCCCTTTAGTAGACATGTTATATAATGCACGTCCATCATCTTTTTTTCTTTTGTTATCTGATTGATTTTTGAAATGATGGACTGAGAAGTTGAATTAGAAGTGATGAAATGAAAGGATATTCAAAACTAGTCGAGTGTTGTAGTGTTACGGTAGTCGTCATCAGTCCTATGATTTTCCCCTTTGGCTAATATAGCTCACAGAATTTTTGTTTAAATGTTTGTTGATTTGCTCAAATAGGAAGTTAAGAAAACGCATCATATGAGAGCATGAAGCCCACTCGTTTCAAATCAAGTCAAAGTGGAT
>NC_029777.3:93982943-94016337 GCF_000817695.3 Arachis duranensis | reverse complement strand
TCTTTATGCAATGCAATTCATTATTGTTGCTAGTGGTGAGGTTCAGTTTAGTAAATTTTTTTATAAGCAATTCTAAATTATCGAAATATTATTTCATCAGTAATAACTTACACACATAAAACATAATTTACAGCTATATTTATTAAAATTTATATATAATAAATAATATAATTTATACTCATATTATCAAAATTTGTACATATAAATTAGGGGTGTCAAAAATCTCCAGCAGGCGGGATCCCCGCGGGGACCGCCCCGAATGGGGCCCCAATGGTGGGGAATTTTCCCCGTAGGGATGGGGATGGAGAGCAAAATTCCCCCGAGACAGGCGTGGGGATCCGAACGGGAATCCCCGCCCCATCCCCGACAATTCCCCGAATATTTAAAATTTCTTAAATAACCTTACTTTATTTATAATATAAGAGTTTTTTAGTAATTTCACCAATTAAAAAACCATAACCCTATTATTCAGTCTTCCCTACTCACTATGTTGTTTGCTGCGCCATCTACTCTCTATTTCCAGTCCCAACTCTCTTCCATCTCCACTTTGTTCAAACTCCAAAACTCCCACAGCAACATACACTGTTCTCTCCCACAGCCCCAACTCTCTCCAGTTTTCACTTGATGTTAAAGACTATATCTTATTGTTTTTTTTAGAATGGAAATTGTATTTTAAGATTTTATTTTATGGACTATAATTTACTATGTTGTATTTGTGGACTTATAATCTTATTTAGTTTTGAAAATTTAAAAATAATTTTAAAAATATTTATAAAGATATTTAAAAATTAACTTATATTTTTTAAATTTAAAAACTCTAATACAACTTTATATATTAATACATTTATTCTTATTTTTTATTACATTAATATCTTGTAACACCTTTTACATATAAAGTAATTTTATCAAACATAATTTTTATAGCTTGTATTTATTGAAAGTCAAATTTATTTTAATTTCGAACATAATTGCAATAACTTTTGGAAAAATGTATTTTTAGGAAATTTATTTAATAAACTATTTTTAAAAATTAAAAAATTTACTAAATTGGGTCTTAGTTACTTAGTATTATCATCGTTATGGTTTTGTTAGTATACCCTTATGACAATTTTGAAAGAATAAAAAATAGACTATTTTATTATATAAAAAAGTTAAGTTTACGATACAATTAACAAAATTCATAGAATTTTCGTTAACAAAATTATTATCAGATATATTTTATAGTGGTTATTATGACTACGATAATTATGGTAGTTATAAAATTTTGATAATATTTAAAAAATATAGTTAAAAGTAAGTTGCATTCTTTTGATATTTAATAATATTTTTTAATTTGAAAAAGTAAAAAATAAAACTTGTGAGCGAATTAAAAGATAATGTTATCAAATAGCAAAAGACCGAATTAAAAGATAATATTATAAAAAAATGTTATTTATACATTAAAATTAGTCACAAAAATTAACTACTAATGTATTTGTATATAAATACATGTGATTTAATTTATTTTTAATGTATATTTATATTTCAATATGTATTTTATATTAATGACTGATTTTGATGGTTAATTTTAATGTACATATAGCATAATTCTATTATCAAATAGAAAAAAGTATAACCTTAATTTTTAATTACAATATTATTTTTAGGTATAATCGTGGTCGTTGTATTATTATTATTATTAAAGACTAAGAGGCACCTTAGTATGAAGGTAATTAGTTCGCGTTGTAGTGAAATTGTGAAGCTATAGAATATAGGAAGCATTTTAAATGTATTATGAAATCAGATGTTTCCGTAGTTTTAACTATTATATATATATAAAGTATAGCAATCCTGTTAAATTAATAGAAGTTTAGTCAATAATAAACTAATAAATATCTTTAAATTATTTTTTATACTAATTAATTATTATTAATTAGTAATTATTTAAATTTTATTTATTTTAAAATATAAAATTAATCATTATTAATTACAATTATTTAAAATTATTGATTTAGAGTGGTTTCCCTATACTTTTATGATTGGGATGAACGACGAAAACACATTATTTACACTTAAGTGTTTCTTATAATATATATAGGTAGATGATGATGGTTTGCTGAAGGCATTTGAAACGACACACCCTGGCTTTTCATGGGACTCAACTTTATCGATAACTCAGCTCATGCCAACTTGTTGCTATCAATCAAGTCATGGAAAATATTTTTATTAGAGCTACTTCTGTTAATAAATGTCTTTAATTGAAAGAATTTAATGAAAAGTAGTATAACTTTTGAGGAATATTTATTATCATATTCAACGACTTTGCTTTCAGTATATTCGCTGTGGCCTGTGGGAAAAACATTATGGAATTCGTACTCCAACTTTGACGACACCCATCGATCACTAAAATATCGGAGATTGCTAACAAAACAAATATCATTAGTATCTTATTTCTTTTTATATACTAAATGTAAATTTCAATATTTTTAAATTATAAAAATGAAACGACGATTGCAACCACAAAAGATGGCCTATACGTGCCAAGAGTATCTGGAAGTTGGCTACACAATTGATTCATTAGTTTAGAAAGTTTTTGTTGCCACGTAGGTCCGAAAACTAATGGACCAAGACCGTAACCAGCGTCTGAGTATTCTTGGCACATGAGATCATCTTTTATGGTTACAATCGTCGTTTTATTTTTATATGGTACATTTATGAGCTGTTGGATGTTGCTCTGCTATAAATTAACAACCAAAAAACTCTGCATCAAACTTCAGTCCCTTCAAGTTGGCCATGGGGCAACCCCACACCATTGCGGCAAGAAGAGACTTGCCCATCAGTCTATCTTTTTATGGGTACAAATGGTAATTTATTCCGACAAAAAATTAGATGGACCCTCATTCAATTCTGGTAAACAACAAAGGAAAGAAAAAAAAATATTAACTCTTCTTGAATCTTGACAAACAGTATCAATTCAAAGAATTAGAGAAAGATCATCTAGAACCAGCCATTCCACCGTAGTTTATCTATCTAGATATCTCATTTTGTAAGAAAATTAGCTCGAACATTTCTCTTTCTCTTTGTATCATGTTAAATCCAACTATCTAAGATTGTGGAAGTTTCATGTTAAAAGTCCTCGTGATTATATCACTCTCTACATGATTTAATGATACTTTCCAATTCTTAGTCATGATTATTGCTTCTGTACAATCTGATTTACACTCAACTTTTCTGAATTTCATTTCACAAGTCAGCATCAATCCCTCATGAAAAGCTTTAATTTTAAACCACGCACGCCAGAAACCTATTCACAACATCTTTTGATCTAGTTTCCAATGTCATCCCTTAAAACACAATCAAATTCCGCTTTGTTGTCACAACAAATTTGTATTTTTCATTCTTTATTATTTTCTTTTAACATTAAAAAAAATGTGCATATAAAATAAGTAGTGGGCATAACATTATATGATACATTCTTTGTGAAAATCCTGACATCGTTAAGTTAATCCTATATATAATAAGTAAGTATTTTGTGGTATATGAGCAACTATTGTGAGATTAAGTTTGCAATTTATTTTGGTTTGGGATTTAAATTAAGTTTGACAAAATTAGCCTTAATCCTTTATAAGATGGACATGGACATAATCCAGCAGAAAACGATTTATAGTTATATATATATATATATATTATTGTTATTATTTAAACTACTATTTTTGTTCTATTTTTCTTTTCAAAACAAATGTTTCAAGATACGTTGCTTTTTATATTTTGAGACTAAAATAACGTCGCTTGTTTGGATTATTTTTTTTAAGGAAAAATGTATAATTTTCATTTAAAAAATACTTTTATATAAGTACAAAGGTGTTTGACTATAATTTTAAAAAATTACTTCATTAAAAACAATAAAATATCTTTTATTTCAAACAAGCAATATGTTATTCTTTTAAAATAAAATTTTAAAAACATTTTGTTCATTATTTAAAAGAAATGTTTCGTATTTATCTTTGAGCAATGTTATTCGACCAACAAATATTATTATCATTTTTTATCAATACTTAACCAGCAATAATGTGTACTCTATTTACAGGATTTTAGATAAAAAAATAAATATAATTTATACTTATATTTATTAAAATTTACATATATAAATCAATATAGTTTATATTTATATTTTTTAAAATTTGCATACATAAATTAATAAATTTTATTTGTTAAAGACAGTTTAATATTTATACTAATTAAATAATAATAAAAATGACTGGCCAAGAGTTTCTCTTTGCCTCTTGTTATGATTCCTTTATGACATAAATTTAGCAATGCAAGATTACTTCTAAAACATATTTAATACATGATTTTAGAAGTAATTATAATAGTAAATCAGAAAATGAAGTAATTACAATCATAAAATTTTAAATACAATAGTTACTACAATAATAAGAGATGAATATCTTAATAAGTGTGCTCTACTTTTTTTTTGGTAACTAACAAATAAAGTATGACAGCTATAATAAACAAAAGAAGTTGTGCGTATTGTAATGAGTAGGGTAATTTTTTTAAATGAGTAAAAATTGGTATAATAGATAATTATGATGTGGCTATATATTTACTAATACATTTAGTGCTGGAAGTGGGTTGAACTGAGTTGAGTTAGACCAAATTCAACCTTCACTCATGAAAATTAAGTTTAACTCATGGCTTAACTCATTAACAATTGAGCCTATTTTGTAAGCTCAAGTTTGGCTCAACGGAAACTCACGAACTGACTCAAATAATAGGAACATAATCTATAATTCTATATCAATAAATTATAATTTATATATTAAAAATATTAAAAAATAAATTTAATATACTATCTATCCATCAATTATAAATTTTTTATTTATGTCTTATATCAAAATTATATATAAAAAATGACTATAATTTTTTAAACAATTAAGAACATTAATATATATATATATAATTATATATTACTATTTTCTATATATATATATATTAAATTATTAATACGCATATTTTATATGTATTTAATCTATATTTTTAATATTATATATATAATCAAGCCAGCTCACGAGCTAATGAATTGAGCTTATTATCCAAATTCAAGCTCGACTCATTTAATTTATAAGATCAAATTCAAACTCAAGCTCAGCTCACCAATCCACAAATTCAGCTTATCAAACTATAAATGAGTCAAATTTGAGCTAGTTCATAAGTTGGTTTGACTCACTTTCAACCCTAAATATATTAGAGACTGTCTTAAATTGAAGAAATTGTTCTCGACAATTTATATAGAGAAAAAGCAAAATGACAAAAAAACATAAATTACTAAAATGATTTTAAAGCATGATGAGGACGATTTAAGGTATGGTTAGGACAACGTGTGAAAAAAAATAAAAAATTTAAATGTAAACGAATATAAATAACAGAGTATATATCCATTTTGATCTTCAAAGAATTTTAGATTGGACACTTTAGTCTCTAACTAAAATTAATTATTCGATTGGTCCCTAATAATTAATTTCATCAGTCATTTGGGTCCTTTACTCCGTTAACTCTAATGGAGGATAAAATCGTCCCTGACAACTCTAACAGGGGACAAAATGATCCCTGACAACTCTAACAAGGGATAAAATAATCCCTGACCCCTTTATTCGAAAACAACATTGTTCTTTCCTAATTTTTATCATATTTTGCATAACCTTAACATTTATACTCTCCTTCTTCACCTTCACAGTCTTCTTTTCCATCTTTTTCTTCTTTCTCTTTAGCTCCAAGATTAAGTCATGGTGTAATTATCACACATGTCGCACCTATCTCAACATGTCATAGACCATGCACTTCCTAAATCTTTGTGACTAGTACATCCACCTCCTTTGCATTTCACCCACCAAAAGCATCTCCTTCCACGTCTTCGATAACATCACCTCCAACCCCGACACGTCCACGACATCCTCAAGGCCAAGTTCCACAATTACTCCAAGAACACGCATTTCTCCACTCTCATGCAAGCAATATAGATTGTTGGACATTAGGACATCATGAGAAGATTCTCCTTCGACATCATACGCAAATTCTCACTTGAAATAGACACTAAGTGCTTCATTCTTTCTTTTTCAGAGGCCAAGTTGGTAGACATCTTCGACCTCGCATCCAAGCTATCAGTACAACGAACAATGTTGCCGTTGCCGCTCATACGGAAACTGAAGCGATTAATGAACATTGGTTCGGAGAAGAAGTTGAAAGAAGCTATCGGAGTGGTGGACAATGTGGTCATGGAGATGATAGGGCAGAGGAGGAGGGAGATGGCAACGATGACGACGGGTCTTAACAAATCAGACTTGCTGTCTAGATTCATAGGATCCATCGAAGACGATAACTAGTTGAGAGACATAGGCATTAGTTTCCTGAGTATGAATAAATTGAGAACAAGTTGAGGATTTTTTTCTTGTGAACATTAAATTTATAGAGTGTGCATTGTGTAGTTTGAAGTTACAGTGTTAGATTGCTAATGTTATGTGAGATATGATGAAAATTAGGAAAGAATAGTGTCGTTTCCGAACAGAGGAGATCAGAGACCATTTTGTCCCCTATTAGAGTTGTCATGGACTATTTTATCCTCTGTTAGAATTAATGGAGTAAAGGATCTAAGTGACTGACAGAATTAATTGTTAAAGACCAATCAAATAATTAATTTTAATTAAAAACTAAAATGTCTAATTTAAGATTTTTTAAAAGCTAAAATAGATATATACTCTAAATAACAACTAATAAGTTAACACCCAATTATTTTTTTATTGTATTTTTTTTTCATTCTCAAGAGTTGCACCACTGTTGACCCATTTATATGCATTACATATCTATGGATCAATATAAAAAAAGGCCTATGGAATGTCGGAACAAAAATAAGGGTCCAACCTATACCCACAAAAAAAAAAAAGAGGTCAACAAATGATATGCGAGTATTTGTATATGTGAATGAAAACTGTAAATGGAAAATACGATTAAGACATGGATATAAATCTGTGAATAATTGGTCCTTAAATATTAAATTAATCCTTTACATTTGGATGTAATTTTGTTTTAGTTTTTAAAATTTAAAATATTTTATTTAAATTTAAAAAAAATTTATTTAATTTTAATATAGTCCCATCGTGAGGTTAAAGTTAAATAATTAATGAAATTATAATTTAAATAAAATATTTTCTATAAAACTAAAAAGAATAATAAATAAATATATTAATGCATTCACAATTATTTTTGTATCTTTGAAATTTGTATTTATTTTTTAAATTATTAACCTTATTCTTGTATTGTTATTATATAAAATATTCTTTTAATTATTTAACTTTAATTTTGAAAAAATTTATATTAAAATTAAATAAAATTTTTTAGATTCAAATAAAACATTTTAAATACAAGACTATACAAGAGAGCAATTTAATACTCTATCCATCCATAAATACAATAATCAAATGGATATTAATCTAAGAGTGAATTTGAGAGACAGAGAAGAAATTTTTAACTTCAATACTTCGAAGTCTATCTGTATTCATTAATATTCCTATGTATGCTACTTTTTGCTACTAGTAAGTTTAGTGACGGATCTAAAAAATTTTGTCAGTGGAGCAATGTATATGTAATATGATAATAATTTTTATAATTATATTTTATTATGATAAAATATAAATTTAAACACTAAAATAATAAGTTAAATAAGTTTTATATTTTTTTCAATTGTCAATACAATTAAATATTTTTCTTTTTATATATGTTATTGAACAATCATTTAAAAATTTATCTCCCATATAATTACGAAATCGACTTTTTATAATATTTATAGTCGAAGAGGTTTTTTTCAAATAATGTGGTTACTGGCAAACCTAAAACTAATTTAAAAAATTACCAATAAAAAATAATATTCTTTTGGGTCTATGTAATTTTTTTTATTTTAGAAACTAAGCTATTTAATTTCAGACAACATTTTTTTGTTTTATTTTCAATCTTTTTTTTAGTCTTTCATTGATTAAATTTTAAAATTTTGCTTCAAATTTTGATATAGGCAATTTATAAAAAATTCTTTAATAATATTTATTTACATAAATTTTTTAAATATTCAAATAATTTAGATATTAACTTTTTATTAATATTAAGCAAACTAAATATATTTTTTATGGATAAATTTTTTATTTTTTATAATAAAAAATATTTAATGAAGTCAAATTTTGGTTCTTCATTATATTTATTTAATTTGTTAAGCACTAAATTAACAAATAAAAAATAATTTTATTTTAACATTGCTACAGTGTATTAACTTTTAATAATAATAAATTTATTTACTAAAATTGAATTGATGTGTTTTATTGGTGTTTTTATATATTTATTATTGATTAATATTTATATTTCATATTTTTTTCCATTTCTATACAATGAGAAGTGTGTGAACCAACTAAAAGAAATTAGTGAGGTCAAATTTATTTTTTGAGTGGGGACAAATATATTTTTTATATATATTTTACATGAAGTTTTATAAAAATTTAATAGGAACACTTGCCCCTGTATTGTTAAAGGTAGATCCGTCCTTGAGTAAGTCTATCTCTGTGACTCTCTTCATTAGAGAATTGGAGAATGGCACAGAAGGCAGGCAAAGTTTGGCATCTTCGCTGACCCGTGCGGCATTCTCGCGGAGTTTGACCAGGCTACCCCATTAATTGGCGATAGGGTGAGCGTGGGCTGGGCTAACTTATTTTAAGTTCGACTCACCTTCATTCGTTTTATTAAAATTGATAAAATTTGTGTTTATGGTAAAATCTATTAGTTAAACGTGTCAGATTATATGCTTTAAAAAAAATCTATGACATTGGCTGGGTCAGTTTATTAAATAATTTTTTTTAAAAAATAAAATATTTTTAATTTAGACTTTTAATTATTCATTTGTATTAAATATAAACAAAACAAAAAAATAACCCTCAAGATTAGTCAAGATTATATTTTTTGTTTAAAGAAAAAGTTTATGAATGGTATGGTTATAATATATTACTAACAATTGATATATAAATGAATTATGCTTTAGAAATTATGAATTATAAATGTTGTAATATATTTAATGTCCACTTAGAATTTTTAAGTTTATTATTTTGATTTATAATTCACGAAACAGGCTTTTTAAATAGACTACAAACTTGTCGGATTTTAAACAGGTCGAACTCGACTCGAAAAAAAAGTTTATGAAAAATAAATGTCCTAGACTTAAACTATTTATTTATAACATAGGTCAGACTCGTCAAAACTAAAGCTCGCTTCGGCTTGTTCTATTTTCACTCCTAATTGGTGAGCTTCAATTGCAAAACAATTATATTTCAAAATATGATTTTAGTTGTTATAAAATTAGTAATATTAATATTGTTGTTGTTATCATCGTCGTAGTATAATGAAGCATTATCATATATAATAGAGTATGAAACTTTAACAATTAATAGGACATAATTTTTTATAATGTGTTTAAACTAATTAGTAAGTGGATTAGAAAAATAAATAATTTTCTATTATTAATTAATTCAAAATTTTTATTTATAAAAATCCTAAAAAAAGATTTTTACCATAATTTTGAAAATTAGATTGGACCGGTCAGTTGGACCGATCCAACTGGGAACTAAAAGTAGTTACGATTCGGTCCAACAAACAAACTACTAAATTAAAAATTGTTTGAGAACCGCTAAATTGGCTGATCGAACCAAATCAGGACTCGGTCAATTTTCAAAAAACGACCTCGCATAGTTCTTTTTAAAGATAAAGAAAATTTTCAAACGCAAGTTGGTCTTCTTTTCTCATGTCCGAAGATCCCTCCGCAACCTTACTCTCTCACACTCACAACACTCAACACATGGCAGAGGCAAAGCTTTCGTCAACCCTCTCTGTCATCGGCCTTCATCTCGGAGCCACACCACTCGGCCCCCTTCCCCAACCTAGTCTTCCATACTCACAGCACTCAAATACGGCATAGGCAGGTCTCAAAGCTTTAACCTTCTCTGTCGTCACCTCTCACCGGCTTCCATCTCATCACCTGCTGACCCCTTTGCGTTGCTGCATCATCTCGTTGCTGCCTCCATCTCTATTCGTCGCCCTCACTGCCCGTCAGTCACTGCAACCTCTCTCTCCAATCGTCGCCATCATTGCGCGCCATATATGCTATTCTCTTGTCTTCTCTCTGTCTCTCTCTGCCTCCCTCTTCTCTTCTCTATCTTAGTTCTCTCCCTCTCTCAATTCTCAATCTCTGACTCTATCCCTCTGAAATTTGAATTTTGCTTGACCAAAATTTTCAAGTTGGAGTGTCATCGTGAGGCTTGCCGCCAGTGTTGTCAAATTAGACTAGTGGTGGTTGGACAGCATGAGCATGACTTTGCGAGTACGAGACACTCTGCTTCTCTAGTTCTCTGGCTCTACGACTACAAGTTTCTCTACCACTCTAATTCTCTGCGACAGTGTGACTGCATCTCTACCTCTTTGGTCTCTGGCTCATTGTTGTTCTTCTCCTCCCCTTTGCTGCCAGTTCAAGTAAGGTAAGGCCTCCCCTTTATCCTCTTTAATGTTCAATTTGTTGTACTTGTATTACATTATTTTTTCTTTGTTTTGTTTTGAATATGCTTATGATGTATTATTGATGATTTTTCTGATTTTTAATATATTAATTTATTTAATTTTTATTTGATGATTCTGCTGAGTTTTGAGATATTTATTTACTGAATTTTTAGTTGAATTTTGTTAAGTTGTATCTTATTTTAAACTAATTAAAATGAATGATGGAAAACTAAGTGTTAATTGAGGAGCTATTCTTCAAAGGTGTGAAGTCTTTGGCATGCCACAATGTTCGAATGAGTGCTTTGAATATTGGATGGAGGTAACTATGAATAAGTTGAGGAAAGAGGAATGGATGATATGATTTTTTATAATTATTTAGTGTGCTTAAAAAGCTCATAACAGTGGTGTTTTCCTGAAGAAGGAAGCGAGCTATGAGGCATTCGTAAATAAAATCCAGTTCTTTAAAAATCTTTGGTGGTAGGAGTGTAGGGAGAGAAGATATCTATTCAGTAAAGATAATCTCAAGCAATGAGATATACAGGTTGTCTATTAGTTGATAATGGTATTTTATCCTATATAGGCTGATAGTTGGAGGTGTTATTTGTTATTCTTATGTATTGATGTTGTCTTGATGAAATGTTATGATATGTCTTGCTAGCTTTAAGGTTGTTGGAGTTGTTATGGATGTCTATAATTGTTGTAAGATCTCACATCCCTCTTTGGGAGTTTTGTGAGTTCTAAAATTATTAAAAAATAATTGTTATTAACTATTTTAATGAGACTATAAGACTTTGGTTGATGTACTACTTTAATTTGGATGACATTTTAAGGTTTATATTAGGCTATAATTATATTTTAGTGTATTTTTATATTTTATTTATTATTTTTATTATAAATCAGTTCTTCTAGTTGGACCACAGTTGAATTGATTAGACCAATAAACCAGTAACTAGAACAGTTTAACGACCAGTCTGGTTTTTAGAATATTGGTTTCGACACACTAAGAATAACACATAGAAGAGAACACACATAACTACTTATCTCAAGTAGCATTTTAATTCCTTTGAGAAGAATATTGTGTATGAAATATTTGTGTGAATGTGTTATGCTATATTGAGTGACACATTGAAAATTAATAACAAAGTTCTCTTACTCTCTCCTATAATTTTCTAGCTCTATTTTTATCTATCCATCTTAATTTCACAACACGTTATTAACACGAATATTGTAGATGATAAAATTTACCTTGACTCAATGGGTCTTCATAATGCCATTAAGACAAACAATAATACAACGTGAAAATATCGCGTTACGACAATGATTTTTCTTTGTCGTCATCTTGACAAAAGATTGAAAAATGAATATCTTACTATAAAAAATTCAGCAAAACTATGAAAGAACCTACAAAAAGGTATTATCACCAAAACCCGATGATTCTTTCAAATGCCCGATATGAATGGTTATATTTGCGGTTACAAGATTTTAAATTCATCGATAAATATAATTTCACAATGTTCAAAACAACCTCACAATTAAAATTGTGTGGAAAAATTATTACTGATAAAATTATGTTAGAGAAAATATTTTCAACCTTTCATGTTTCGAATATGCTTCTGCAACAGTAAAGAAAGGATTTACAAAATATTAAGTTTAGCAAACAAATAATAACATTTTGGTGATGACAAACATAGTGTTGTTTGGGTTAAAAGGCCAATTGAAGTTGATGAAATGACTTAGTATTGCAGGCCCATGTTAAATATGCAGCCCAAATGCAAAAGCAAAGCGATCTCAAGATGGCTAAATTGAAATTGAAACCACAACCCAGCCCAATGCCAATCAAGTCAAAGGGAAAGCAACCCTAAGCTTCTGCTAAGTTCACTTCGAATAAATCACAAAGAAGAAATGGAGTTTTACTTTTTCATTCTAACACCAAAGAGGAAGAAAGGGAAAACAAATCAAGGAAGCCCTGTCAAATTAAGATCAACAAAAGCAAGTTAAGCACAATCAGAAAGGTTAAAGGTAATTTGTTTTCATTTACATGCAAGTCAATTGCTTACTATTTTTTCCTTCCCTCTGCACCACTATTTTGAGTAAGCTGAAGAAAGTGGTGGGCTGGTGGCTATCTTGCTCTGTTGTAACTCAATGGTTGATGATGAAACTTGAGGACAAAGTACAAGATTAAGGGCTTAGATTTTGTCAAGTTCTCTGAGAAAGTTAATTGCCACTACTCTTTCTTCTGCTATCGTGCTTAACATTGATTTTTAATCCTTGATTTTTTGGAATAATGGAAGAAAAAGAAAGAGAAATTTTAAACATCTCAAGATTTAAGAAGTTGACCTTATGAACAAGCCCTAGTTGAGGAAACAGAGTTCATACAAAAAGAAAAACAATCTTCACTTTTGTTCAAGGAGAGAAAACTAGAGAGAAGAGAATAGAGAAACCTCACAAATCTAAGTTTGAAGTTTTGGAAGCATTACACCTATACTAAAGGGAGCATTCCGCCAAGATGAATAGCTATATTTGAGAGTTCAAAATTTGGGTTCAACATATAGAATTTGAGCTGTAAATCATCATCTCCTTCATAGTTTATCTTTAAGTACTCTATTTGTATGTTATGTCTTTCTTTGTTTCTATTCAATGGTAAAAGGAATAAAAGAGAGGCATTAAAAAACAGCCATTGAGAGAAAAGGTAAAGAGAGGAACTTGGAGAGAAAAGCCAAGATTTATTTCAAATCTCCTTTGATTGTATCTCTGTTTTGTTTCTGATGTCTGAGTTGTATCTTTTGCTAAGTTGGGTAAGCACTTAGAATGTTAAGAGCCTAGGAAGTTTTCTAGTCAAGTCAAGTTTAGGTAGAAGCTTGATTTGTCTCAGATAGAATCAGGTTGAATTCTAGGAAATTGGTATATGTAATATTTGATATGATAGTGAAAATTCCACTGATGTTGTGATGAAGACTAGATGTAGGTTGCATTACACGAGACAACTGAACCAAGATACATGGTTGTGTCATCTTCTTCTTTCCTGCACTGATTCTGTTTTTCATGATTTATGATACAAAATGAAATTGTCTCTGCATAATCCATCTCGTAGAAGGACATAGATTCAACCCCCTTCTCTAAACCAACAAGAACTTTTAATTTGTATCAAGAGCTAGGTCTCAAGATTCAAGCTTCACAGCTTGGAAGAAAATTTCAATGGCTAACAACTTGAGTGCAAACACTGTGGCCTACACTCTAACAGAGGGTCAGTTAAACAATAGTCCTGCTTTCTTTCATGGGACAAATTATGTTTATTGAAAAGAAAGAATGAGGATCTTTGTTTAATCTATTGACTACAACATATGAAAAATTATTGTGAGTAGTCCTAAAGTGCCAACCAAGACAAGTGTTGATGGAGTGGTGACTCCAAAGAAAGAAGGCGAATGGAATGATGAAGAAAAGAAGAAAGTCGAGTTAAATGCCAAAGCTATCAACTTGATGTACTGTGCTATCAGTTTCGAGGAATATAGGAAGGTATCTAAATACAAGATAGCAAAAGAGATTTGGGATAAACTCCAAGTTACACCTGAAGGTATCAAATAAGTCAAAGAAACAAGGATTGATATGCTGTGAAAAGAATATGAAATATTTTCCATGAAATATTTTGAGAGATTCTCAATCATCATAAACAGCTTGGATGCTATAGGCGTGACCCACACTAAACAAATCCTTGTGAGAAAAGTCCTTAGAAGCCTTACATAAGAATGAAAAACAAAAGCTATTGTCCTAGCCGAGAGCAACAACCTAAGTCCTTTAACCTATGATAAGTTGAGAGGCAAACATCTAGCATATGAAATCACACACACTAGCTAAGATACGAAAAAGAAAGGAGTGGCCCTAAAATCAAAAGTTGAATCATTGAATGATGAATCCAATTATAGTTTTTCAGATGATGAAGTTGTCTTTTTTGCTAGGAGATTAAGAAGGCTAATTGATGATGAGATTTTTATGCCGGCATAGAAATTATCAATAAATCCAATCGTGAGTATAGTCTAACCGACACGCAAATTTCACATCAAACTATTCTAAAATCTATAACCGAGAGTATTAGTCCCAAGTCGTCCTCCCTAGGAATTGCCTTAGAATGCACATCATTGATTAGGAATCTTTTGTGGTTTTAAGAGTTTGGTGTAAGAATTTAAGCTAATAATAATGAATAATAATTAATCAAGATAAAAGCCTTGGCTAAGGGTGAGCATTAGAAGTTCCATCATTATAGCTTTCATCAATTGCTACAACAATCAATCATTACTTCACTTAGTTGACCTCTAATCATGGAGGGAAGTCAAGTGAAAGTAATCAACTTGAGTCACAAGTCCTAAGAAAGTCTAGCTCTAGTGGCCTACAAGTCAATTAACACTTCTCAATTGATAGTCAACAATTGATATTAACTATTCAAGTGTTTCCAACAACTCAACCCCTAAGCCAAGAAAGAAGAACCTACTCCATAGCTAGGGTTGTCATTTTCTCAAACAATTGGTGAGCAATGGTAAGAGACATTATGAAATTAAGAAAAGAAATTGAATTCAAGCAATCTAACTCAAGCAAGCATCAACAATCAAACAATTGAATGAAATTCCTTACTTCATTGATCAAAATCAAAGTAACAAAGTCACAAATCTAAGATCCAAAATGAATGAATCAAAAGAACACTAATTGAGAGTAGGAGAGTATATCTATAACTTAAATCAAAGTAAAAGTGAATTAGCAATTGATCTCACCAAAGGAATCCAAGAGAAATTGAAATGGAAAGAGCAAAATCCTAGAGAGAAGTTGGAGAGAGCTTCTCTCTCTACAAAATGTAACTAACTTTCCAAAATATCTAGAAAATGTGTGTAAAATTGAGTGAATGGATGTGGATCCCTCAATCCTTGGTCTTTTTATGCTTTTTCCTGCCAGAATTCTGCTCCAAACAGGGTCTGTAACTGTCCTAAAATTGCTGGTCACGTTTTCTCTTTAAAAGTCACGTGCGGTATCGACGCATACGCGCATAGCACACGTACGCGTCCCTGGAGCTTCACGATCCACGCGCATGCGTCAAGCGTGCCTGCGCGTCCATGAAGTTCTGGCTTAGCTGTGCAAATGCGCTGGCTTCTGGCTTTGGCTTCTTCGCGCCGATCTTGGTAGCGCCATCCACGCGTACGCGCAAGGTATGCGTACGCGTTGCTGCTTAAAACTCCAAAGCTCCATTTTTCATGCTCTTTTCCTTTATGCATGCTTCCTCCCTCTCTTCTAAGCCATCCCTGCCTTATAAGCTCTGAAATCACTTGGCAAACAGATCACGACATCGAATGGTAATGGAGGAGGATTAAAATATATATAATTTAGTGTAAAAGAAGCATGTTTCCATCCATGAAGCAAAATTGGGAAAGGAACACAAAATCATGCATTTTTATATGAATAAGTGTGAAAGACCATTGATAAGACCCTCAAAATTTATACAAGATAAACCCTAAAAACGGAATTTATCAACCTCTCCACACTTAGACTATAGCATGTCCTCATGCTAAAGGAAAGCAAAAGACCAAAGGATTACAAAAGAATGAGATTCATGAAATGCAATCCACCTATATGAATGCAACTAAGATAAATGCTACTACTTACTTGGTCACAAGCAAATCAATCTTCCAAGATCACATATAAGCACGTAGGGCAAAATGATAAGCAATGCATGAATTCTACCAATTTTAATCATCAAAGTGAAATGCGCACAACTTGCATGAAGAACGCTCGCGAGAGCCGCAAACAAGAAATTGGGCTTCGAACCCTCACCGGAAGTGTTTGCACTCTATTCGCTCGGTGTATAGGGTTAATCACTCAATTCTCCTCTACTTCATACTTTCCAAAATTTGTTCTTTATCTAACAATCAACAATCATTCAATGCATGCATACAAATATCATGAGGTCTTTCTCAAATGTTGTAATGTGACTAGGGTCAAGGTAGGATCACATATGGTTAAGTGAACTAGAATTTGAATCTTTGATTAACCTAGGCTCTCCCACCTAACCTATACAATGACCTATACAAGTTCAAAACTACCCTAACTACCCATCTTTCACTTTTCGCATACTCATGTATTTCCTTTTTATTTCACAACACCTATGCATTGATCTTTATTGAGCTTTACTTTGGGGGATTTTGTCCCCTTTTTATTGCTTTTCTTTTTTTTTTCTAATTTTTCTTTTTCTTTTTCTTTTTCTTTTCTTTTCTTTTCTAATTTTTCTTTTTGTTTTCCACATTATTTTTTTCTTTCAAGCAGTATACAAGAACATCAATGCATAAGGTCTAACATTTGATTAATACATGAGTATGTACCTAATTCCCAAATATAGAAATGCAAAACAAAAATACCCTTTTCTCTCAACCGATGTTCCCAAACCTCCCTAAACTTAAATAATAAATACTCTCACTAGTCTAAGCTAATCAAAGATCCAAACAAGGGATTTTCATTGTTTTTTGCCTTAGGTTTGTAATGTGCTAAAATAAAGAATAATTGGTTAAGCGTAGGCTCAAAATTGGTTAACAATGGAGAGTAAAAGGTAGGCTATTTGGGTAAGTGAGCTAATGAAATAATGGCCTCAATAATATAAATGCATGAATACAAGGAATGCTTGGACATATAGAATTAAACAAATCAAGGATCAAAATTATAGAGAAAGAACAATTGCACACAAGAAGGAAGATAAGTGGCTATAAGATGTAGCCACGCAATTAGGCTCAAGTCTCACTTGCTTGTGTTCTCACCTCAAAATTCATGTTCTAAATTACATTCTTCAAGTAAGTTTAACATCAATTTTTTTTTTCAAAATTGGTAGGCTGCCCTAAAATTCTAGTTCCTTGAAAAACAAATCATTACTCTAACCAAGTAGACCTAACAAGAAATAACTATCATGCAAATGGTGTCAAAAACAAAAACCTAATTATGCAATCTATCCTAATTAGCAAAAGGGATTCAAAATTTATTCGGGTATTACCTACGAAGATCGGTCGACCGACCTTCCCACACTTAAAACTTAGCACGGTCCTCCGTGCTATGAGTGATGTGCAGTGGGTGATTGGCTCCGGAAAGTCCATCATCTCTCTCATCATCGCTATCTTCAATTGAGGTAGCGGTAGATGTGGAGATATCCGGTTCCTCCATAGGTGGGGTGACAACACTTAAAAGCTTCTTCAGGTAAGCATACCGGCGTTGGTTTCGCCGTTCAGAACGATCTATCTTCTTATGGAGATCCTCAAGGCGTTGGTGGGATGACCTTGGTGGTGTGAATGAAGTAGTGGGGATGCCCGGGGGAATGGCTAGGTCAAGGTTCCCGGTGTCCGCCGGAGGCTTGAGATATCTACCGGTTGGGACGACGTTGCCCTCCACCGAGATCATTGCCTTCCGATCCTTAGTCTCCCGAAAAACACCGGCTGCGGCAACTAACTCCATCACTAAAGCGGGGAAGGGCAATTTTTCCTTGGCATGAATACGTCCCATGGCTTGACGGATGATAGGTGGGATGTTGACCGGTTTCTCGGTAAGAATGCACCAAATCAATAAGGCTAGCTCGGCGGTGATAGATGACCCATGGGTGCTTGGGAACACATAATGGGCTAAGATTTGGATCCATGCCTGAGCTTCCACAGTGAGATAACGCGCATTAATGCCCTTGGGCCGGGGTCTCATCCTACCTCGAATCCAAAATGCATCCGGGACGGCAATGACTCGGAGAATGGCATCCCAATCGAAAACAAACTCAAAGTCATCGCGCTGGTGCAAGAGCTTTTGATAACCATCCACATCCGCCAGTATGGCCAAAACATTAAGCACTTGCCGAATAGCCTGTTCGGAAACCGGAACTTGCTTCCGCCACACATATACTGATTGAGGAGAAGGAAGGTGGTAGTTAGTGTAAAACTCCACAACCCAAGATAAGTTGGCCTCCTGTGGCTTTCTCATGAGGAACCCCCGCTGTCGCCGCTCGATGCGGGGTAACACAAATGGAGCAACATGAGCCGGAGGGGCAAGAAGAGGCTCCGCGTGATAGTTCCTTTCAATTATCATGGGGTATACGAGCTCACAGTATCGGTTGGGGAACTTAGTTGGGTCCCTCGCAGGGTTATCCTTCTCTAGTGCATCAATATTAATGATGCTCCTTGCCTTCTTGAGGAGGGGCTTAGCTTGAGGTGCTTGGTGCGCTTTGTTGGTGAGTCCTTGAAGTGCCTTTTTGGAAGATTGTTTCTTCGGTGCTTTTCCCTTATCCTTTTTGATGACCATCTTATGAAATGGAGAAAGGAAAAGACATTAACTCAAGTAAACACTTAAGGATGGAAAACATGCAAGTAAGAAGGAAGGCCATAAGAGAATAAGTGGCTTAAGTACATGACAGCTGCAACATGTAACTAAGACAACAATGGACACAATGGCAAGTCACTAGCATGTGATGCGTGAGTGGTATAAGCATGCAAAAAAGACGCATGAGAAGTATACACTCAAACATCAATAATCAAGAAGCAAGTCATAAGGGGTGAGCAAGGAAATATGAAACATGAAGAGTAAAGGGCTCAATGCACATAGGAATACATAAGTGAGTGAGAAAGAACACTAAGTGGAAAGCATTAAGTCAAGTTTGAAGCAAAACTCATATTTGCCTTTCATCGAACACTTGGTGTGCAACCCTTAAGCATTGAACAAGTGGACGAAATGCAACAATGTAGCATCCTACAAAGCATCATCAACCATCATAGAGCACCACATATCGCAAGAAAATCAAATATAACAAATGAACCCACTAATGCAAGAGAGATCTCTACCCTCAATACCCATGAAAAAATAGAAAAAAGAAGAAAAAGCAAACAAACAAGTAAGCATGAAAAAGAAGTTAACTAAGAAGAAAAATAAGGAAATGCAACTAAGGAAAGAGAGAAGCAAAACAAAGAAAAAGGAAAGGTAAGAATACCTTGAGAGGGAGAAGAAGGTAATGGAGAATGTGAGTGAGAGAGCAGATAAGAAGAAATGGGGAAAGAGAGGAGAGAGGAGAGTGTGGGACTGCCGAAAGTGGTGATCACCGGTGATCAGTGCCGCCGGTAAGAGTGGCTGACAAAGGGTGGTAGAAGTGGTTGAAGAGGGGGTTGGAGTAGAGAAGGAAGATGGAAGTGGAAAGAAGAGGAAGAAAAGAAGAAAATGCTTATGGCTTCATAGGAGGATTTAGAGAATGATTCGGATGAGGATAAAGATTCTGAATATGAAGCACAAATCTGCTTTATGGCTGGTCATGATCAATTAGACACTTATGGTTTGCCATAGAATGAATCATTCATTGTTAAAATAGTTGGTAAGATGTTTTAATCTGGAAAAAATAAACATCTCCGAAATCTTAATTGTTTTCTCACATTGTTCTCACACTAAACTATTTATTGCTTTCTTTATTTCCCTTGCTATTGTTTATGCGTTTACAACTCACCAAACCTCTTTTCTGATTTGCCTGACTAAGTCCAATAGGATAACCATTGCTTACTCAGTCTGACAATTCTCGTGGGATCGATCCTCACTCACCTGAGGTATTACTTGGATGACCCGGTGCACTTGCTAGTTAAGTTGTGAGAATTCGATTTCCCGCACCAAATTTTTGGCGCCGTTGCCTTCTTGTTTAGATTAGGTATTTTTGTTAGTTTTTGTTTATTTAATTTCTTCTTAATTTTCAATTTTATATTTTGCTTATTTATCTTGATTTTTGAATTTTATCTTATTAATCTTCATATAATTTTTAATTTTTAATTTGGTGTCTTGTTAAGGTTTTTCTTTTATTTTTATTTTTGAAAATTTTAGGGTTATTGTCTTTTTAGTTTTTGAAAAATTTTAAGTTATTTTTACACTTGTTGTTTCAAATTTTTTTGGTCAATTGTTTACTTTGTTTTACTTAATTTCTTTTTTTAATAGGATATCTCACTGGGAGCTCTCTATACTTTGACATAGAGACTCCCAGTTTTTCTTTGTTCTTGTTGTTTATGAGCAGGAACAGGAAAAAATAACCCCTTTTCGAGTTTGATTCTGAACCTGAAAGAATCTTGAGGCGATATTTGCAACAAGCTAAAGCTTACAAAGCTGGAGAGAATCTCCAGGAAACTTTTGAGAAGGAAGTTGAAGAACCCACCATGGCAACTAATGGAGGGAATCTGCACGCTGAAGAGCAAGAAAGGAAGGTGCTTGGCTTATAAACTGCACCCACACCTGACCCCCAACAAATTCATATATGACTTCCTACAGATCTGTGACACTGTTAAGACGAACAGAGTGAACCCTGAGGTTTACAAGCTCATGCTCTTCTCTTTTGCTGGAAGGGACAAAGCAAAAAAGTGACTTGATTCTCAGTCCAAAGAGAGCTTGGACACATGGAATCGGAGAAGGTGATCACTGGATTTTTAACCAAATTCTTTCCACACTAGAAGCTGACTAAGCTTAGGGTGGATGCCCAGACCTTCAGACAGAAACATGGAGAGTCCCTCTATGAGGCATGGGAGAGATACAAGCAGATGATCAGAAGATGCCCTCCTGACATGGTTTCAGATTGGACCAGGCTGCAGATCTTTTATGATAGCCTCTCTGAGATGGCCAAGATGTCATTGGATTACTTTGCAGGTGGTTGTCTACACGTGAAGAAGACGCTTGAAGAGGCAGATGAGCTTATTGAGATGGTTGCCAATAACTAGTATCTACACACTTTTGAGAGGAACCTTTTATGAATACTGGGCCTACTCAAAAGAGAGGAGTCATGGAGGCGGATACACTGGACGCCATCTTGGCTCAAAACAAGATACTGTCCCAGCAGATTAGCATGATCTCTCAACACTTGACTGGGATGCAAGTCTTAGCAGTCAACCATCAAGATGCATCCTATGATATGACTGGAAGCTACATCCAAGGGGATGCTGGTGGCTATTAGGGATGTTCAAAATCGATCCGGACCGAACAAAACTGACTAACCAAACTGAAAAAACAAAAAAGCAGACAAATCAAAAACTGAAAAAAATCAAAAAATTCATGTTTTGTTGTTTTTTATGCGGTTCGGTTCGATTTTCGATTTTGACACTGAAACCTGAACCGAACTGAACCGAATCGGTCAACTAAAAATCCTAAAAAACTATTAGACCACTAACCCCTTGGCATTACCCCACCCCCAAATCAGATGCACTCAAAGAAACTCTAACCTAGTGGCGCTCAAAGAAATCCCTCCCAAGCTCCCAACAGCGCCGAACCCCTTCCTCCTATTGTCGCCCACCATCATGCGCTCACTAGGTAATCATTCTCTAGCTCACTCTCTATCTTCTCTTTCTCGCTGATTGCCTCACTCTCTCTCTCTCATTTTAATGTCGAAGAAGGTGTGTGTGACTATGATGATGATGATGAACAAAAATGGCCAAACGAGATAGAGAAGGTATGTTTCGTTTTTCCTAAATTTGGTTCTATGAATTGGGGAGGTTCTGCGATTATATGGTTTTTAATTTTGGGGGTTTTAGCTTCTGAATGTGTATTGTTTTTGATTGTTAGGGTTCTAGGTTCTGATTGTTAGAGAAGGTATGTTTCTAATTGTTAGGGTTCTAGGTTCTGATTGTTAGAGAAAGTATATTTAACTGCATTTCATATATAATTAAATGCTGGATTTGAGATTTGTGTGTTATAAAATTGAATGTCCTGGTTTTGATGATCAAACTTGCTTTAGCTGTAATCTATATTTGTTTATTAATTTCATGAACCATGTGTTCTTCTTCATTACTTATTAGTGTTATATATTGTTATTAACTAATACCTTATGAACCATGTGCTGTTTTCTCTAGTTGAGATGATTTACTGAAATTTGATTTTAACATTTTAGCTCTTATGAACTCTGTGCTGATTCATTACTTATTTGTTACATTTTCTTTTAGATCACACGCTGTGGTATTTGTTATGCTGATGTAGTTGCCATAAAAAATTTATCTGGTGCCACAAATTACCTTGTTATGCCTGGGTATATATATATATAAGTGTTTCGTATGCTAAAAGTAATAACAGGTGCGAAGGGACATACGTGTCAATACACACGTTTGAGGTTAGCAACGTTCATTATCTATGTAGACAGTTCTGTTAGTGTTCCGTCAGTGTAGATGACGGGAGGATAACATTGAATTAATTTTTAAATGTTATGGACATAAATAGAACGATTTAAACACTAGGGACAACTTTAAGACTTACCCCAAACGTCGAAGACAAAAACGATACTTTACTCTATTTTTAATAAATAACCAAAAAAATTCTATTTAGCAAATAACTTTTTTATTTCATCCAAAATTTTTCAACAAGATTTTAGTAAATATTTAAAAGATGTACAAAAAAATTCAATACCAAATTCGATCTCTATATATATTTTTTATTTTTTAAAATAATGTGGTCATTTACGATAAAATATTTTAAACAAATTTACTTCACATAAAATTATCAAAATTTAAGAATAAAATTTCATTCTTCTAGTAATACTTACAAAAAATTACATCATACTTAGATTTTAATTTTTTTTAAAATATATATTTAAATTTAATATATAGTAACTTATTTATCGTGAATATTTTTTGAATTATTTTTATCGTTGATATAAATTTTCAGATACTGTTTTAATAATTTATTCTATTTTTTTGCTGTCTTTTTTAATTTTTTATTTGAAGATTAAAAAATACTTAATTATACTTTACTAACCATGCTTTTAAAATTCGCGAGATTGCTGTCTATATATATATATATATATAACGCCAGTAAGCCGCAGTCCACAGAGTGAACCCAACACAAACCCTAATCCAAATTCACATTTTCCCTCTTCATTTCCGAGTTTCCATGGGGAAGCCGAAGCATGTCGCTCCTCCCGAAGACTCTGACGACGAACTGCAGGTTCCAAAGCCTCAACCCGGACAAGAAGATAGCAGCGAGGAAGAGGATGAAGCAACTTCATCTGAGGAAGACGAAGACACCGATGAAGGCGAAGATGAACGTGACAAGCACGTGCTGCTTCCCAGGAAGCCTCAACCGCAAGTGGTTTCCAAACCCTCGTCTTCTTCTGAAGACGATTCGGAGTCGGAGCCGGAGCCGGAACCGGAACCCGAGTCCGAGCCCGAGCCCGAGCCCGAGCCCGAGCCCGAGCCCGAGCCTGAGCCTGAGCCAGAGGCTCTATCGAAAAACGCTAAATCCTCTTCAAAGTTGAAGTCTCCACCTTCGTCTGCTGTGAGTCAAGCCAAATCCGGGTCAAAGCGAGCAGCCAAGAACAGTATCGATCACTCGAAGCAAGCTAAACGTGGGAAGAAGGCACAGGAGGATCACGCGGCCTCTGACGAAGAGGATTCGAAGAAATCACGTGACGTTTCGAAATCCCTCTTTCAGAGGGTTTTCAGCGAGAAAGATGAGATAGGTATCTTGAAAGGCCTGGCTGAGTTCATCGCAAAAACAGGGAAGGAACCCTATAAATGCGCTGAAGAATTTTACGATTTCTTGAAGGGATCGAATTTGATTGGGTCAAATGCATCATGCAACCAATTGAAGGATAAGATCCACCGGCTGAAGAAGAAGTTTGAGAACAATCTAGCCAAAGAGAAGAGCGGCAAGGGGACAACTTTAAAGCCGCACGAGTTGGAAGCATTTCAGTTGGGAAAGAATGTTTGGGGCCACGATGGCCGGGGCGGTAAAACAGTGCGCAACGAAGCTTCGAAAAAGGATAAGGTTAATAATGAGAAGGCTGGGGAGAGTACCCCCAAGAAGGCGCTGAATTCTGAACCCTTGGATTCAAGGATTAAGGAATTGTCTGGGACTAGTTTAGCTTTGACTTCAATGTTGAAATATGATGGGACTTTTGGTAAGCCTTTCGGTGAAGACTATATTAGAAAGGGAATAGAGTTGCTTGGAGTCTCAAAGAGGGAAGAGATCGAGGCTAAGTGGAGAAAGTTCGAAGATGCTGAAAATAAATTGTATGCGGAGATAGCTGAATTCTATGCTGAACAGGCTAAGTTATTATGTCAAGCAAATAGCTCGTCGTCCTCCTAGGTATAATATATCTTGGTTGCTTTTTTGTTTTTTTGGATTCTGGCATTTTGATTTTATTTTGGTATGTTTTAGGTTGATGGCAGTTTAGTATTTTATGATATATATTTATCTCCATTGATTCAAGAATTTTGTGTTTGGGAGTTGGAGGAAAGGGAAGCAAAATGGATGGCTTGTAGTAAAAGATTATAGTAAGATTATGAGCTTGTTCACAAGAGACCAATTTGACAATCTTTCAATTTTGATTTCCCTGCAGCTTAGTTTCAACGTTATTGTTTGTTTGGCTTGTTCTTATTCTGTCATAGTAAGATTATGAGCAATTTTAACAAAATTCTGTATATAGATATAACTTTTAAGTTTCAAGTATTTGGCGTACTTCCATGGCAGATCATTAACTTCAAGAAGAAACATAACTCACCTATGAGAATTACAGAACAAAACAATGAAAGAGAATACTAAGCAAAGTCAAACAATTATCTGTTAATTATGTTTCTCTTGGAGTTAAAAGCCAATAAACTTTAATAATCCTTTTATGACTGAAAATAATTAAGTGGATAGATTATTTTTTATCCGAAGAATATTTGTTTCACCGTTTCTATATTATTTTCAGATAGCTCAGAATGATACATTGTCTGAAACTGTATGAAGTGCATCTTTAGTATAGTTCATATTTAAACTAATTGGTTGCTGTGTTATATGCCTCCCGATCTTGTTATATGCCTAACGATTTTGTGTTATATATGCCACTTTTTATTTTGTTCAATAATGGTTGTTTGATGGAGATTACTCTGCACTCTTTATATTCTTTCTATTTCTCTTAAGGAATAGATGGTTGAGGATTTCTTTAAACAAAAATTCGAAACAATTCATTTTATTGCATATTGTATGAGTAGAAAATTGCTTAATTGGCTTTTGGTGAGGAGAATATTGGAGCTTTTGTTTGAGTTCCTTTGATGTTCTGTAGGGTTTTTTCTGAACAGCTGCGGTAAGTTTAAGTGTTGTGTTTAGTTATGTCTTAGTATCCTGTTTGGTTTGAGATAAAAGCAGAGACTGAAATGATTGAAGTTACCAAAATATCTCTATTTGTACTTAAGATAAAATAAAACCCTATCCCTTGAAATGCAATTCATCCCCCCCTTGCTCTGGCAAACCGATGTGCCGTGCCTCGTGCCTTGTCTGGCTCTACTTCTTCCGTCGCCAGCGGCTGTGCCACACGGCAACGTCCCAAAGCGGCGTTACACCGAGGTTGTGGTTATTGCGCCTTGTTCCCTGTGCACGCCGATGGTCCGTCATGCCGCCTTAGTTCCCTGTGCTCGCCACACCGCCTCTGTGCCAGTTCTGTGCTGCTGTGTCGCCTCTATGTCCCACTATTCTCTTTTCTATTCTGATTTTAAAGTTCTCTTTTGAATCTGATTTTGACATATGTTACGAGAGGATGGTTGTTTTTGGTGTTATTGCTGTTGGTGGTGGTGGAATTCGATATGGGGTTATGAGATTGTTGTTGAATCTGATTTATGCGGCACTGTTGTTTAAGGAATTTGTATAAGGAAAAATTTCAAATTTGTGGAACAATGCAAGTGAAGTAACAAATTAGTTGTCATGCTACTCTATATAAATAATATTGATGGGAGCTTACATAACAAGTATTTTGTATGATAGATGGCTAAAGTTGTGTGAACGTAGGCTGCGTTTGGTGAAATAGACGTAATGAAACATAATTTGTTTGGTAGTTAAATATATGTCATAACATACAAATAACAATCCTATGAAAATGATCATCCTACCCTCATACAAACCACCACTACTACCAACACCATCTCGTGTCTTCGTGTGATGGTAGGGGGTTCTATATGTTGAGCACATTGTTAATTTCACGTCCATGGACATTTTGTCAATGATGATAATCGAGGTGTTGGGCTTTCGTGTCCATTGACATTTTGCTGCTTTGACATCTATTTTTTTTGTGTGTGGATGGTAGTCGTAGATATAACTCTCATTCTTCGTTTAAAAAAACAAAAAAGCTCTCATTCTCCATTACCAGGAAGAAAAATACTTTGTTATTTTGTAGAGATTTGACATAGCAATGCCCTATTTATTAAGGAGGTTTTAATTCTAAATTTAATTACTGAAAATGTTAAAAAAATCTGATAGTATTAAATCCTCAAATTATGTTATGTTTAAATAATGCAATTGGTGATAAATATAGTAATATTAATAATATAACGAACGATGAAAGTTTAGGTTGATTTAGATGTGGTTTAATAAAATTTTTAATTTTTAAAAGTAACTTATAAAAATTAGTTATTAAAAGATATTTTTAAAAAATTATAGTATTTATATTTGATAAATTAAAATAAAAATAAATTTTAATAAGTACAAATAATAATAATTGCAGTTGATAAAATAATTTTTAAAATTTAAAAATATTATAATAGATATAAGGTAAATTTTATCCAATTTTCTCTCAAATAAAAGGTAAGTTATTTCCTATAACATGTCTAATAATTATTAGATGAAATAAATTATATCATCATGGTTAACATTTACTCTTAATTTAATTTGAGTTTTGATAATTAATTAAACTAATTAAATATAATTTTTTTGTAAATTATATGAGTTACAAAAAAAATCTTATTTTATAACTTTTTTACTTTTTTAAAACAACATATATATTAATTATATCTAACTATACAAAAAAAACTCTAAAAACTAAAAAGAACAAATGAAAAGAAAATCAAAAGGCCGAATCACAAATTTAAAATAACAAAAAAAAAAAAAGTAGATAAAGTGTTAATTTTTGATGGGATAGATAAAGTGTTAATTGAGTAAGGGTAAATTTCATAGTTGTCAGTAAAGTTGATATAAGAATTCTGTAATTTTGTAGGTATGAAGTTCAGGTGGTCTTATTATAATTAATTAGTTTAGTTGACAAAATTTAAGTTAAATTAAGAATTAATATTAATCATCTTCACGATATAATTCATTTCATTCAATAACTATTAGATTTATTATAGAGGACAATTTATTCTTTATTTAAGAGAGAATTGAGTAGAATTTACCTAAATATAAATGTTAGAGATAAACTTAAAAATTAATTAAATTTTTTAACTTTAAAATGTTTTATCTTAAATATTTTTAAAAATACATATCTTCAAAAGCTAAAAGTACAAGCTTACGATCTTTTTAAGGGTTAAGTACGATTTTGGTTTCTAATGTAGAGGCCGAAAATTTATTTTGTCCCTGGCCTTTTTTACGCTACAAAATGGTCCCAAATGTTTCAATTTGTTTTAAAATCGTCATTTTTATCAAATTTTTTATTTTTATTACTATTTTACCCCTAACTAAAAAAAATAAAAAATAAAAAAAGGAAAGAAAAAGCGTAAAAGGGAAAGGGGAAAGGAAAAACGCGAAGGGAGAAGAGGGGAGAGGGGAAGGGTCCTCACCGCCGCAGCCGCTCTTTGCCACTGCCACCACTGCTCCTCTTTCTGGCTCGACGTCGATGCAGCAGATCCGCGAGGGTGGACGTCACGCGCCGCTTGCCGTTTCTATTCCTCCTCCTCGCTTGGCCGCCGATCGTCGCTGCTCCTCGCCAGTTTCTGGTTTCTTCTGGTTCTGCTGCTTCTGCTTTTGATTATCAATTCTTTTGGTTTTTGTTCTTTTGTTGTTGTTGTTGTTGTTCTTCTGATTCCATTATCGATTGATTTTTCTGAGTTCTGAGTTATGAATTTTTGTTTTCTGAGTTGTGGGTTCTGAATTTTGATAATGATGATGATGATTTTCTGAGTTCTGAATTCTTGTTATTCTTTTGTTATTGTTATTCTTTTGCTTCTAGCTGCTTTTGTTGTTGTTCTTTTGAGTTCAGATGATGATTTTCTGAGTTTTGATGATGATGAAGATTTTCTGAGTTTTGAGTTCATTAGTGTTGTTTCTGCTTCTGTTTCAGCTTCAGCTTTTGGGTTCAGCTTCGCTTTTGGTTGATTTGGGGAAGAAGGGGGAAGGGTATTATCGTTTGAAGGACGATTTTAAAACAAATTGAAACCTTTGGGATCATTTTGTAGCGAAAAAAGGCTAAAAACAAAATAAATTTTCGGCCTCTATGTTAGAAACCAAAATCGTACTTAACCATCTTTTTAATTTGACAAACAACATAAAATAAAAAACTTGTACTTTAAAAAACACAAACTCATCTTAAATAAGTTTTACCGGACAAGCCTTAATATAATGGTCTATTTTGTTGGTTTTTAAAGACATGTATCATTAAGTATTTTGTATAAGAATGTTATGTAATACTGAAAAGTAAATTAGCAAATAATCAAGGTTTAATTACTCTATTGGTTCTTATAGTTTCATTAAATTTTTAATTAGGTCTTTATACTTTTTTTTCAATTGTATCCCTACACTGCTTTAATTTTGTAATTAAATCCTTACTAGTGTAAAAATTATTAGAGTTAACTAAATATTTCTTCGCAAATTGAAGGTATTTATTGTTAAAAACTTAATTAAATATTTGACCGCATATATTTTGGTAAAAATATTATGTTAATTTTAACATTTTTAACATGAGAAGGATGTAATTACAAAATTAAAAGCAGTATAGGGACCCAATTGAAAGAAAAAAAGTATAGGGACTGTTCCGGGACGTACCTAGAACCGGATGGAGTTTAATCTTGTGTGGGAGGCCCAAATGTTCAAGGAAGGTGGTCTTCGACTTGTCCTACGTCAGGGAGCCGCCGTCCGATTGTATGTCTGGATGGATGGAAGGTGGTACCTGCAAGACACTGCGATGCCTAAGTTAATAAGGAGTTAAGCATATTTTAAGTGTATTGGAACTTGGGTTTACCTAAGTATATCAGTGTATTTGTAGGTGATGGACCAATAACCACCGCTAAAGTAGTTTCACTTCTGATGGTGGATAACCGTCCCTTTATCTTAGGGTTGTTGGGATCTCTTTTCTAGAAGTGGATGAGAGATTCTAGGAGGCTGTTACTTATTTAAATAAGTGTCACTTGTCAACTCATGTCGAATCCGATCGGATGGATTAGTGAAGGCCAACTCTTTGAATTGGGCCTTTTTAGCTTAATTGGGCCTGATCATTGTATTGAATCAAAGTATAAACAGAGACCTAATTAAAAATTTGATAAAATTATAAGAACCAACAAAATAATTAAACCAATAATCAATTATGAATGTTTATATAAAATATAAAACCATTATAGTATAATAATCAAATTGATCGTAGTTCGATGATCAAACAAATTAGATTAAATTACTCCACTCAATACCCGTGGGAAGAAGTTATATTAATCATCATTTAGCTTGTAATTTTTAAGACTAATTAGACTCTCACTTTTTCACTTTATCATTTTTTACTTCAAGGAGTTTGATCCTCCATGTTTTTGCAGAGCTCTTGTCCACTCCATCTTTGTTTTTGCAACACAGTCGTCCTCTTCCATCATCGCCATATTTAGTTGGTTTGCGATACCCTCTACCACCTTCTACTTGTTTGCTATGTCGTTGCTCCTTTCCACCCTATTTACAACATTGGCAGCTCCCTCTCTTTTTTCCTTTTTATTGTTGTCGCTACCGTCACTTGTCTTCATCCATGTCTGCCTTTACTGCTAAGAGTTGTATTTGTTGATAGAGACATAATACTGAGATAGAGATATAAAAATATAAAATTGTGTTTCATGGAAAAAGATAATGTATCTAGAAACATTAAATTAGTATATTTTATATTCATCCTAACATGAAAGACATAGAAACACTAACAAAAAATACAATTTATCTTTTATTTTTCTTTCATTATTCTTGTTAATTTTTTATAATTATATTTTTGAGTGAAGACTCCACCCGACCCTTGATAATTATCTCGAAAGGACTACGAGGCCCTTGACAAAAAAAATACCCAATTCTACCCCTGATCTTTTTTGGGACTGATTAGCCCCTGTGCCAAAAAAAAAAATAACATTGATTTTTTTTGGTACAAGGGCTAATCAGTCCCATAAAAGTAAATCTCAGGGGCCGGATTGGGTATTTTTTTGTCAAGGGCCTCGTTGTCTTTCGAAATAATTGTTAGGCGCTGTTTAAGGTTTTTTCTCTATAATTTTTTATCATTATATTTTTCGTCTCAAAATTTTTGAATGAAGAAAATGAAAATAAAATAGATTTTTATAATTTGATCTAGTTTATCACCAAACAGAATATAAGAATACAAAATTTTGTATCTCTATTTTTTATATTTTATTATCAGTGTCTTGTCTTGTTTTGTTCTCAGAAACAAAGGCAGCCTAGCTGCTCCAAATTCAATGTTACTGTATTATAATTTTTTTGTTGATTTTGAATGCTTATGTTATGTCAAAGACAAATTAATATGCGTAAGATATTGTTATTATTGTGTTTTATTTGTTATGTAAAATAAAGGGTAAAGTATACTTTTTGTCCCTGAAGTTTGCTAAAAATTTTAAAAATATCTCTAAGTTTTGATTTGTTTTAATTTTGTCCCTCAAGTTTTCGATTTGCATCAATTTTACCATTATTACTAATTTTTTGATAATTAATATTTTTCTTTCCAAATATACCCCTCCCTTATACCCATCATCATCATCATCATCACAACCTTCTGTTTCTCTTTCTTTCTCTCTTTTCATCTTCACAGTTCTCTCCACCACCATCATCATTATTGAGCAACCACTGTCAACCTCCTTCATCGTCGCCGGCCAAACCCCTCATTCTCCTTCTTTCTCCATTCTTCTCCGACTCTCCATCTCTATCACCATCATCTCTGTTGAGCCCCAATCTTCGATAACTACCACCCTTTTTCTTCTTCTTCGCCCAAACCCAGACACAATAAAACCATCGCTCTTCCTTTTTCTCTGTTAGCAAACAGAGAATGAGATGTGGGATAGGTTCTATAGAACTGATTTTTGGAGGAGCTCTTCTCACAGGGATCCCTCTAGCAATGCTCTTACCACTTTTCACCCTCAATATGTTCAATGAAATTTCAAAAAGTATGTATTTTTGTCCAACAATGAAGTTTAAAAAAAATCATACTTTTTGATGATGCAGGTGTTTAAAAATGTGGTCTTTTCTCTCATCCTCCTCCTCTTCTTATTTTCTCTTTTTTTTTTAATTTTTTAATTTTTTTTGGAAGAGGAGAGGAGATTGGAGTATGATCATGGTCATGATGATAAATTTGTTTATTTTGGATGTTGGCATTTTGAGAAATGTGAAGAAGTGTATTGAAATGGATTATATTTGGTTCTTTGTCATTTATTTTTTGTGTTATTAATTTTTCAATGAGGCATAATACAAGTAATATTGAAAGGAAGAAACTTTGTTGTTGGGATCAGGGTTTCAGGTTGGTGTGGCAGCAAAAAGATTTTGCTTTACTTTGTGTGAAATCTAGAAACAAAAAAAAATATTGATCCAACTAGTACTAATAATTAATGAGGCTGGGTTTGCTAACAGAGAAGGAGGAAGAGCGATGGCTTCATTGTTGTTGGATTTATGCGAAGAAGAAGAAAAATGGTGTTGGTCATCGAAGATTGGGGCTCAACAAAGATGGTGGTAATGGAGATGGAGAGTCGGAGAAGAAAGGAGAAAGTAGGAGAATGAAGGGTACGGTTTGGCAGGCGACGAGAAAGGAGGAGGTTGACAGTGGTTACTCAATAATGATGATGGTGGTGGAGATGACCGTGAGAATGAAAAAAGAGAAAGAAAGAAAGAGAGACAGAGGGTTGTGATGATGATGATGATGATGATAGGTATAAGGGAGGGGTATATTTGGAAAGAAAATATTAATTATCAAAAAATTAATAATAAGAGTAAAATTGATACAAATCGAAAACTTGAGGGACAAAATTGAAACAAATCAAAATTTAGGGATATTTTTAAAACTTTTAGCAAACTTTAAGAATAAAAAGTATACTTTACCCTAAAATAAATTAAAGTTTTGGTTAAAGCCTCTTGATTTTGTTGTTTGATAATAAAATATGAGACTTGTTTGGTATTTTTTTAAGATATTGTTGATATATTTGCATGAAGTTTCTTCTTTTTGCTTATTTTTAATCATTTCTTACTAGCTTTCTACCTGTTGTTAATTAAATAATATTAATTCTTTATTTATTATATTTTATATTAATGATTCAGATTTAGAATTTAAAATTTAGGATTTAAAGTTTAAGATTCAAAATTTTAGAATTCAAAATTTTAAGATTTAAAATTTAGGATTTAAGATAAAATTTATACTTTAAAATTTAACAAATATTATACTCTTTTTTTTTTTTCTTAAAATGCATTAACATATACCTTTTCTTTTATTATTATTATTATTATTATTATTATTATTTGTGTGTATTTTGGTAAATTTGAATATATAATTTTGGAGGTTGAAAGAAAAAAATTTTAGATGATTATATTCTCCTCTTTAAAACATCCAAAAATCCTATATGATCTTTTAAATAAAATTTGAATAGACTATTTATTTATTACCATAGATATATCATTTTCTCTTTATTTTTATTCTATTTTTTTTAATGTAAATATCAGTTTGTTAGTTTTGAATGTTTGAAATACAAAATTTTATGTTCAACTCTTTTTTGGTCTTTTTATAATTTTAATTTTGGTAGATTGCAGCCGTCAGTGGCTGACAAGGAAACATCTTTGTGAAAATGGAGATTGGGGAGTATAATTAGACTAGCAATGTGACAATGAAAACTTGGGAGAGTATTATATTGGGAAATTATTAATTTTATAATTTGTT
>NC_029777.3:93981870-93982655 GCF_000817695.3 Arachis duranensis | reverse complement strand
CATTTCAGGTAAATATTTTTATTTTTTAATTACTGAATCAATATATATATATAGTATTGTTTCATAGTATTATTTCACAATTATAATATAGGAAGCTTTTCAGGTAAGCCAATATTTTTTATTGGCAGACCATTATATTATTGGCTGATACTATTGAGATTTAATATAAAATAGTCCAAGGACTTAGATTAAAGAACAGACTACTGCTGTAAATTCAGAGGTAAATGGATGCACAATGAACCTGTGAATGTATTAGAAGGTGTTGAGTTTGAATATTGTAAAAATGTTGTTAATACCAAAATTGCCTAAAAAGAGGATGCAATCCTTTAGCTGACTTGAAAGATATTAAAGCAATAGAGGAATCAAAGGGATGTTTTACTTTCCTTTTTTGATGGGCTTTTAAATTAAATCCATTAAAATTTGTTGAATTTTTTTATAAATAAATAATTTAAATATTTTATTTATGAATATAAATAATTTATAGTATATTTATTAGTTTTATCTTTATATATTTTGTTTACATTGTAAACGAATTAAAATTATTTATATTTTCGTTAACAGTGTAAACGAAATATATAAAAATTTAAAAATAAATAACGAGATATATGCATAATTACAAATAAAAATTATGATTAAAATAATATATATAGTACGATTTAGAACGATTTATAAAATAAAAAAGATACAATTTATTAATATTTAGATAAAAATAGATAAATTTACAAGTAAAATTTAATTTGATCTATTTTGATAAAAAATTTGTATAAAAAAAGATACAATTTATT
>NC_029777.3:93918246-93981430 GCF_000817695.3 Arachis duranensis | reverse complement strand
TGCATGGTCATTTATCATATTGAGAATGTAAAAAAATAAAAGATTTATAAATTTTTAAGAGTAATTACCTGTTTAGGACCATCTAATTTTATAATATTGGAAGATAAAAAATATTTAGACATAGAATAAGAGGAGAAGTTATTAATGACTTTTAGAAATTATCATAATAACAGTGATAGAAACTATTATAATGAGTGGTTTTTAGAGGCCAACACACAGTTTTGCAAAAATCAGGACAACAAATATTTATATTTCTACTAAGGACCTTTTCATCCATTTCATTTATCGAGGAACTGATAAAAAGAAACAGTTTTCAACCCTTGATGAATTTGTTAAAGAATAACAACCATTCTCTACATGAAGTCAACATATCTTCTAATTAAGTACAAACAATCAAACGAAAAACGTCTTACACATCCTAGTTTGTATATGTTTTTTTTTGTGTTTATGTAATATATATTCTTTTATTTTGAATTTTTTAACCACAATGGCTGTTTAAATTTATTGAGAGTATGGACAAAAAAGACATAACAAAGAGCAAAATAAATGTGGCCAAATTTACAAGTGTGTTTTCTTTTATTAAAATAAATAGTAAGAGCTTAAATTAATCTTTAGTTGTATAAAAGATCCGAAAAATTTGGATATTGCATAATATTTAAGTTTATATCTATTTTTTATTTCAAATACTTATATTTTAAATTTCTTGATAAAATATCTATTTAAGTTTATGTTTATTTTTTCTTCATGCATAATAATTATAGCATGTCATCTATGAATAATTCAGTTATGTAACCTATATATTATATTTTTTAGATGATTTAAAAAAAAATTTGTGAAAAAAATTAGGAAAAAAATTGCAATTCTTATAGTAATAAAACTACTAAACAATAAAAAATAAGTACATTGGAGTCCAATAAAAAAAAGATAAATTTTGGTTGCAAAATGATACGAAAAAAATTGTAAAATTATGTTACTTTGAAAATGAGTTTTTATTAACATTTGAGTAAAAAGAAAGAACAAGTTCTAAAATCAAAGGATATGATACGAGTGCTTTAGAAATAAATTATGATTTAGATTGTGATGTTAATAAAAAAAATAATTTTTTTAATAATACAGACTACATTCTTAATTTATTGAAATATAATAACAAAAAAATTATGAAACATAATGACATGATAGAAAGACAATCTATAGATATGATTTCAACTACAAATAATAACAAAAAAATATTTTCTTTTATCATGATCAACTTAAAATTCTGGATCTAGCACATACTTTTTTATTGTCTTCAATATACGACCTAAAAAAGTAGCGAGAATACTTCTATTTATCTTCATCAGATTTTACTTGACTCATCATATTTTGCTCAACAATAGCACCACATGTGGGATCAAAACATCTCAGCATCAAATATCCAGGGCCATCAGTGATGGATGTGCTTATATATTCTAGTATGTGAAATAGAACAGATGTGTAAGATAGAGAGGAAAGAAAAAATTAACCAAGAAATACTAAAGTAAAATAGTTAGATAAAAAAGTCATGAAATAGATCATCAAAAGCAACTTACCCACGTTATAGCTAAAAAAAAATGAATCTAAAAAACCAAGCTAAAATCAAAATGCAGACTTTCATCATAATACTTAGATTATTTCTAAGAACAAGATACTGCACACAAGACTTATCCTTCCATCACGAGAGATAGAAAGAATGACCACAAGAAGTCATCTCTATCTTAGTACGTGGATGATTTTCGAAACAGATACCGCAAGTAAGCTGGCTAGAGAAGAAGACGGGTCAAAATGAAATACAAATGAAGCTGAGCAAAGGAAGAAAATAAAACACAATTAGAATTATTAACTAATTATGAAACCCAAAAAATCTATATCTCACCTCTCTAGCATCAGCATGCTTAATGATTGGCTTATACAGCAAACCAAATGCTTCACGGATTCGATCTTCATCAGCAAACCATGCATCATGCACTTTATTGACACTCCTGTAACACTAGCACACGCCTTACATAAGGATAGAATAAATAGCAAAGAAATGCAGCATAAGAAAAATATAAAGTTTTTTGGATACACAACATAGTGTGTAGATTGTGATTGCAAACAAATAAATCCTAGTTAAAATACCAATCAATTCAGGGTTATATAAAACTCGAAAAAACAACTAAACTTACCAATTGTAATGGTAAAGTAATATGCTGGCATCAATTCTTGATATAGCAAGAATTGTTGCTACTCTAGTGATGTCCTCCTCCTGTCTTTGTTGGATATCTAATTCCTTCAAGATGGTAAAATTTTGCTAAAACAAAATAGAGGGTCAGCATAAATTAGGGTTTAACTAAAAACTGTAGCATCATTACAATTTTTATGTATTTCATGAATAAAGGTAAGAATTGTGAGTCAAGCAAAACAATAATTAAGCCACCTAAAATTCAGCTAGTTTTAATAAATGATCACTACAATGAATCTCGATTATGTGGAAATAAAAAAGAGAATCCCTTTTTCTTTTGTTTCAAATTATTCCATCAAACAACATTCTCCGATATAATTAATACTAATATTTGAGAATAGAAAAACTGAAATCGAGAACAAAATGAAAAAAAAAGACACCTCAGGACAGCGATACTCGAGCCTTTTAAGATCATCAACTTCGTCGAAGTATCAACGGCATCATCATCGTAGTCATTGTAATAATTCATGGCAGCATCCTCCGTGTCGCTACTGTAGTAATCATTGTCAATGGATTCAAGGTCATTAGCGTCATGCATATCCTCGTCCTAGTCCATTTATAATTGGACAAAGAAAAAGACACCAAACCAACGAACCCTAAAAAGAAGAAAATTGGGGACGAGAAGAGGAATTTTCCTTTGCATATTCTGGACCTCTGACTTGAAAACCTCACCTTGCCTGGGATAATGAACCTGGATGCACTGACATCTACAATTTAATTAAATAATTACTAATAATATACAAATTAAATGATTAGTTAACATGCCTCACAATAATTTGTCAGTTGAATTGTCCAAACATTAGAAACAAAAAGGGACACAAATAATGCCATACCTTATTGTGGCTCCCTTGTGATTTGCCTTTGAACCAGAAGAGATACTTTTTGTTGTTCTTTACTCTACCAAACGTTAGTCAGTGGACTAACTGAGTAATTTTTTCTAAATATAATAAAAAGTGTATTCACTATATTAGTGTCAAGTACTTCTGATTCCCTTTTTTCACTTTATGTTGAGTAAGTAAACTCTAAACAGCTACACACATTGAGTGCTTTGCATTAACAAGAAGTTAGGAGCAAACTCCTTATTTGCACATTATGCAATTTTCCAAAACACCCAAACACCACTCTTCATTTTCTGAAGTTTATGAAATTTAAAATAGGAAATGCATTATATCACAGTGAGTGAAAATATAATGGATATGCTTAGATAACAAAATAAAATATGTCCAATACAACTCTAAGTTACTATTATGTATCATATTCAAAATATCGATTGTCACATACTTATAGATTACAAAACAAAATATGTCCAATACCAATTAAAGACATAGTTAAAACATGTGTTTCCATAGAGTAATAGATAAGAGGCCAGTTTTTGTAGGGTTTAAAATCTTTCAATCACCAACTCAATATGCCAGTTTTGTAGGGAGGCCAATTTCAGGATAATGTTGTCCCTTGTCTTTAACTTATACAGTTTACAGCATTCTTTCCATTCAATCCCGAATTTTCACTCTGAATTTCTTTCATCACTCCTTAGTAGGTGAAAAAAAATTCTTGCCTATGTTGGAAGGTGGACCAGCGATCTTCTAGATCGAACTATGTCCAGATGATTTAAGATACGCAGCAAAATTAGAGGACATGTATTATAGTGAATGAATCATTTTTAGGGTTTAGGGAGAATTTTTCTATATAATCAATAAGAAATACACAACCAATATTTCACAAGTTTGTTCAAAAAAGGAATGAGTTCTTTAGGATCAACTTGCCAATCTAGTTGCACTCAAGTCCGAACGTGTCATGGCCTTCTTATAGTAAGCATATGGAGTGTATCTGGTTTAGGATACTTAAACATGTTAGTTACTATAGTAAAATCATAACCAGAAAATTGCTTATTACAGATGGATTTATAGATAGATTAGGTCTCTTTTACCGACGAATTTTTGGTTACCAAAGAAATTTATTTTTCTGTAAAAGCCTCGTTGAAAATTACTTATCGACAGATTTTTTCTGTCGGTAATTTATCGACAGATTTTTTTCCATTACCGATAAAATTTCCCTCGGTAATGGTCCCCCTTTCGCTAAAAAATTGTTAGATTTTCTGTTTGTAATTTACCGACAGATTTTTCTTGTTATCGACAGATTTTCTCTCGGTAATCATCACTTAAATTTCGCTTAAACCATCTGATTTTTTGATAGATTTTTCATCGGTAACTAGCATCAGATTTTTCGATAGATTTTCCATCAGTAATTGGAATCTAAGAAAGCATTTCCAACTCTGAATATAGACGGAAAATTCGCCTGTAAATCCGTTAGTAAGGTAAATATTATTTTTTTTAGATTTTTTATTGCAAACTAAGCCTGATTTCATATAAAATAAATATAGATTTAAAAAGTTCATCATATTATGAAACTAAAAAAAAGTACTATAAACAAGCAAGTTAATATAATTCAAAACATAAACAAAGTGTATTGATACATTAACTATAATAATAAGTAACAACCATATATCAACAAAGTGTATTGATATATCAACTATAATTTAAAACATAAACTCAGTGTATTGTTCAACCATACTAAATTTATCAACTATAGTCCTCAGTGTCATCTTCATCCCTATCATCATCATAGTCCTCATCCAAAGAGATTGAAGGTGGCGGCGGTGGTAGTGGAACAACATTGGAACTACTGTTGGGAATAAAACACCATTCCCTCTTGAGAAAACACCTTTGACAGAGAAATAAAATAGACACAATCACAACACAAGAATTTAATGTGGAAACTCCAATTACTGGAGAAAAAACCACGGCCGTTGTCAAATGACAACCAGAGAATATCACTATGTGAAAATTGTTACAACACATAAACTTCTTTCTCTCTAACACCGGCACCCCAGTACACCCATACTCTCTCAAAGTAAATATCTAACTACACCTCACAACACCCTCTAATCAAAGAGTACAGAGGAAAAGAAAAATCAGATACAAGCTTAAAGTGTTTCTGACTGGTGCAAAAATAAATGGAAAACTTAGCCTCATATTTATAGCCTAGGCCACCCACTTCATTTTCTATCCTAAGAAATGTGGGACTAATTCAACTAAATCCTAACAATCTCCACCTTGATTGAAATAGTCACACATCTTCAGCTTCCATTGTCAACACCAACAATTCTTTGCTACCATTGTCTATACCGACAATCATAGTTCAGAGAACTATCATACTCCACCATGAAAGTATACTCACTTGGAATTAGACCACTCCAAGCATTTTGCCTTGGTACACATCGAAACCTTGCTGAAAATTCATGGTGCAACTTCCAAATTGGCTTTTCCTGGAAGTTCTTCAGCCATCGACATAACTCCGCCACACACCTTGCATCTCAACGCCAACCAATGCCCGTGTGCAATTGTGGACCCGATTGCCACAACTTATCCTTATCCATGGCAGTGCGGTAATACCATGAGGACACTTCTTGTCTTCTAGAGAACATCATCTTCTCTCATAGAGAGAGCAACCAGAGATCTTCTCCTTCAACGCCTTGTGCAAACCTGATTGTATCAACACATCCTTGACTTGTATTTGCCACAAGCCAAAATTGATTCTTCCATCAAATTTCTCTATTTCAAGCTTCACAGCATTTGAATATCCTGACATTGTTGCAACCGTATACTGGAATAGTATAACTCAACTGTAGACTGTGCACTAGGAAGGGTCCCCAGGAAAGAGAGGTGGGTCACAATGGACACACTTAAATACCAAGTCTTTTCTTAGCTAGAACCTTTCCAAACTGCACTCTCACAGTGTCACACTGCCTTCCAGCAACAACAACAGCAACCAAAGCTCAACCTCAAGCCACACGACAAAATTTTTTTCTGATGTGGAAGGTCAGACTAGGCTGCAACTACAGAGCATACTAAGAATAAATCCCACCGAACCAAAGCTTTGATACCACAGAATTTAACGTGGAAACTCCAATTACCGGAGAAAAAACCACGGCCGTTGTCAAATGACAACCAGAGAATATCACTATGTGAAAATTGTTACAACACATAGACTTCTTTCTCTCTAACACCGGCACCCCAATACACCCACACTCTCTCAAAGCAAATATCTAACTACACCTCACAACACTCTCTAATCAAAGAGTACAGAGGAAAAGAAAAATCAGATACAAGCTTAAAGTGTTTTTGACTGGTGCAAAAACAAATGGAGAACTTAGCCTCATATTCATAGCCTAGGCCACCCACTCCATTTGCTATCCTAAGCAATGTGGGACTAATTCAACCAAATCCTAACAACTACTTGATGCTCTAACCTTCTTGTAATAACTAACATAAGCCTCATTCCATCTCTTCTATTTCAGCTTTTTCTTCTTGGCCTTTCCAATTGCCCATTCTAATTTTTCTAACTTCTTTTGAGTCTTTTCCAAAGGAGCCAAACGTGTATCTAACAACTTACTAATACGCTCATTTGTCTGTTGAGTAACACGCTGAAAAAGTTCTTCATTGAGATTATGAATTTGTTCTTGCAAATCAGGAATGGAATTTTGATTGTAGATGCTCTTCCAGATACAGAGTTGACAGAAATGGTTCTAGACTTGATAGAGCTAGAAAAGAACGTCCCTTTTCCGTAAACTCAATTCTTCTTTTGCCCACCATACAATTCCTCCCAAATCAAGTCCTCATCAATTGGTGGTAGCTCCATTCCCTGTGCTTGAGCCTCGGCATGTTGAGCCTGAATTTTTCCTAACTTTTTTATAAACTTCTCCTGTTACACAATTATTATATCAATTATATAAACCAAGTTTTAAATAATGTATAAAAAATTACTATATCAATTATATGAAAAAAAGCTAGGAGAAAATAAGAAAAAGGTATGTATATTATATTATATTATATTATATTATATTATATCAAAATGAAGAGAAAGGTATGTAAATTCTATTATATTGGCCTAGCTATCTAGCTAGTATTGATCTGATTCAGTTATATATATATATATATAGTCCAATTACCAAAAGCATGATGAAGAATCAAGAGTGAATTTAATTAATTTGTGAGGTATATATATGTGTATATTGCAGGGCCTTGAAATTTTGGTGATGGCTTCCTCGAACAGATATTGGCCAAGCATGTTCAAATCGAAGCCTTGCAACCAGTTTCAGCGTTAAATATTGATAAAGATGCTTTTTCTGTGTCTCCCCCCATCATCAATTCTTCCCACATGAATTCGCTTTGATAAGATATTTGGTTCAAAGTAGAAAGAAACAAAACTTGAAGTCTCCTTTGCCAAGAAAATTTCACAAATCGAACCTTCAACCATTGCTCTATTTTTCACTGTTCGCTTGAATCTTCCAATCACCCGTTCAAACGGATACATCCACCTATGTTAGATAGGCCCACACACGTGTCTCATATGCTAGATGAATTGACAAATGTTCCATCACATTAAAGAATTCTGGAAAAAATATTCTTTCTAACTTGCAAAGGATAATGAGAATATTCTGCTCCATAACCTCCAAATCATGAACTTTGAGGGTAGTTGAGCACAAGTCTTTGAAAATCTGGCTTAACTCGGTAAGAAGTTTCCATATATTTGTAGGTAGTTCTCTGAATGCAGTTCGAAGCAAGCACTGCATAAAAATGTAACACTCATGGCTCTTCATACCAATAAACTTCTCATGGGAAAGACTTACGCATCTAGCAAGGTTAGATGCATAACCATCCGGAAATCTAAGTTGTTGCACCCACCTATACATGTCTTGTTACTATTCAGAAGTTAAAATATAAGATGCCTTAGGTTTGGACCAACAATTATCTTCGACATGCCGCAAATATAATTCTAGATGCTTGCACAATTCAGCCAGGTCTAACCTAGCCTTTTCATTATCTTTAGTTCTATCAGTATCCATAATAGTATTCATTATGTTATCAAAGACATTCTTCTCTATGTGCATTACATCAAGACAGTGAAGAACCAGGTTATCCTTTAAAAAAAGTAACTCTTAAAACACACTTTGCTTGGTCCAATTGTGAGTAATACCATACTCTCGTGATTTGATCCACTTTCCATTATCTAATATCTTCTCAATTCCTTTAACCCTTTGCCAAATCTCTAAACCACTTAATCTAGTAGGAGCCTTTTCACTTTTTATTTTATTCTTCCTAAAATCATTATTATTGCGCCTATAAGGGTAGTCTATCGGCAAAAATCTCCGATGACAATCAAACCATGATGCCTTGCCTCCATGTGATGGTGTAAAAGACTTGGTATCTTCCATGAAAATAGGACATGACAATCTTCCTTATGTCATCCACCCAGACAACATCCCATAAGCTAGGAAATTATTAATAGTCCACATCAATGTCGCCTTTAAGACGAAATTCTTCTTTTCTACAATGTCATACGTCAAAACACCAGGTTTTCACAACTCATGTAATTCGTAAATCAGGGGTCCCAAGAATACATCAATGTTGACTTTAGGGTTATTAGGACCAGGTATTAAGCAAGTCAAGAGCAAATAAGGATCTTTTATACACATCCCAGGAGGTAGATTGTATGGAATAACAATTACGGGCCAACAAGAATAAGGCTTGCTAAATTGGATATTTAGGATAGACCCATTAGAGCAAATACCTAACCTAATATTTGCGGGCTCCAAAGAAAAATCAGAGTGGATGCGGTCAAAGCATTTCCATGCCTCCCCTGTGACGGATAGATCATCACGTCATCATCACGTTGGTTTTTGATGTGCCACGTTATTTGCGGAGCTGAACTCATTGACGCATAAAGCCTTCGAAGTCTAGGGATTAAGGGTAAGTAGTGCATCCGTCTGACAGGAACTCTATTGGACTTACAACCACCCTCGGAAATAGGTTTGAACCTAGGTGCTTCACAAAACTTTCAACTAATTAGAGTAGCATCGTCTTTTCAATACAACATGCAATTGTTTGAGTAATAATATATTTTGATTGCCTTCAATCCAAACTTTTCCACTAACTTCTTAGCCTCATAGTAGTCCCTAGGTATGACACTACCCTCAAGAGAAACTTTCCTAATTAAGGTGGCCTACTGCTTAAATAACTCATGTGATTGGTTTTTCTTGGCCTTAACGCATAGCATCCTAACAGCTATCGATAGTTGAGAGTGCACACAACTTTTCCACAAAGGCTTTTGAGCTGCCTCAAGAAGATTAAAAAAATTTTTAGCCTCTACATGAGGATCTTTTGGACCAGCAAAATTGAAAACCATTTCATGATACCTTCTGGAGTTGTATTCTCAGCTAATGTTATACATATCACATTCTTCCACATTTGTACCACTTCTTGAACAACATTTTCCACAATTATTGAATCCCGTATGATTAATCCCTATATCGTCAATCTCTCCATATTCTGTTCAAATCCAATAATTTGGCATAAACCCCTTTTCCCACAAATGCATCTTAATAATGTTCAGCTTTTTATAGTTTGAGCATCTACACTTAATGCATGGGTATCTACACTTTCCTTCCGACTTCACAACATCTAACTTACTAATCGTTTCTACAAATTCCTTAACCATGTCATAAAACTCAGGTTTAATACCCCTCTTAGTTGGATTCAATCTATCATTCATTCACCCTCAATGGTGCCAAGATATTTCTTACGAATTTGATGTTTTTAGTACTTATAAATCATCCAACACAAACAACATTTTATCTATCATACAACACCCTATTAATATTTAACCATATCAATGTTTTCAATGCAATACAAACAACAACACAATACAAGCAATATTTCATTTATCAGATAACATCCTAGAAATCAATGAAATTTACAATACAAGAATTGTACTAACCTTAACTCCAAACAAAAAGTTAAAGAAATTGGATCAAAAATCTCTAAGCGAATACACAAATTAATCTTCTAACAATTAATTATTATGCAATAAGAAAGAGAGAATGTCAGAGTATTTTTTTTCTTTTTAATTAGTCTTCTAATATTTTACTCATCATTTTTTTTAATTATTTTTTTCTCTTATTTTTCAAAATCTTAGTGTCTACAATATTATTATTATTATTAAGGCCCTGAAATTACAGATAATTATGATAATCTAAATTGAATAAAAAAAATAGCATAATAATAATAATAATAATAATAATAATAATAATAACCATATATAGCAAATGAATAAAATTAAAGAGAACAGAGCTCAATGGAGCTATAATGAAGCAACTCCTGAATCATTTGCTCAATGTGATTGTGATCTTCTTCAAGAGGCTTAATATTAAAGTATTAAATTATTCATAATCAAAATTGTCTTTGCACATACTGTTAAAGTGTTAATACTAAAATGAGCAACTGACTACACATCTAGTCATTTATGATCTAACTATAGTATTAAGTATTAACTATATCTGTATGCCGGCAATTAGGCTCTAATTGTGGTTAGTTAATTCTGAATAAATTCTAACATATTCTAAAGGCCTGACATGATTCGAGTTTTTTAATTTTGATATGAATCCATTGATGGAGTATAGCAGCGATATGGGGTTATAGGTGTTTTACGGATTTGTGACGGCTGGGTTGAAGAAATCGGTGGCACCGAGTAGTAGGAAGAAAATCGGAGGCACCGATTTCAGGACGCGGATGGTGCACAAATCGGTGGGATCGATTTGTGTTCCCTGTCCACGCGTCACGCATACAATTGCCTCTCGTGACTCCCTCATCCAAGCTCGTGACTCCCTCATCCAAAAGAGCAACCCCCCATTCAGCAGTATCCCTTTCACTCTCTTTCACTCTCTTTCACTCTCGTCTCCCTCTCTTTAACACACACTCAACCCCACCACTTCTTGCTGCATCACTATTGTTGGACGACAACAAATCTTGAACAAAATTCAAAGAAAATGTCAAGAAGACTAAAAATTAAAGAAGTAAATCAACCAGAGCTTCATATTGTTAATTATCTTGGACATCCAAATTATGTAAGTTTTATTTTTTTAATAATCTGATTTAATAATAATAATAGTGATAATATTAAATTTGTTTAGCAATATATATTGTAATGGCACTAAGTAGAGATTAATCATGTATGTGTGTATGATTTTATTATTAGGTGGTTAGAAATAGAAATTAAAATGGAAATTAATCATGTATGCATGTATGTATGATATGGTATGGTATGGTAAGCTCTACGAAATAATTGGATTTTTTTATAGTTAATGAATGAATGAAAGAAGAAGGAGAATGAGATCAGATCTGTACATACTCCCTTAGAATAAAATAATATTATTGTTGTTATTAGATAATAATAATAAAATTAGTATGCTGTTTTATGAATAATAATAACAATAATAAAATTAGTATGCTGTTTTACGAATAAATAGTTTATCAGTCGTGAAATTATTCTGGTTAGTTAGTTAAGGTTAAATAATTTTTGTTATAAAGTAATGAATATGATTGAAGGATTTTTGTATAACAGATTTACTGTGTATGTTTGAAATGCAATTATGCTGGAATTAGTTATAATGGACATGTAACGATAATTGTGTTTTTGAGAATATAGTTATATTATACTGGTACTTATAGCGAAAATGTGATATTGTAGGGTTCACAGATGTTGATGTGTGATCATTTAAAGCCGCCGGATCCATACAACCAAATTGTTGAGTCACAGTTACGCGAAACTGAGTTTTATTATGTTTCCCAAATTGGATTTATCCCATGTCAGTCAGCAATGATTAATGCTCTGATTTTGAGAGATGGCGGCCTGAGACTCACACGTTTCATTTTCCGGTTGGTGAGTGTGCCGTGACCTTGGAGGATGTGGCGATAATTCTCGGTCTGCCGACAAATGGTCTTCCGGTTACAGGACCGACCATGAGTAGTTTTGAGGCATTGGAAGCCGAGTGCTTGCACCAATTTGGAGTTGCACTGAGGAAGACGGAGTGTAGAGAGAGCTTTATAAAATTAACATGGTTTAGGGGTTTGAGAGATCGTATAGTGTTGAATGATGTTGTGCACATTCAGATGTAAGTAAAGTGTCACATAATGTTGTTATTTGGGACAGTTCTGTTTGGAGATAAGTCGAGTGCAGCTGTGCATTGGAAATTTTTACCTTTGCTTCGTAACTTTGGTCAGATCATATAGTTACCAATGTTGACGATAAGCTTCTACAAGTAAGGTGCCTTGAACTTCCTCAAGAAGTTGGACTCAATATACCGGATACAAAACATATGGCACGCTCTAGGAGGAGACCAAGCCCCATTACTTCTCTCGATAGCTGACCTAATAGAATCGTGTCGGTCAGAGATAAGTTCCACACCATCACGTGTCACCACATGTTGACGCAAGTTACTTAGGAAAAAGTACCATGCATCAGAAGTCTCTCCCTCCACTATGGCGAATGCAATAGGCACGATGTTGTTATTACCATCTTGTGAGACTGCAACCAATAAATAACCCTTGTATTTTTCATACAAATGAGTCCCGTCCACCTGCACCACTGGCTTGCAGTGTCTGAAGGCCCTTATACAAGGGTAATAACTCCAGAAGACTCTATGCAGTACACGTATATCAGGAACCAAATCATCCCCCTGGTAAGCAGGCATTGTTTCAAAGTAAACCACTGCTGATGGCTCCTTATGACACATGGCCTCAAACCATATGGGCAAAGCTTCATATGATGCTTCCCAACCTCCGAAAATTGATTCCACCGCCTGCTGCTTCGCTAACCAAGTCTTGCGATAACTGATGGTGTAGTTAAACTTTGACCGGACTTCAGCAATTACTGATTTCACCTTTATAGACGGGTCAACCTCTACCAACGGCTTAATTGCTTTTGCAACTATCTTGGAATCCAGCTTCGAATGGTCTTGAGAAATAGTAGACCTGGTAGAAGTGTGACTTCCACTGTACCTCCTTATCTCCCAACAGTACTTCTTCTGCATTTTGGTAACCCTGATCAACCAGTCACAACCATTCCCATATTCTGTACATTTGGCATAGAATGTTGTCGGTTCCGACTCATATACCCGATAGTCCACACCTCTCCGGATGGTATAATCTTTCATTGCCTTGATTACTGCCTCCCTTGAACTGAATTCTATCCCCACTGTGAACTCACCATCGGCCACAGCAGGAGGCGCTGCATACATCAAAATTAATAGACACACTTTACCATGTAAGATCATTACAGTCTTATTTTTCGCTATTCCATTTACGTAAAGAACAACTAAATATAATTCATAACAAAGAACTATTAATTAATAAAAAAATCAAATGCTATGGTCACAAATTCTTAGTCACATATCACATACATTACTCATCCGACTTATTGATCTGCTAATTCAGAGTTTCACATAGCTACCTAGGTTTACGCACCTGCATTCATATACTGCGAAAACTCCGGTGCGTGCATAGCCTCCAAATCCAACGACCGCATGAAAGAAGGCTCCTGAAACGGATGCGGGTTTGCTAGTGCATTTGCAACTTCCGCCACATCTGTGTTCATGGCGTCGCCAGCTTCATCTTCGTCTTCACCTGGACCGACGATCTCATAGTTACTTTCAAATTCATCTTCGCTTTCACTATTATAATCTTCCAATTCAATGTTACGGTCCGCTTCAGATTGCTCAAACTCAATATATAACTCGATGCATGACATTCGGTGGCGATTTTCCATGTACACTGAAAACATTTCATGCATACTCGCTTCGTCCATCATGTACTTGGTCTGAAATTGAACAAATCCACCAAACACAGGTAAAGGATACCTGTACAAAATACACGATACTCTCCTACATCTTTGAGAATCTATCTTCTCACAAATCACACCTTTCAAATCTTCAAATGATAATGTGAACAGAATAACAACATCTAATGGATTTTCACACACAAATTGAACTCCCTCATATGTTTGCAATAAGATATGTCCGTAATAATAAATCTTCAATACAACTCTATCATCCATAACATTACACGTACTTGACTATTCTCAACCTCACAGAAATTTATTTTACAAAAATGAAGGAGAAGAATCAGAGAAGAAAAGAGAAGAGGAAGAACATTAGTTGAGACCGGCAATAAAGAAACGGGGGTTCTGTGAGCTCTTTCCAGTTTTTGTATGCACTAACGGACAAATCGGACGGACCGACTGCGTGAACTCCCAAATCGGTGGGTCCGATTGGTTCACCACCGATTAAAATAAAATTTTTTGCCGCCAGTAATCGGTGGGACCGATTACTGCACTCTTCGGTAAAATGTTTCACCACCCAAAAATCGGTGCCACCGATTTCATGCTGCTCAATGTCTCCCTCACACAAATTGGTGAGTCTGATTTGTGTTACTTCCTCTCTGCTTGAAATCGGTGGATCCGATTTCTTCTCCCCAAGATTCCAAAAAACAACGCCGTCACAATAGTGTAAATCATCTATAATGATCATATCCCTGCATAACTCACACCCCCCAAATCATATCCAAAAAAATCAGCCGACATGATTCAGGTGGTTATTTAGAAATTTCTATTAGTTTATATTTTATAAGTCGTTGTAGGCTCTTAATTTTATGATTTGGTTATAAAATCCAGTATCCTACAATAGTGCGTACATCGTAAATAAACCTAGTGTCGTCTTTAGAGGGGTTTCTATACGTTTATGAAACGTTGTAAACTATAGAGTTTTAATCAGCCTAACACAATTTACGTAGAAACCTTTTAAAACCCGTTCCCATGCCGCCATTAAAGTGGCAACTAATAAGCCAATCAACCTGAAAGTCATCAACGTTTATATGCAAATAACTAAATCTTAATAGCTTACCAGCCTACCACAATTTACATATATTCAAAAATTAAAAGAAAACACAAATGAAACAAAATTTGGTATATAATAATTGGTTATAGTGCTATTACTATATTATTATATTATATTCGTGAAACCCGCATTCACCTCTTATTGATTTGAACCAAGAATTATTGCACTGTTCTATCAAAAAGGAAAAAGAAAAATGGATGATTTCATTTTCATTTTACATAGGGGAATGCACATCTAACCAATTAAAAGAGGAGGGAAAAAACAAAAGAAAGAAAGAAAGAAAGAAAAGACACCAACAGGTTTGGTTTTCCAACATTCAAATTTCGAAAGTTGGAACTTCAGCATCAAAACCATGTTCGGCCTTGTATAATAGCCGAGGCACTATGTTTCTGTAAGGGTCACTTTCTCTTTTCTCCTTTAAATAAGCCAAACATTTCTCAACCTCGGATTTCACTTGTAAATATAGTTCATTAGATTTCTCCCTGTCTTTCAGCACATGTCTCCTACCTGTCAAACAAACATAAAATATATCTATATATAAATTTAATCTGCCATAGTGAATATCATATAAATTTTTTATGTACTCATTTTATCTCGTATATTAGACTAACAGATCACACATTGAATAATTACCACCAAATTTCATGGCTTGAGCATACCTTCAGTTTCGATTGGTTTTCCAAAATAATAATAGAAACGGCCAGGAACTTTAGGCAAGAATGCAGGCATATGTACTTGTTGATTTGCCACCTCACCAGTAGCATCAGTCCTAAATTTTAAAAATGTCAGGGACATAATAAGAATTTAGTTTTGACATGCGGTTTAAGAAGATTTTATGTGTATCCAAATACGTAATTATATGTGTAAGATGGCATCTATAGAAGGTTGAATAGATATAACAATATAGTTTACAAATACTAAGTTGTGACTCTTAATGTAATATGAATCATGCCACACAATGAACAACTAAATTTAAAAGGAAAATAAAAAAATGGAGATACCTCAAAGGGATAGACTCAGCTGTGAGCTTCTCTATTAGAGACTTGAATAAAGGAATGTTGACCAAGTCATCATAATCAAGAACAACCTGAAAGACCAACGCGGGGTGGTGTTAACCTAAGTCCATGTTCAAGGCATCAACAGAAGATGTAAAATGAAATTAATGAGTGAACGCACGTATTATATATCAAGAAACTCTTGACAAGAATGTTTTATGTAGGTGACGTATTTCCTGTGTTCTAACTATTCTACAAGACTAAAACATCGTCAGAAATATATGAGAAGCTCATAATTCTCATGAATCTTTAGGACTATTCAGTAATTTAAAATAAAAATGTTAAAAATGTTTATGATTAGATTTTAGTGATAGGTCATCAAATAAAATTCTTCTATTCAGTAATATATAAAAGAAAATGTTAAATATATTCCTTCCCACTAATTGCAAAGCCTTCATTATTCGATCCTCTCCACATTCAAATACACATGCAAAAAGTTCAGGGTGCAATTTTTATCTGCTATGCATCTTATATTGAATTTTTTGAATAATGCAGTATCAAAGTATTTAAACTTCTTCAGTTAACACTTAACAGTCACCTGAAAAGTCAAAATCCTTGAAGTATAAGATATGATTAATGAATCAAAATTAAACCCTACCATCATCCATAAACAATATGGTCATGCTTTTGTCTCCATGACAAGCACTTGAAGGGCACCACTTTGTAAAGTAAAATGATTATAGCTCGGCAAAGATCCAAGCTTACCTCAGCAAGATCATCTTCTCCAACAGTACCAAAAGGTACTATTTTAGCTCCGAATCGAGCTGCCATTCTAACAAACTCAGATTGTTCAGGCCAGAATAACTTGTATTCTTCACCCTGAAAATCATTGAAATGTTCAGTATATGTTTAATGCAAATATCCAAATATGCATTACCATATTAGCAAATATCCAAGTCTTACAAAGGTAAGTATCTAATTGAATAACAATGTAAAACTCTTACACTATCAAATAAACTCAAATAAATGTTTCTCAGTATACTGAGTTAGTGACAACTCATTCAATTCACATTTTCATACGCTCTTTCATGTCCAAGAGGGTATACAAGCCAGAACAGAGGGAGTAAAACGAGCAATTGTTTCAATATGAAAGATGGCAATAACTTGTTGCCAAAAAAAGAAAACTACATATTAGAATTTACCTTCCTGTGAAGAGCCTCGCGCATCCCTCCAGGATATAATAAGATATGAGACTTGGAAGACAAAAGCTTGAATAGGTTAGTTGCAGCAACAGGAACAGCACCCATAACTCTGAAAGAATCAAAAGAAGCTAAATCTGGCAATAGTCCAGCATCATTTCTCCTAAACATCAATGGATGAGCTATCCCTCGAACAAGGATATCTCTTTCGGTCAAAATTCGAGAAACTAATGGACCGAGTTCAATTCCGAGCAGCATGTGATACCCAACATATATAACAGGTCCCTCTGAAGGAAGTCCAGCAAGGCCCTTTACAATTGTTCCATCCTCCAAAGTTGACAACATTACAGGACTTGTCAGAATGTTCAATAGCCTGCAAGCATTATAAGTGAAAGGGGACATGATTGCAACTTCTATTGATTAACAAAACAAAAAGAAAAGAAAAGAAGATGAATCAAGAAAGCATGGCTGCACATCTGAAGATATAGCATAGATACATGATTTGACCAACTAAGATATTAGCAAGTTCAATCAAGTTTCCCACTTCAGAGTACCATATATATTCCTGATAGATTTTAAACTTTATCTCGTATAGCAGGAATATATACTCACCAAGACATCAACTTGACATGATAAGCTTATTTAAACACTGCAGACTCTTGTTAACTGTGTTGATGCCTTATATGATCAACTTTATCATAATATTTACCTGTAAGATTCCAGTACTTCTTTGAATTCCGTAGGCGTTGGCGGTATATAATCTGATACATAATCATGCTTCTTGCCACGGCGGTAGAAAGAAGTTCCCTTGATGACTGTTACCAGGTCAATGTTGCCTTCCTGCTAGCGGAAAACAGAGGCATCATATTAGGATCCATTAAGACTTTCCATAACATGAGATATCTTTACTCCACAAGTACAAGAATGTTAGATGAAGAAACAGCAATGGAGGGAATCATACCAGGAATAGGAAATGTCCACTGTCTGCAAATTTACGTAGCTCAGAGTTAGCTAATAACTTACGTAGCCTTTCACCTTCCTCTTTGCTAGGTAGTAATTCATCTTTTTCACTACGAGGACAAATGATAAACCTCAGTTTCAGTTTCCACAATCCAGGAAAAAAAAAAGGTGCACCAATATTGAAGAATGAACAGAAGTCAAGCATTCCAGTAAAGTTAGTTAATCTTAAGTGTTTTCATCAAGATAATGTTTTCAAAGTAAAAATCTGTCAACCAAGTTTGATATTTTTATTGAAAAAGAAAAGCATTTCTGCTAAGTAAACACGAATTTATAAGTTAACAAAGTACATACGATCCTAAATTACGACTATATGAGATTGACAATTTCAAAGAGTATGAACCTGGATAGTATCAAAGTCTGAGCTTTTACAGCATGAAGGCGTGAGTTGGCATATGCAGAAGCTGATCTAAGCAGCTTTAGTTTCCACAGAAGTGTTTCTTTTGGTAATATATCAGCAAGAGCCTAAATCTCAATCAACAATAGACTTTCAATACTCTTAAGTGAAAAGAAAGCTCAATCTAAGAAATCAGAAGCCCAGATAAAGAAAATACAGGCATGTCCATCTGCGTTCCTCAACTTCAGGATGACCAAATTTTACGGAGTTTTGTTTAAGAATAAGGAGTAAACAAGCAACATGATTTTGAATTTTGATTTGTTCTTCTGGCATTTGTTTTAAGCATTGTCGTTAATGCTCATAAAATGCTTTGCATATTAAAAACTAAACAACTGCAAACATTTCGAGAAAGAAGGGGGAGAAAATCATGTTTACACTTAGAATATATATATATTTGTCTCTGTCCTTTTTTAGGAACAAAAAGGAAAATTGAACCTTACAGGCAGAGATGGTGAGAAATTAATAAAATCCTCCATCAACTCTTTTGTTGTATTTTGTAGAGGAAGTCCTTTCAACAAATTACCCAATTCCATCCTCTCAGAGTCGCCTAATGCCAGAAGAAATGTTGAAGGCATTAATAAAGAAAAGATATCATTTTCTTTGGTAAAAGACAAAAACAAAATGTACGTGAAAGTGGAAAATTATTGATTTTTAAACTTTATTTTTGAAGGATAGTGAAGTGGAAAAATTAGCATAATTTCCTAATTACATTGAAGTACTTGCAATTTAATTTACCTAAAAACCATTATTCATAAACATTTGACTATGAAACAACAAAAAGCAACCAAAGGTCTACAATCGTCCAACTAGTTTGCCATTCAAAGTGAAAGGAATGTAAGACACATCCACCATGGATAAACAGAAAATAATAAAGTATAACATGCAAAGGAGATAAACAAACCTGGCATCAAACTCTGAAGTTCAGGCAGGCCAAGTGAGAGTGGGTCAGGAAGAACCTCCATTAATGGTATTAGAAGTTGCAACTGTGACCTGCTGAATGAAGTAGCTGCCAAATTGAGTTGTGATGGTTAGATCAGGTACTGTGTATTGAAACTGATTGCTTTCTAAATCAACTTGAATATGGTTTAGGAACTTTCACATAAAACTCTAGCTAAATATCGCAATATCATTCATATATCTAAGCAACAACTGAGATTAGTCGATCCTTTATCAGTGAGCAACTAGTTTCAAATAATTCAAACTCTAAGCAAGTATGAATTACTCTTCATTTTTAGTTTCAACTTAATATGTCACCTGTTTCTTCAACATTGTGTTACATTTTCATACATTCACTCACATGTTTGACAACTCATAACTCTACTTTATCAGTATAGTAATCCCAAATTACACTGAACAGTGCATGCATCCAACAGTAAATTCTATGGGAGAAGTTCAACTCTTATTTACCTCAGGCTTTTAGTAACTTAATATGCAAGAAAATGAAAGTGAAATGTAAATGCAAAATTAGGAAGTTTGTTGCAAAAGTATTAGCTGCCATGGCTGTCATGGTGCTAACGGTTTGTTGTACTAAATTCTTTCTGTCTTTTTCAGCTGCTTGCGTTGCAAGGTTATGATACAATTTCACAATTATGGTGCTTGACTTAACTACTCATGCCCAATAAAATCAAATAGATTAAAATATTTCTATTACCTGGATTTGCTAGAATCAGTACAAGATCGATATCTGGGTTGCGGGCTGCAACAGCAAGCGCAAGGCATGCTCCTAAAGATTCTCCAACAAGATATATGGGTTTCCTTGGTGAACGTTGATGCTCTGACTTGACTCTACTTTCAACTATTTTCATGAGGTCTGCAACAGGGTAACATACAAAATAAGTTATGCAGAATTGCAGTGAAGATTTTTATTTAATGTATAAACAACATGTGCAATGCAAATCATAAACTTTTTTGGTGGATTTTTTCTATACTAAAAGAAGCAATATTTACTCTCCACCGTAGCATTACCCTAGATGTAAAACCGATCATGTGCCTCTACAATCCTTGTTATCTCCATTCTTCTAAATAAGGGTAAAATTCGGCTTAAACTTTTGGAAAAGATGGTTCTAGTCAGAATACCCCATTGAAAGACAACATTAACTTGCCGAACGTGGTTTTTAACACAACAAACGTGCTTAAGTCTTAAACCATTTTATATTAATTTTAACAAGGTGCATAAAATTAGCATGATTTTATAATTGTCTTAGATTTCACTTTCAATAATAGTAGCTAGCTGAACATAGTAAATAATAATAGGAAACAAGTACCTGTAAATGGTGTTCGATCGGCCACTGGAATATGCATGCATGATATATCAAAAATCCTTCATTCAAGCAAAAAGAACAAAAGTGTGGTTCTTAGATATCAGTCATTCATGTCAGTAAAATCTAGATACTTAGAATAAACACAAACCTTCCGAGTTTCTGATGATGTAAAGTAAGTCCAAGTCCCACGCCATCAATCCCTGTAAAATTCGGAGTACAGGTAATTTATAATTTTTATAAAGTAATGGAACCTCCTATTAAGACTTAGGGAAACTTGGGGGGAACTTCAACCCTCACCACAGCATATTATCCGATAAAAGACCGAGAACACGTTACGAATCTTAATCTTTGATAAGTCAATAATAGGGGAAATCTTTTAAATGTAATAGTACCACAATTCTGATCTGTTCAATGCACATATTAAAATCTATCTACTCAACCAAACATGAATATGATCTGTGCGTCTCATTATATACGTGACAACAAGGTATCTTTAAAATTTAATGGTGAATTTTATTTCATCATAAAATCGGCTATTTCATATGAAATAAAGTATTAGACCATGAGTATAAACATAAGTTAAGTATGAGATGTTGAGATAAATGAGCAATCACACTCGGATGGATAAAATAAGCAATGAATATATAAAGAAAAAAATTTAAATAGTATTTATTGTTGATAAGATGGTAAAAACTTGATAGGAAAAAAGACCATAATATAATTAATAGCGTCGTTCGATTTATGTAACTAACTTCACCTAATAAGTTAAGTTGTTGATATATATATTATATATATAAAAGCTAAAAACCTCCTAATTAAAATGTAAAGTAGTACTTAGCATTCTAAGTTTCTAACTAATCTTATATTTGCTATTATAACACAAATTCAATATATAAAAAGACATAAAAATTCAACAAATTACAAAACTTAACTACTAAATTAAATGAACTACGACCAGAATTTAAATAAGATATATGAAACTTAGCTCTTAAAATAAAAATTCAACTACTTAATTAAAGTGTTGGTCCATATAATAAACAATAGAAATGGTTTGTCTTCACGGATCACGCGGGTTATATTTTACTTGATAATATTGATACTCGCTATGAAAAAGAAAGAATAAGAAATTGGTGTCGGCTGCCACTGCCGAAAAAGAATACTTATTTATTGGCTAGGTTTGTTATCTTTTCATCAAGAATGTCATTAAACCACTTGTGGCCTTTATCTACAAGGTTTTTTTTTTAATATCTTTATATTTATATAGTATCACTTGTCTTTTGTAATTGTCATTTTTTTTTTCCAATTCTTATTATTTGTTATATCTATATATAGTTATTATATTCTACTCGGTCAAGTATGACCGAATTGGTTCTATTTAGTTAAACTGACTCCGGGTAAACATTTAAAAATAATTTCAAAATAACTACAGTAGGAATCAAACTTGGTACCTTCAAATGATGAAATTTGCTTACACACAATTCTTAACCTCTAAATTTTGCTTAAATAATCCCCCACTTAAGGTTGTGTTTTTTTCAAGATGCTTAGATCTACCATTGGTATTGTGGTAGATCACTAAACCACTAACGTCAATCTACCAATTGGATGTTGAAAGTTGAAACACAAGCATGATTCTATCCGTAGCATAACACGTTATGTGTCCCTTCATACTTTGTTTTTTGGGCCAGTCCATTACTAATTGATGAAGCTGCAACAAACACTTGGCGTGGTGGTTAGTAGGTTAGTTACTAAAACCAACATTTCTATGCGACCCCCCCGGTTCTGTGTTTGAATTCTAACCCAAAATAGAGTTCACCACAAATAAATAAAGCAACCAATAAACCCGGTTCCGCGCGAAATCTCCAACAGGTGGACTTTATGTAGAAAAAATAAACCTTGTTAGTTTTCAAATTTTTCTAATTACTTTAATCAATTTTAAAATTTAGAATTATACACTTTATTTAAAAATTCATCTATAACTTTTTATTTGTACTACTGACTGTATCATTTAGGCTTGTAAAACGTCAGAATAATTGTTACACACGATTAGATTAAAACATGTATATTATTGCAAGTTTTACATCTGATAAGAATAAAGAATGTGAATAGTTCTAAATCTTAGCTGAATTAAACCTACTATTTTGTTAATATATACTATGTTCAAAACAATATCTCGGTCTAATTTCCAAATTATCTCAAACAATGAACACAAACTTCTTTTTTTTTTTTAACTAAATATGAATTTTGAGGCACATCAAACAAAAGAGGTATTTTTTCAGGAGTATGCTAAAAAAAATTATGAGGCCGATGTTGGGAATACACGATATAAAATATTTTAAAGTTGTAGACCAAAATAAAAATATTGTAAAGTTTTCTCGCATGCATGATCCGGTACAAGTTCCAACTCCTATTAATTTTACATATTCAATTTGATATATTTTATATTGCTAATTTCACTTTTATATTTCAAAGAGTAAACTAAATTATTTTTTACACCATAATAAATCAACTAAAATAATATCCAACTAGACATTTTAATTGGAATCAGAAAAAACTTTTTAAATGATGATCTATCCTTCTGTAATCTGTAGTATATTTAATATCAGTTCGATGTATACTTTTTCTAACTTTTTAACTAGCTTTTTATAGTTTAAAAGTTTGTAGTTGAATTTTTATATTAGATAAAAACTTTTAATTATGTCTTTTTATTTTTTTTAAAATACAATTTTTTATTTTTATTTTTGTATTTAATAGAAGATGAATTATGAATATTATAAAAATAAATATTTTAGGATTAATGTATTTTTCTGAAAATAACAACTAACAAAAATCTAATAAAATATACAAGAAGTTAATTATCTAAAATTTTATTTCAAATATCATACTTTAGATTCAAATAAAATATACAAAAACATTTATTTCATGTGTTAAATATATATTAGGTTTTTTATACAATAAAAATTTTTTTTATAAATATAACTAATTATATATTAGAACATCAGCGAAGTAATTAGTTAATTTTTAAATTTATTATTTTAAAAAAGTTATAAAAGTACATGAATTTAATTAGACGAGTAAAGTTAAAGTCATTTCTTCATGTTTCAAAAATCCTAAATCACGCGTAAGAGAGTATTTAGGAATTGAAGGATGCAGTAAATATGTTTCATCATCATAGAAAAAATCATACGGCATGAATGCGAGTAAAGCGGGAACAAAAACTAATAAGTTAGTTTCACAAAAGTTGAATGAATTGAACTTTAGAACTGCTCAACCAGTAAAAACGACTAAACACATAGTGACACGCAGTTCAAAAACCGTTGAAAAGTAAACGACAAAAAGAAAATCAATACCAACACAAACCCCGCAAAAATGAACCAGTAAAAACCACACAATAGCAGTAGCAGTAAACCGACCAAGCAATGCATACTGAGAAGAAAACGAAAATGAAAAAAAAAAAAGAGAAGACAAAATAACGACTAACCCGGTAAGTAGAGTAACACCGGCGGATCCTCCATTTGCCAAGAACCGCTGCAATCCACCGTATCCGGCGGCGAGAACCACCGCGGCGCTCCACCACCACCGTTTTCCTTTTCCTCGTCGATTATCACCTTCGATTCTTCCAGAAACCGCTTCATACCGCTGAACACGCTTCTGTTCTTGCTCTCCTCTTCTTCCTCTTTCACCTTCGCGTCAACGGCTCTTTCTCCTTCCTCTTCTCGCTTCACCACCGGATTTGTTTTCTCCGGCGACGTTGTTACCGCAGACGTCGGCGCCGGAGGCCGGTCAACGGACACGGCGAAGCGCGGGATCCGGACGGAGGACCGGTGTTTCTTCCCGGCTAATGGCGATGTCGTCGTCTCGCGGCGGATGACTACTCTAAAGAGAGAGGCTGCGGTGGCCGCCGCCGCCGCCATGGTGGTTCGAAAGGTGAGATGATTTGAGACTCCTGAGGAGACAGAAAAATGAAAAATGAAAAACGAAAAAAGTGCTTTTTATAGAGGAAAAGGAAAGAATGATTAGTCTGGATGACTTCTGTTTTCTATGTAAAATAGATTGAAATAATGAACATATGAATCTCGACGGGAATTTGCACATATTTTATATTTTTTGGTAATAAATGGGTAATTTGTATTTTTTTATAAGTCACATAAAAAGTAAACAAAAATTCAGTGTTGGTACAGAGGGAAATAACAAATAAGGACTGTTTATAAGAAAATTATTGTACTATAAATTTAATTTCCATATATCATCGTATAGAANAAAATTTTTTATATTATTAATGAATTAAAATTAATTTTTTATTATTATATATTTAATTATTTTATAATGACATATTTAACTATTTTAATAATTAATTATTTTATTCCAAAAAATATATTAAAAATTAATTTAATATGATTTTTTTCACAAATTGTAAAATTAATTTGTTCTTTGTCGCAAATCAACTAATCTTACTAATTTTCCAAACAATAATAGTAAAAAAATCAAAATAAAAACTAATTAATGATAATTTTAATATTTTAGTTTAATAAATTATATTAATACTTTTCAAAGAACTTCCAATTTGGGGATAGTAATATTAAAGCGAAATTGTTTTACTCCATCAATGGAAAAATGAAACATGGCAAATGCTTGTGCAGTTGTGCATTGTCCTTTTGGTGGGTGGTGTTGGAGTTTTCGGGATGCGTGTATCTAGTGTTCCCTTTTATGCTGCGTGGCCTCTGATCTGCTTTTCACTTCTTCCACACAAATAAAGATTTTTTTTTGTACAATGTATATAAAGAAAATGAATTAATACTACTACTCCATAATTTGAATTTTGATTCTGGAATTAGAAATATCAAATAATGAAAAAAATACCATATTTATAAAAGAAGACAAATTATTATGATTGTAGTTACTTTACATAATCGTTAATAACACCATTTTCTACAATTAAAAAATAGTAGCATTTAGACTAATGAAAAAGGAAAGTTTCGTAATGATAATGGTTTATAATAAAAAAAAATTAGTAACGATGATGTCTGTACTTGAAGTGAGTTTGCGAAGGGAATGGAGGAAAATTGGAGATCCTAATTTTGGCGTGTATAGAATTAAGTTGAGTGGATAATCTGTAAGACATTTTAATACTAAAATTAGTAATGTTTTAGGTGATATAGAACATGTGTTTTATTTATTGAGTGTCTTTTTTCTTTTATTTTTGTCCTTTTGGGTTGTGCCATTTTTCAATATTTAGTGCTTTTAAGTTACATCTTTAATAGCGGGATTTGATGGTTTCAGGTTTAATGGCACTGTCGTTGTGTCGTGTTTAGTATTATATCGTAACGTCGAATTCTCATTTAATCATCGTTCCGCTATGTTACTATTTGTCCACAACAGTGCTCCCAACTCGGATTCTTGGACCCCAGTTCTTTTGTCACGGATATCCGAGTTTATGATGTTGGATTTTGTTCTTTTACTAGGACCCTAAAGGGTACTTTAAAGAAACTGAACAGATTCCTTTAGTTTCACTGGAGCAGTTATACTCCCCTCATTTTGCAAACCGTTGGCCTTCTCCTACATTCACTCTCCAGTAATAAATGCAATATTTAACTTAAGTTGAAATAGGTTTTACTTTACCTTTTTACTTTTCAGACCATTTCATTTTCAAAACCATCCTTCCAAATATGAACAATCTCCTCTCTTTCTCTCTGCAAATCTCCCTTGTTGGATTTGCTTTGCTCCCCATTGTCGTTGCGTCCTTTGCTGTGCTAAGGAGAGTTAGTGGCATTTATCAGCAAATTCTACAGCAATTGTCATTTGAGGTTAGTGAAGCTTCTGTTTTTTCTTATTTTGTGCTTTTACTTGAGAAATCTCTTTGAATCCTTGTTTGTTCTGTATACTATTCCTTTTGCTTGGTATTTTTTCTGTTTTTTCTTTGCGCTTGTTATCTCTGAATATGCTCTTTGTAGTAGGGACACCACTATTTTTAGTTTTCAAATAGTTGATGATTACTGTTTGCCCCCACTCTTCATAGTTTTCCTGCATGTTGCAAGTTCATTCTATGTTTTGAACGAGCTACAAGCTATAGGACTTGTATTCTTAGGATCTTTTTATTTCTGGCAACATAGTGGTGGTGTTCCTATAGATTTTTACGAGATGGCCAGGAAAAAGGTTATCGTGAGGCAAGGGCGTGGCGGTGCTACTAATCTACCGAGATCACGTCATGTCCCCGCTCCGGGAATGAACAGTGAGCCAGAGGTGGATATATACTCTTGAATTTTTGAGGAAGTCAAGGATACACCTTCTATAATTACTCGTGAAGAACTTGATAATTTGAGGGAGGCTCGGGTTATCTTTGATTCTGGCCTAAGCAATCTTTATGTCTTGTCTGTTCTGAGGTCTGGAGATCGGCTATGCCATATAAACGAGCATGCCAGTATTGTTCCAGATTGGTTGTGGATGTACAAGACCTTGTTTTTTCAAATTGGGGTTCACCTACCTTTTTCCGATTTCCAAATAAGCTTACCAACACATACTAGATGTGCTCTTTCCCAGCTCCACCCAAATTCTTGGGCCATTATCCGATGCTTCAAGCTTTTGTGCTCATTTTTGGATATTGAGCTTACTCTTAGAGTCTTCTTCTATTTCTTCATTCTCACCATCCCCTTTAGGTCGGAGGGCCACGGGTTTGTCTCCTTCCGAGGTGTTCCTAATAGAAAAATATTTACTTTGTTTGAGGAATTCTATCATGAATTCAAAGAAACGTTCTTTAAGATTGAAGGGGTAAAAGGCACAACTCTCTTATTTTTTACTTTGGAGGGTGCTAAAGGATTTAACTTGTATTAGAATTATAATGTTTCTTCACCAAAAGTCCAAATTTTTGGTGTCAATGCTAGCAAACTTTTAACTATCAATTTGTTAATGATGTTGTGGAATGAGAGTCCCCTAGTTTTAAGGACATTCTCATAAACAATCAAGCTGCTCGAAGCGCTATTAGTAACTTTTGTATTCATAGCCTCTTTAGTTTATACTTCGTGATTTTGTATTACTGACGATATCATATTTCAGTTGATATGGTTGGGAGACTTGCTGCTATCGCTGAAATGAAGAGGAGGTTGTCAAGTCAACCCCCAATCAATATTGGTGGTGATCAAGTTTCCTCTTCCGCCACCATCAGCTGCCAACCACAAACCTCGTAGGGTTGTGGAAACTGGGGAGGAAAGGGGTCTCGAGGTCGAGGTTCATGACCTAGAGGGAGATTTTTCGGTTCGTTCTCCTTCAAGAAAAAAATTAAAAGGCACAGGTAAGGAGGATGTCAATGTTCCATCTCCTTCATTAATTAGGAACTTTTTAGACAAAGGATTCTGAGTTTCTGACTTCGTAGACCAACATTTCATGAATGAGGAAACGAAGTTGGTGCTTGCCAAGATGCCCCTGGAGGACACCCTTCCCTAAGTCCAAAGAATGCTTCTTCGTTTGGCGATATATATCCATAATGTCGAGATAGAAATTGGTAACCTCCATTCCGACTTTCTATCCAAGGATAAGGTAATTACTAATGCCAACTCTTAGATTCAAAAATTGAATTCTACAGTTATCTCTCTCCTGGAGAAGCAAACTTCCTTTGAGGCTAAGGTGAAAACTCTAAAGGAGGCCAAAGCTGCTTCTGATTTGAGAGGGGAAAACTTGAAGAAATAAGTTTCCAAGCTAATTGGAAGGATTGATGGGCTTGAGCTCTGAGTCAGAAAGGCAGAGCAAGCTATTGTGGATGGAGTTTTCGATGAAGAGCAAAACATCCTTGACTAGATCAAATTGAGGGCTCTCGACTTGGACGTCTCCGAACTTGATGCCTTAAAAAAGGTGGTGGATGGGAAGGTCGTTTCTATTTTCTAATTTTAAACTTATTTTGCTAAGTGTTGTGAACTTGGTAGTTCAAACTTTCGTAATTTTGATAGCAATTTTTTCCGTTTGTTGTCGGGACTACTTTTGCGTGTTTCCGTTATGCTCGGGACTAACTTATGACTCTTAACATTTTACCATTTTATTAAATATTAGTTTCTATTTAACCGTTTTCGAGCTTTTAATTACGACCCGAATTTAATTTTTATACTGGTGAAGAATCTCAATACAACTTATTCATAACATAAAATTCTGTATTGGAAATCCATATTTTATCGAAATATAACACAAAGTTACGAATAAAACTTGTTTGCTAAATACAAAGGAGGCCTCATTAAAAACCTATATGCCTAGGAAAAGAGTACTTGTATTCTATTCATAGCCAAAAGATTTCTAAGAGTAATATCTCTTCAAATGAGTCACATTCCAGGTTCTCAAAACCATCCAATGCTTCAAGTTTGTATGCTCCTTTTCCCAATACTACTTTAATCCTGAAGAGTCCTCTTCAGGTCGGAGCTAGCTTTCCTTGAGCTCCTGAGGTTCTGGCATCAGCTTGTCTTAACACTAGGTCCCAGCTTGAAAGCTTCTAGATCAAATCCTAGTGTTGTATCTTTTGGCCACCCTTTTTACTTTAAAGCTTGCTCAGCTAAGTTAGCCATATTTTTAATTTCATCAATTAGGTCCAAGATTTCATGAGTTACCAAGGTTCCTAAAAGTATTCTTGGACTTGGCTCCCCGAGCTCTACTAGGATTACCGCCTCTTCACCATAGGTGAGTCTGAAAGATATTTTGTTGGTAGTGGATTGTACTGTAGTTCGGTATGACCATTGTACTGACCACACTTCGTCAACCCGAGAACCTGAGCGCTCATCTAATCTTTTCTTCATCCCATTTAAAATCACTTTATTAGTAGCTTTGGGTAAAATATCTTATAGTTTTCTCGCAGGTGCTCCACCGAGGCAAATATTTGCCAAATTCCTAAGCTGGACAACAGTTCCCAAAACCTGGAGTCCATGAATTGGGTCTCATTATCCGTGACAATAGGTTCGAAAATCCCAAATCTTGTAATGATTTCTCTCCAAACGAACTTCCAACATTAAGCAAAACTGATACTAGACAGAGGCATGGCTTCAATCCACTTGGTAAAATAATCTATAACAACTATAAGATATTTTACCTGACCCAGTCTCTGTGGAAAAGGCCCCAATAAATCCAAGTCCCATTTAGCAAATGATCTTGTCAAGATGACAGATACAAGCTCGTGAGGAGGTGCTTGGAGGAGGTTGCCATGCAACTGGCATTTGTCACATTTCTTTACGTATTCCATGGCATCCTTAATAAGAGTGGGCTAGTAGTATCCAGCTCGGATGACCTTATGAGCCAACAACTTTCCTCCCAAATGATGTCCACAGCAACCCTCATGTACCTCCTGCAACACATACATTGTTTGTTGGTCATTTAAGCATTTTAACAATGGTTGGGGAATGCCCCTTTTGTACAGTTGTCCATTTATCATGGTATATTTGGCGGCTTTAAGTCGTAACTTCTTTGCTTCCTTAGGATCACTGGGCAAGGTCTCGTGTTCTAGGTATATGCAAATTGGGTTCATCTAAGTATTAAGATTGGAGGAACAGAAAATTGGGACGTTGGGTTTTGTTACAGCAGGTTCTTTAAGCACCTCCTTTATTAGACTACAGTTCCTATTCCAGGCTTAGCACTTATGAGTTTGGACAACACATCAGCTTGTGTAATTTGTTCCTTAGGCACATGCTTGATTAAAAAAGAATCAAAGGATTGTACCTCTTGTTGTACTTTTTTCAAGTACTTATGCATTAGCGAATCCCGCTCCTAGTATTCTCCGTTAACTCAGGATGTCACCAATTGTGAATTGCTGAAAACGATCACTTCTGTTGCTCCGACATCCCGAGCTAACGCTAATCCTACAAGCAAAGCCTCATACTCAGCCTGATTATTTGAGAAAGGAAAATCAAATTTGATGGAGGCCTCAATCACCATGTCCGCACCCTTGGTTAGGATGAGGCCAACCCCTCCATACCTGACATCGGAAGATCCATCCACATGAAGCTCCCATATCGGTATGTCGGAGGCTGGGTGTGTCATTTCGGCTAGAAAATCTACCATCGTTTGGGCCTTAATGGCGGAGCGTAGTTCATAACGTACATCGAACTGAGATAGCTCAATAGACTAGCTCATCATCCGACCTACCAGGTCAGACTTTTGTAAAAATTTTTTGATCGGTTGGTCAGTTTGCACTATTTCCAAATAACTTTGAAAGTATTAGCACAACCTACGAGCCGATGTGAGTAGAGCAAATGCAAGTTTTTTCATCTTTAAATATCATAGCTCAGGTCCTTGAAGAACCTTTCTAATAAAATACACGAGACATTGATGCTTATCCTGATCCTCTAGGACTAAGGCCAAAGCCAGAGTTTCTTCAGTCATGGATAGGTACAAGAAAAAAGGTTGTCCATGTTCCGGCTTTGCTAAGACGGGAGGAGATGAGAGCAAGTTTTTAAAATGTTGAAAATTTGCCTCACATTCCTTAGTCCAAGCAAATTCCACATCCTTTCTCATTACTTTAAAAAGTTTTTTGGCTTATTTTGCGGAAGCCCCTAAAAATCTCGACAATGTGACCAATAGACCTGTGACCCTTTGAACCTCTTTAAGATTCCAAGGACTCGACATGTCTAGAATTGCTCGGCATTTCTCAGGATTAGCTTCTATGCCTCTTTGAGTGACCATAAACCCTAAAAATTTACCTCCCCAAACTTCAAATGCATATTTTGTCGGGTTCAACATCATCCTGTGAAATCGGAGGCAATTAAAAACTTCCTGCAAGTCAGCGATCAGGTTGGAATCGTCCGTTGTCTTTATCAACATATCGTCAATGTAGAATTTCATATTCTTCCCATCTGCTGCTTGAAAACTTCTTCCATTAACCTTTGATACATTGCCCCTACATTTTCAAACCAAAAGGCATTATAGCGTAGCAGTAAATCCCCTCGGGGGTGATAAAAGTTGTTTTATCTTCGTCAGCTTTATGCATCGAAATCTGGTTATAACCACTATAAGCATCTAGGAAGTTTAGTATCTTATATCACGAGAAATAGTCAATCATGTTATCAATATTAGATAGAGGAAAACATTCTTTTGGGCAGGCTTTATTTAAATTCGTATAGTCTATGCACATTCGTCATTTTCCATTAGACTTTTTGTACCGTAACCACATTGGACAACCATGTTGAGTAAGTTAATTCACGAATAAACCCAGCATCTAATAATCCCTAAACTTGGCTTTTAACCTCAGCTTCTCGGTCGGGCGACATCTTTTGACATTGCTGTGCAACCGGCTTGAAATTTAGGTTAATAGCTAGCTGATGGGACATGAATGCTCGATCAATCTCAGGTATGTCGGCAAGTTCCCAAGCAAATAAATCCACATTACCTCTTAAGAAATTCTAAATTTTTGACTTCAAGGGATAAGATAGTTCCTTATTGATCATAGTGTACTTTTCTGGGACGTCACCAATTTAGAATCTCTCAACTGTCCATTGGGCTCTGGTCTCGATTTCTCCTGTAGTTGGGAGTCTAGGTCCACAAGGAACACCCCTATGGATTCCTTAGCCTTATTCCGGAGCGTAAGGCTAGCCTTGTTGCATTTAACCACAGATATCCAATCTCTTCGTATGGTTGCAACCCGACCTTCCGCTATCAAGAAGTTCATGACCAAAAATTTTGTTGATATGGATGCGCATAAATCATTGAGCATGTTTCTTGGTGCACGAAATTGTGATCTCAATGGCGCCAACAGCTCGGTACGCACAATTGTAATATCACTCTTTTTCACAACTTCGCACAACTAACCAGCAAGTGCACTGGGTCGTCCAAGTAATAAACCTTACGTGAGTAAGGGTCGATCCCACGGAGATTGTCGGCTTGAAGCAAGTTATGGTCACCTTGTAAATCTCATTCAGGCGGATTCAAATGGTTATGAAGTTTTAATAATTAAAAAATAAATGAAACATAAAATAAAGATAGAGATACTTATGTAATTCCTTGGTGGGAATTTCAGATAAGCGTATGAAGATGCGTTGTTCCTTCTGAATCTCTGCTTTCCTACTGCCTTCATCCAATCCTTCTAACTCCTTTCTATGGCAAGCTGTATGTAGGGGGATCACCGTTGTCAATGGCTACCGTCCATCCTCTTAGTGAAAATGGTCCAGCTACGGGTTGCGTAGGGCTAATCATTTGTCGGTTCTCGATCGTGTAGGAATAGGATTTACTATCCTTTTGCATCTGCCACCACGCCCTACAGTCGTGAGTTTGAAGCTCGTTACAGTCATCCCATCCCAGATCTTACTCGGAATACCACAGACAAGGTTTAAACTTTCTGGATCTCAAGAATGCTGCCAATTGATTCTAGTTTATACCACGAAGACTCTGATCGCAAGGAATTGAAGGCTCTGTTATCAGGAGAGGCAATCAAACGCATGGACCAGGAATCCAAAAGATACACATTCAAGCTTGTTTTCATGTAGAACGGAAGTGGTTGTCAATCACACGTTCATAAGTGAGAATGGTGATGAGTGTCACATAATCATCACATTCGTCATGTTCTTGTGTGTGAATGAATATCTTAGAATAAGAATAAGCATGAATTGAATAGAAAACAGTAGTACTTTGCATTAATACTCGAGGAACAGCAGAGCTCCACACCTTAATCTATGGTGTGTAGAAACTCCACCGTGGAAAATACATAAGAACAAGGTCTAGGCATGGCCGAGAGGCCAGCCTCCAAAACGTGATCAAAGGATCAAAAGGTAATCCAAAGATGTAAAGGTCCAAAGATGTAAGTACAATAGTAAAAAGCTCTATTTATACTAAACTAGTTACTAGGGTTACAGAAATGAGTAAATGATACAGAAATCCACTTCCGGGCCCACTTGGTGTGTGCTTGGGCTGATCATTGAAGCTTTCACGTGTAGAGGTCTTCCTTGGAGTTAAACACCAGCTTTTATGCCAGTTTGGGCGTTTAACTCTGATTCATAACGTGTTTCTGGCGTTTAACTTAAGAGTAGGGTAGAGAAGGGGCGTTTGTGTCGTCAAAACTCAAGAAAAGTATGAACTATTATATATTTCTGGAAATCTCTGGATGTCTACTTTTCAACGCAATTGAGAGCACGCCATTTGAGTTCTGTAACTCCTAAAAATCTACTTCGAGTGCAGGGAGGTCAGAATCCAACAACATCTGCAGTCCTTTTTCAGCCTCTGAATCAGATTTGTGCTTAGGTCCCTCAATTTCAGCCAGAAAATACCTGAAATCACAGAAAAACACACAAACTCGTAGTAAAGTCCAGAAATATGAATATTTCATAAAAACTAATAAAAATATCCCAAAAAGTAGCTAGATCCTACTAAAAATTACATAAAAACGATGCCAAAAAGCGTATAAATTATCCGCTCATCACAACACCAAACTTAAATTGTTGCTTGTCTCCAAGCAACTGAAAATTAAATAGGATAAAAAGAAGAGAATATACTATAAATCCCAAAATATCAATGAAGCTTAGTTCTAATTTGATGAGTGGGACTTGTAGCTTTTTGCTTCTGAACAGTTTTGGCATCTCACTTTTTCCTTTGAAGTTTAGAATGATTGGCATCTATAGGAACTCAGAATTCAGATAGCATTATTGATTCTCCTATTTCAGTACGTAGATTCTTGAACACAGCTACTTTATAAGTCTTGGTCGTGGCCCTAAGCACTTTGTTTTCCAGTATTACCACCAGATACATAAATGCCACAGACATATAACTGGGTGAACCTTTTCAGATTGTGACTTAGCTTTGCTAAAGTCCCCAATTAGAGGTGTCCAGAGTTCTTAAGCACACTCTTTTTGCTTTGGATCATGACTTTAACCACCCAGTTTCAAGCTTTTCACTTGGACCTTCATGACACAAGCAAATGGTTAGGGACAACTTGATTTAGCCACTTAGGCCTGTATTTTATCCCTTTAGGCCCTCCTATCCATAAATGCTCAAAGCCTTGGACCCTTTTTACCCTTGCCTTTTGGTTTAAAGGGCTATTGGCTTTTTCTGCTTGCTTTTTTTTTTCTTTTCTCCCTTTTTTTGCCATTTTTTTTTGCTACTCTCTCTTTTTTTTCACTGCTTTTTCTTGCTTTAAGAATCAATTTTTATGATTTTTTTCAGATTATCAATAACATTTCTCCTTTTTCCTTATTCTTTCAAGAGCCAACAATTTAAACATTCATAAACAACAAGATAAAAAATATGCACTGTTCAAGCATTCATTCAGAAAACAAAAAGTATTGTCACCACAACAATATAATTAAACTAATTTCAAGGACAAATTTTTGAAACTCATGCACTTCTTGTTCCTTTGTTTTTAAAATATTTTTCATTTAAGAGAGGTGAAGGATTCATGGAATTATTTATAGCTTTAAGACATAGATGCTAGACACTAATGATCGTGTAGTGAAGACACAAACATAAATAGAACATACAGCATAAAGCCAAAAAATAGAAAAATAAATAGACAAAGAGATTAAGGAATGAGTCCACCTTAGTGAGGGTGGCGTCTTCTTCCTTTTGAAGAACCAATGGTGCTCTTGAGCTCCTATATGTCTCTTCCTTGCCTTTGTTGCTCCTCCGTCATAGCTCTTTGATCTTCTCTAATCTCATGGAGAATGATGGAGTGCTCTTGGTGTTCCACCCTTAATTGGTCCATGTTGTAACTCAAGCTTTCCAAAGAAGTGTTGAGTTGCTTCTAATAATTGTGTGGAGAAAATTGCATCCCTTGAGGCATCTCAGGGATTTCTTGATGAGGGAATTCCTCATGCTCTTGTTAAGTGCCATGAATGGGCTCTCTAGTTTGCTTCATCCTCTTCTTAGTGATGGGCTTGTCCTCTTCAATGAGGATGTCTCCCTCTATGACAATCCCAGCTAAATAGCAAAGGTGAGATATGAGATAAAGAAAGGCTAATCTTGCCAAAGGTGAGGGCTTGTCAGCCACCTTGTAGAGTTCTAGAGGTATGATTTCATGAACTTCTACTTCCTCTCTAATCATGATACTATGGATCATGATGGCCCGATCCACAGTTACCTCAGATCGGTTACTAGTGAGAATGATAGAGCATTGGATGAACTCCAACCATCCTCTAGCCACAGGCTTAAGATCCGGTCTTCTCAATTGAATCGGTTTGCCTCTTGAGTCTCTTTTTCATTGAGCTCCTTCTACACATATGTCCATGAGGACTTGGTCTAACCTTTGATCAAAGTTAACCCTTCTGGTGTAGGGGGCATGCGTTTTCTTCCATCATTGGCAAGTTGAATGCTAGCCTCACATTTTCTGGACTGAAATTTAAGTATTTCCCCCGAACCATTGTAAGCCAATTCTTTGGGTTTGGGTTCATACTTTTATCATGGTTCCTTGTGATCTATGCATTTGCATAGAACTCTTCAACCATTAAGATTCCGACTTGTTGAATGGTGTTGGCAAGAACATCCCAACCTCTTCTTCAGATCTCTTGTCGGATCTCCGGATATTTGCCCTTTTGAGCCTAAAAGGGACCTCAGGGATCACCTTCTTCTTGGCCACAATTTCATAGAAGTGGTCCTGATGGACCTTTGAGATGAATCTCTCCATCTCCCATGACTCAGAGGTAGAGGCAGTTGCCTTCCCTTTCCTCTTTCTAGAGGTTTCTCTGGCCTTAGGTGCCATACTTGGTTATGGGAAAACAAAAAGCAATACTTTTACCACACCAAACTTAAAATATTTGCTCGTCCTCAAGCAAAAGATGAAAGAAAGATGTAAAAAAGGAGAAAATGGAGGAGATAAAAGGTGTATGTGTTTCGGCCAAAGGGAGGGGAATGTGTATGATGTGTGAAAATGAAGGAGTGGAGAGGGGTATTTATAGGAAAAGGGAAGGAGAGTGGCCGAAAGGTTTGGGTGGGTTTGGGAGGGAAATGATTTTGAATTTTGAAGGTGGGTGGGGGTTTTGGGGAAGAGTTAAGGAAGTGATTGGTGAAGGGTATTTGGGGAAGAGATATGGAGGTGATTGGTGAAGGGTATTTGGGGAAGAGTGTTGTAGAAAGGTGTGAAGAGGAGAGAGAGTGAGTTGAGGTTGATGGGGATCTTGTGGGGTCCACAGATCCTGAGGGGTCAAGGAATTCTCATCTCTGCTCCAATTGGGCATTCAAAACGCCTTAGAGTGCAATTCTGGCGTTTAAACGCCAGTCTGCTGCCCTGTTCTGGCATTTAAACGCCAGTTTTCCTTCCTATTCTGGCATCTAAACGCCAATTTGTTGCCCTATTCTGGCGTTTAAACGCCAGTCTGGTGTCCTATTCTGGCGTTTAAACGCCCATAAAGGTGCCAGATTGGGCGTTTAAATGCCCATTTTGCTACCTTTACTGGCGTTTAAACACCAGTAAGTCCTTCCTCCAGGGTGTGCTGTTTTTAATGCTGTTTTGGATTTTTTTTTCTTTATTTTTGTAATTGTCTTTGTGACTTCACATTATCATCAACCTAAAAGAAAAACAAAATAATATAGATTAAAATAAAATTGGGTTGCCTCCCAATAAGCGCTTCTTTAATGTCAATAGCTTGACAGTGAGATCTCATGAAGTCTCACAGATGATCAGAGTATGGTTGAGATCTCTCAACACCAAATTTAGAGTTTGGTTGTGGCTTCCCAACACCAAACTTAGTGTTTGAATGTAGGGACTCTGTTTGACTCTGTATTGGGAGAAGCTCTTCATGCTTACTCTCCATGGTTACAGATGGAGAACCTTGAGTCTTTACTACAAGGCATTTTTCATTCACATGAAGGATCAACTCTCCTCTGTCAACATCAATCACAGCTCTTGCTGTGGCTAGGAAGGGTCTTCCAAGGATGATGGATTCATCCTCATCCCTGCTAGTGTCTAGGATTATGAAATCAGCAGGGAAGTAAAGGCCTTCAACCTTCACTAGCATGTCCTCTACTAGTCCATAAGCCTTTTTTCATAGATTTATCTACCATTTCCAATGAGAATTTGGCAGCCTGTACCTCATAGATTCCCAGTTTTTCCATTACAGAGAGTGGCATCATGTTTATCTCTGACCCCAGGTCACACAGAGCTTTTTCAAAGGTCATGGTACCTATGGTATAAGGTATTAAAAAATTACCAGGATCCTGTTTCTTTTGAGGTAAATTTTGCTGAACCAATGTATTCAGTTCATTGGTGAGCAAGGGAGGCTCTTCCTCCCAAGTCTCATTATCAAATAGCTTGGCATTCAGCTTCATGATTGCTCCTATATATTGGGCAACTTGCCCTTCAACAATGTCTTCATCCTCTTCAGAAGATGAATAGTTATTAGAGCTCATGATTGGTAAAAGGAGGTCTAAGGGAATCTTTATGGTCTCTGTATGAGTCTCAGATTCCTTTGGTTCCTCATTAGGGTATTCCTTACTGGCCACTGGACGTTTCCAGAGGTTTTTCTCATTGGGATTCACATCCTCCTCCTCCTCTAAGGTTTCGGCCATGTTGATTATATCAATGGCCTTGCACTCTCCTTTGGAATTCTCTTCTGTATTGCTTGGGAGAGTGCTAGGGGGAGTTTCAGTAACCCTTTTACTCAGCTGGCCCACTTGTGCCTGCCTCCAAATTTCTAATAGAGGATCTTGTTTCAGTCATGAAACTAAGAGTGGCCTTAGATAGATCAAAGACTATGTTTGCTAAGCTAGAAGGATTCTGCTCAGAATGCTCTATCTATTGTTGAGATGATGATGGGAAAGGTTTGCTATTGCCAAACCTGTTTCTTCCACCATTGTTATTATTGAAGCCTTGCTTCTGTTGATCCTTCCATGAAAAATTTAGATGATTTTTTCATGAAGGATTATAGGTGTTGCCAAAGGCTTCACCCATGTAATTCACCTCTGCCATTACAGGGTTCTCAGGATCATAAGCTTCTTCTTCAGAAGATGCTTCTTTAGCACTGTTGGATGCATTTTGCAATCCATTCAGACTCTGAGAGATCATATTGACTTGTTGGGTCAATATTTTATTCTGAGCCAGTATGGCATTCAGAGCATCAATTTCAAGAACTCCTCTCTTTTGAGGTGTCCTATTACTCAAAGGATTCCTCTTAGAGGTATACATGAACTGGTTATTTGCAACCATTTCAATAAGTTCCTGAGCTTCTGCAAGTGTTTTCTTTAGGTAAATGGATCCACCTGCAGAGTGGTCCAGTGACATCATGGAAAATTTAGACAAACCATCATAGAATATATCTAATGTGGTCCATTCTGAAAGCATGTCAGAAGGACACTTTTTGGTTAGTTGCTTATATCTTTCCCAAGCTTCATAGAGGGACTCACCATCTTTTTGTCTGAAGGTCTGAACATCCACTCTAAGCTTGCTTAGCTTTTGAGGAGGAAATAACTTGACTAAGAAAGCTGTGACCAGCTTATCCCAAGAGTCCAGGCTATCTCTAGGTTGTGAGTCCAACCATGTTCTAGCTCTGTCCCTTGATGATTGGATTTTTGACGGTTTAGAATTTCACTAATGAAATCTCATTGTAAAGTAAAGTTTCTAAACCAAGCAAAAATCCTTTCATACAAAAGATTGTTTGTCACAAGTAACAAACCCCTAAAATTTATAAACCAAAGTATTCAAACCTCGAGTCGTTCTCCCTAGGAATGCAATAAAGTGTCTTGTTATTGGTTATGAGGTATGTTTGGGGGTTTTGGGATTTTAGACAAGAAATACAAATGGCAAAGAAAATAAACTAACAACTAACAAAGCTCTTGGCAAGATATGAGAACTAGAACTCCTATCCTAGTTATCCTCCTCCATTGTGACCATAAATTGTTCATTGCTACCACTTAGTTAACCTCTAATCATGGAGGAAAGTCAAGTGGATGAATCAATTTGATTCCTCAAGTCCTAATCAACTTCTAAAGGAAAGACTAGCTTTAGAGGCATTCAAATCAATTAGCAACTTTTAATTATCAATCAACAAAGGAATTAGATAACTCAAGAGTCACTAATTACTCAACCAAAACCAAGAGGAACAAAATCTATACTAAAATTAAAAGAGGCATTTTATCAAACACACAAGAGGCATAAAAGGAAAGCATATGAAATCTACAACAAGAATGAAATCTAACAACAATTATTGCAATGAATTAACAACAACAATTAAAAGGAACACAATTATTATGAATTACCTCTAATTGAATTGAAAGAAAAGAGAAGGAACAAAAGTAGATCTACAACAAAGCATAGAAACAAAGTAGAAGGGCTTACAACAAAAGAATAGAGGAATCATAAATGCAACAACAAAGAATTGAGAAGAAGAGTAGAAGAGAGCATGAATCTAAATCTAGATCTAAGAACTAAACCTAATCCTAATCCTAATTCTAGAGAGAAGTGAGAGCTTCTCTCTCTAAAACTAACTCTAAACTAATCCTAATGAGTGTGAATGATGAAATCCCCCTTTGCTCTTCAATCCTTGGCTTTAAATAGAATTTTTGGCGCCAAAGTTGGTTGGGATTGGGCCTCACAATCCTTCTGAATTCGCTGGCCACGTTTTCAATCAAAAAATCATATACCAGCACCGACGCGTACGTGCACAGCACGCGTACGCGTCCATGGAGTAATTCGCAAGGTGCGCGTAAGCGCCTGGTGCGCGCGCACATCCATGGGAGAGTTCAATTCTTTGGCTTTTCATGATCTTCTCCACTTTGTATGCTTTCCTTTCACTCCTTTGATTCATTCCTAGCCTTTTTCAACCTGAAATCACTTAACAAATAAGTCAAGGCATCTAGTGGAATCAAAGGTGAATTAAAATCATCAAGTTAAAGTCCTAAAAAGTATGTTTTCACATCTAAGCACAAATAAGGAGACAATCATAAAATCATGCTAATTCATTAAATAAATATAGGTAAAAGGTCATAAAATCCCTTAAATGAAGCATAAGATAAACCCTACAAATGGGGTTTATCAACCTCCCCACACTTAAACCAAGCATGTCCTCATGCTTAAACCAATAATGAAGTAAGGGTATGGCATTTATTCAATGAAAACTAACTAAATGCAATCTACCTATATGCAACTATCTAAATGAATTCAATTGCTTAGTCAAAATAAATCAATTTCCAAGAATACATATATAAGCACAAGGGCCAAAGGTATTAACAACCATGCCAAACCACAATTGAATTGAGCTATTAAATATTTTTTACAAACTTGCATGAAAAGTGACACTTATAGGTGGAAACATGTAATTGAGCAATTGAACCCTCACCGGTAGTGTTTGCACTCTATTCGCTCAAGTGTTTAGGGTTGATTCACTCAATTCTCCTCTATTTAATGCTTTCTAAGATTTGTTCTTCTTCTAACAATCAACATATATTTCATGCATGCAGACAAGTATCATGAGGTCTTTTCTTTGGGTTGTAATAGGGTTAGGGTCAAGGTAGGATGCATATTTGGTCAAGTGAGCTTAAAATTTGAATCTTTGATAAGTTTAAACTTTCCACCTAACCTATGACATTCTATACAATTTCAAAACTAACCTAACTACCCATTCTTCTCACTTTTTCACATACTCATGTATCCCTTTTCATTTCACAACACTTATGCATTGATTTTATTGAGCTTCGCTTTGGGGCATTTTGTCCCCTTTTTATTGTTTTTCTTCTTTTTCTTTCTTTTTCTATTGTTTTTTTCTTTTTCATATTATTTTTCTTTTCTTTCCTTTTTCTTTTGTTCTTCTTATTTTTTCTTTCTATATACAAGAGCATCAATGCATAAGATTTTACATGTGATCAATACATGAGTATGTATCCAATTCCCAAATATTTACAACAAAAATACAAAACTACCCTTTTATTCACCCAATGTCCCGAGGTTCCCACACTTGAATGATACGCACACACTAGCCTAAGCTAATCAAAGATCCAAATAGAGGACAATTATTATTTTTTGCTTTAAGGCTTGTAATGTGCTAAAATAAGAACAAGTGGGTTAAGTGTAGGCTCAAATTTGCTAACAATGGAAGATAAAAGGTAAGGCCATTTGGGTAAGTGAGCTAAATGAAATGATGGCCTCAATCATATAAATACATGTATACAAATAATAATGGACATAAAGAATCAAACAAATCAAATATTACAATCATAGAAAGAGAATAATGCACACAAGAAGGAAAAATAAGTGGTTATAAGATGTAACCACACAATTAGGCTCAAAACTCACTTGCTTGTGTTCTTAGCTCAAAAATTTATGTTCCACAATATATATATTGATTCAAGCAAGTTTTATGAAAAAGTTTTTCACTCAAATCAATTGAGATGTCCTAGAGATAGGAATATTGAAAATTTTTATTATTTTGACTAAGCTTATTGTATATATATATGCAAAATTAAGAAAATGCAAGTAAAAATCCTAAAAACCTAAAATGAAATGCAAAAGTGTTGGGATTAGAAATTTGTCACCCAAAATTGCCTATTGGTCAGACGATCTCCCCACACTTAAAAGTTTGCACCGTCCTCGGTGCACTCAAAGATGAGCAAGGGGATACGGCAACTCTCCGGATTGCTACCTTCAGCTGGTAGATCAATCGGCTGCTGCGTATTCTTTCTTTCACTTTTGTTTTTGCTTGCAGTGCATCAATCATGAAGAGTAGAAAATAACACCATAAGATAAGAAGGGACAAAAGCAAGGAAGCATAATTGTTGGAATGAGGTAGTAATCACTAGAATTGAGTGAGTGAATTGGTGTAACATTTATGAAAATAGGGATGTGAGTTCTAAATTAGGCGCCTTTTAGAACACACATTAGCATAAAAATCAATGTCACAAAAGAAGCACGCACTTCACTTATTATAGTGTGCTTGAGATGCTTTAAGTAAACTTGTAAGGTAAAACAAGTATTAAAGAAGCATGAGAGCATTCAAGCTATAACATATGGACGTATGTGATCAATAAGCACAATGCATTAAGATAAATGCACAACATCCATCAAGAAATTGCCTAATCAAGGAAAATGATAGAAATTACATGATGGCCAAATCATGCAATTCAAAAAGATTAAACATGCTTGAAGGCAAATCTAATGTACTTGGTATTCACCAATTGAAGCATGAACAACTCAAAACCAAGTAGCAAGGTATAACCTCAACTAAAGAGTCCAACGATGATCATCCAAAAACAAGCATGCTGAAATGGCATGTAGTTAATGGTAAGCAGCAATGTATAGTAAACGGAGTCTATAATCCAACACTTGTAATGAAAAAGAGAAAAGAAGATGAAGACTAGACTAAGTAACTAACTAACAACTAACTATCTCACTAATTACTAACTAAAATAAATGGTTATCAATGGTATTTGGGAGTGTTGGATGAGGGGTAGAAGAAGGGAAGAAGAAAGGAGGAGGAAAGAAATGGAAAGAAGAGAAGAAAAGAGATGTGCTGAAGGAAGGACATCCACGCGTGCGCGCGCATGGAGCGCACGCGGGGGTGGTGGTGTAATGGAAGCGACGCGTAGGCGTACGTGGCGCGTCTGCGTCGATGGCTTATTTCGAGAGTGGCGCTTACGTGTCATGTGCGTGTACGCGCGAGTTGGTATGTGCCTCGGGCACAATGCGCGCACAATGCGGGCATAACTCTTGAGTCAATGTATGGAGGAATGAAATTTTGCAATCCACGCATGGTGCGCGCGTGTGGATGGTCCAAAACGCTTGATGCACGCGTACGCGCGCAGTGCGCGTACGCGTGAATGGTGCTCTGTTTTTCAAAAAAAATTTCTATGTTTTTGCACCAATCTAAGTATTCTAAACCTCCAAACAACTACCAAAACACCTTAGAACCTTATTTAACATACTGAACTATCAAATATACTCAACAAACTAATCAAAACACGAAATTAAACTAATTCTACCAATATTTACAAAAGAAAAAATGAAATGATATTACCATGGTGGGGTGTTTCCAACCTAGTACTTTTGTTTATTGTCCTTAAGTTGGACTTATGGGGAGCTCTCTCAAGGTGGCTTGTGCTTGTATTCATCTTGGAACTCCCACCAATGCTTGGTTCTCCATTGTGCTCCAAGATTTCTTATGGATTGAGCCAAGTGTTGATGGAGTTCTTCACAAGCTTGGGGCTCCCAAAGTTGATCCTCTTCTTGCAATCCGGGATCCCACACTTTATTTTCACACCCGTCTTGAAGTTGATCATTGTTATTAGTCCATCCGGGTGGTAAGCAAGAGGAATTCTCAAGGAAGTGACCAAACATCCTCCTAGACCCAAGCGATCTAGCTCTATACCAACCCTACAATTAAGCTTTGAGCATACAACCATAATAAACCTAGAATGATGTTTTCAACCACTAACGATCTCCCTTTTTACTCTTAAAGCCACAAATATGTCTAAGTTGATCATTCGTCTCAAGTAAACCATATCAAGGGGAATAATAAAGCTTAAGTATAAGGAATTTACCTACTTTAATTAGAGAATGGATGGTGGTGGCTTGGGGAGAGGTATCTCTAATGTCCTTGCAAGCTCTACTCCCTTGTTTGCTTCCTTGTCAATCTCCACCTCTTCATAAACTTCTTCATTCTCAATCCTTTGTTCATCAACTTCATCTAACTCTTCTCCATCACTCAAGTCATAAATGGGAGGTTGAGAGAAATCTACCTCTACATCACTTTCAAATTCATTGGGAGAAGGTTCTTCAAATTCAAAGGATTTTTCACCAAGAATATTGGATGCATGATCTTCATCACCAAGGGAACTCAATTCTTACTTCATTCCCTCCAAGTCTTCATTCGAAATTTCTTTTGAAGGTTGTGCACTCTCCTCCTCAACATCAAACTCACTCTTCTTGGAGGTATGTTCTATGGTTCTAGTTTCCCATGGGAGTTCCGCATCTCCTAGGTCTTCAACCACTTCTTCCTTGTCTTCAATGATCATAGGCTTCTCCAATTGTTCTAATACCATATAGCATTCCTCTTTCTCCACCGGAGTTTCCAATCTCTCCTTCATGCTATGCTTTTCAATTGATTCTCCACATATGACCATGGGAGTGCTTTGAGTGCTCAAGCATTGGGAGGTTAAAATGCTTATTACCTTGGTCAAGGTAGCCATAAATTCTAGTGTCTCCCTTTTCATTTCTCCTTTCCCTTGAAGTATAAGGCTAAGAATGAATATCTTAGAATAAGAATAAGCATGAATTGAATAGAAAACAGTAGTACTTTGCATTAATACTCTAGGAACAGCAGAGCTCCACACCTTAATCTATGGTGTGTAGAAACTCCACCATTGAAAATACATAAGAAAAAGGTCTAGGCATGGCTGAGAGGCCAGCCTCCAAAACGTGATCAAAGGATCAAAAGGTAATCCAAAGATGTAAAGATCCAAAGATGTAAGTACAATAGTAAAAAGTTCTATTTATACTAAACTAGTTACTAGTATTACAGAAATGAGTAAATGATGCAAAAATCCACTTCCGGGCCCACTTGGTGTGTGCTTGGGCTGAGCATTGAAGCTTTCACGTGTAGAGGTCTTTCTTAGAGTTAAACACCAGCTTTTATGCCAATTTGGGCGTTTAACTCTGGTTTGTAACGTGTTTCTAGCGTTTAACTTCAGAGTAGGGTAGAGAATGGGCGTTTGAACGCCAGTTTGCGTCATCAAAACTCGAGCAAAGTATGAACTATTATATATTTCTGGAAAGCTCTGGATGTCTACTTTTCAAAGCAATTGAGAACGCGCCATTTGAAGTTCTATAACTCCTGAAAATCCACTTAGAGTACAGGGAGGTCAGAATCCAATAGCATCTGCAGTCCTTTTTCAGCCTCTGAATCAGATTTGTGCTCAGGTCCCTCAATTTCAGCCAGAAAATACCTGAAATCACAGAAAAACACACAAACTCATAGTAAAGTCTAGAAATATGAATTTTGCATAAAAACTAATAAAAACATCCCAAAAAATAGCTAGATCCTACTAAAAACTACCTAAAAATAATGCCAAAAAGTGTATAAATTTTCCGCTTATCATTTCTTCCTAAGATCACATTATAAATTGTAGAATCTTGATGGATGACGAACTCGAATTGTACCACCCTTATATTGACACCTTCTCCCAAGGTGACGAGAAGGTCAACAGCCCCATCAGGTTTGATATAATGATCTCCAAGCCCAACAATCCCTGGGAGATTGGGGCTTCAAATATTAATCCTTTAAACCCAGGGCATCAATGCATTCCTAAAGAGAAGGTTTGATTCTGCACATGTGTCAATGAGGATTCTCTTCACGATGTCGTTATCTAACCTAGTAGTGATCACCAGGGGTTCATCATCTTCGAGTGTGGCAACTTGAAAATCCTCTGCCTAGAACTGTACTGCTGGAATGCCAGTTACTTTGAGAACCTTAGAGGTTGTGGCTTTAACATCCCTTTTAACGGTGTTGTTGGATCTTGGCAATCCGTTCCTTCCAACAACCACATTAACTACGACCTGGGCTGTGTCCTTCGTGATTTTTGGAGGTCTGGAGTTTCTTGGGTTCCTGGTTTTCCGATCTTCATCCTTGTTGTGCCATCTAGGTGGGAATAAACCATAATTTTATGGTTTATCTTAGATTGAATTGAGTGAATTTCATCAACTTATCTTGCATTTACTCACTATAATAGCATGTTTTTAGGCCTTTGTGAATTTTCTCCTAATTGTGCTTAATGATTAAAAACATGCTTTTTAGGCCCTTAAATTGTTAATTTGATTCACTTCAATTCTATTCGATGCCTTAATGTGTTTGTTGAGTGATTTCAGGCTTACAAAGCAAGGATAGATTGGAGAAGTGAAGGAAAAGCATGAAAAAGTAGAGAATTCATGAAGAAATGAAGTTTGGAGCATTTCATGGTCATGCGTACGCATGCCTTGCATGTACGCATGCTTTGGGAATTCGCCATATTGCACGTACACATGCCTCATGCGTACGCATGACTGAAGACACGTGATTTCACTTAAGTGAACACGTGGGTCACAATTTCAGGCCTTTTCAAGCCCAATCTAACTCATTTATGAAGTATTTCAAGCCAAACTCAAGAAGGATCAAGGAGAGAGCAATTAGGATAGGTTTTTGTTATATTTTAAGTTAGATTTCTAGAGAGAGAAGCTCTCTCTTCTCTCTTGAATTTAAGATTTTAGGTTTATTTCTCTCTATAAATTTAGATTTTTTATCTTGTTTTAAGTAAGTTTTCCTTACTTTTTATTGTTCTAGCATCTTAATTCTCTTAGTTTACTTGTTAATTTTCTCTATTTTGTTGCTTTTATGTTTATGAACTTTTGTTAATTTTGATTCTATTTAATGTAATTTGATGTTTTTATGTTTATTGTTGCTTAATTGAGTTATTATTATTTTCTTACATTTGGTAGCTTTAGATTTTATTATTATTATTGCAATTCTACCATGTTTTACTTTTATGCCTTCAAGTGTTTGTGAAAATGCTTCTCTTAGTTTTAGGGTAGTTTTTCATACTCTTTGCTTGGGATTGAAGACTTAGGTGACTTTGAGTCATTGATGTCCAATATTGATTAGTAATCTAGGGTTGTTAGTTGATTTGGTTTCCACTAACGCTAGCCTTTCACTAAGCTAATTAGTAAGTTGGCTAGGATTTGTGGATTGAGATCAATTATGCCTATTTGGCTTATCCTCGATGTTAGGATTGACTAAGTGGGATTAACTCTTCATAATTGTCATATTTGTAGTCAATGACTAGGATAGGAAACCTTAACTCTCAATCTTTGCTAGCAATGTCTTTTTAGCATTTATATCCTTCTAGCTATTAGCTTTACTGTCTTGTCATTTATTTTCTTATCTGCCTATCTCCAACCCCCTTAATCTCATAATCGATGATTCGCACACCTCATTGAAATTTCTTTGAGAGATGACCTGAGATCTAATATTATCGGTTTTTGTTGGTTTTCATTCGTGACAAGCAAATCAAACTTTGATTTGGGTCATTTGTTGGTTTGGAACTATACTTGCAACGTAATTCTTTTATGAAATTTCTAGACTGACGTTTGGCCTGCATCAAGTTTTTAGCGCCGTTGCCGAAAAATTGCAATGTGTGCTTGTTATTGGTTATTGTATATATGTTAATATTGTGAATAGTTTGTTTTTGTTTCTTTGCTAGTTGTAGGAGTTTATTTTCTTTGTTTCTTAATAGTTTTTGTTTTGTTTTTTTCCTTTTTACTATAAATTCTCACCCTTTTGGCTTTGAGTTTGTTTGTAACTATATTGTAGGAAATGAGAACTTCAATGATGGTACACGCTATAGGATTGGAAGCCAATTGAGAGAGGAATCACGCTCTTATGAACAGAATTTTTGGTATCCGTATCAATTTTCTCCGTTTGACAATGATCATAATTCGCCCCAAGGCACACAAATATAAACTAACTCCTCAACATGGTTCTCAATCTTATTCACAAGTCCCAACTTATCAAACACCTTCCCGTAATCCGTATCCACTATACCACCAACCTTATTGATGCGTGAGCATCTTTCTTATCTTTTTCTAGTGAATTTGCACTTAAATTGTTGAGTTTAATCAAGAATTAATTATCTTTTAGCCACTATGGATGCTACTTTGAGTCTTGTGCATTTCTGTTTATTTTAGGTAGCATTCAGCTGGATTTGATGGAGTTTCTGTAGCACAAGAATTAAAGGAGAAAACCAGCGAGGAGCAACGCATACGGGTACCTGACGCGTGCGCGTGATTTGGAGCTTTCCATGGCAACGCGTGCACGTAGATGACGCGTACGCGTGATTTGAAGATTTGCACAGTGACGCGTGCGCGTACTTGACGCGTACGCGTGACACGCAGAAAAGACTATCGACGCGTACGCATGACTGATGCGTACATGTGACATGCGCCACGTGCAAAAAAATCTGGGGGCGATTTCTGGGCTGCTTTTGACCTAGTTTTAGCCCAGAAAGCACAGATCAGAGGCTGCAGAGTGAATGAATCAAGTGGTCCCCATCCATCAATTGAAGACTTGATGATTGTTATAATTAATTCTAATTTAAATTCAAATTTGATTTTTAAATTAGGAAAAGATATTACTTAATTTTAGAAAATAGATTTTTCTAAAATTAATTAGGATTAGTTATAAAAAGGGATTCCATTAGTTAACTTTTCATGCCATCAGATTAGAACTCAGTACATTTTACCTGAATCCTTATTTTCTCTCTGAACCATGAGCAATTAAACCTCCACTGTTAAGGTTAGGAGCTCTGTCTATTTGTATGGATTGATTTTATTACTTTTTCTATTTTAATTCATGTATGGATTTATAATTTAAGAATTGTTTTCGCTCTTCATCTTATGAATTTGGATAGAACAGAAGTATGACCCTCTTTCTATTTGAGTTCTTGTATAACTTGGAAAAGCTCTTTACTTGAACAACAGCTTGAAAACATATTCTACTAAATTTTAATTATCTGGATTTAACAGGATACGTGACATATAATCCTTTTATTTTTAGGTAATTAGAGTTTTTGCGGCATATAAACTGGAATTTGTTCATCACCCTCTAATTGGAATAAACTGACCAAGGAATTGGCTGTTGATGAATTTTAGAGGAGACTAGAAAGGTCTAAGGAATTAGGGTCTAGTCACATATAGTTTGCCATAAATTAAATCCTACATGATTAAAATAGTTAGTAAGAAAAGTTAATTCGGAAAAATAGATAACTCTGAAAGCTTAACTGTTTTCTCCATATTTTATTTCCAAACCATTTACTTTACTAATTTAGTTTCTGCACGATTGTTTAATGCTCTTTGAACATCCAACACTCTTTTCTGTTTGCCTGACTAAGCTCATCAATCAACCATTGTTGCTTGATCCATCAATCCTCGTGGGATCGACCCTCACTCACCTGAGGTATTACTTGGTACGACAGCAGTGCACTTGCCAGTTAGTTTGTGGGTTAGAAATTACCGTACCACTTATATGCCTCACCTTATGATTATTATGAACGAATACCCATAGAACCACCCCCATTCCAATACTAATACTCCCAAGAATCACCAATTCCATATACACTACCTCAATATTCTCACCAATATGAACCACCTTTCAATTATGAAACCTTTCTCCCAAACAATGAACCCTCCTCTCTACCTCAAGCACTCATGGATGACACTATCATTTCATTTTTTCAAGAGCAAATTGAAGTTCAAAAGATGCAAGAAAATATCATGGCTACCTTGGCCGAAGTCATAAGCAACTTAGCTGCACAACGCTCATGCAATCAAGGCATTCCAATTGATGAACGAGGAGAATAAACCGAAGAGCATAGGATGAAAGAGAGGTTGGAATCTCAAGTGGAAAACTAGGAGTGGACGTATGTATTGCAACAAGTGTAGGAAGATGAAATCATTGAAGAAGAAGAAGTGGTTGAAGACGTAGGAGAAGTTGAGTATAAGGTGGATTCTAAAGTTGCTGAGCCTCCTTCTATTGAACTTGAAATTGATGTTGAGGAGGATAATGCACAACCTCCAAGACATATTATGAATATTAAAAAATTGGAAGAAGTTGAACAAGCAACAAGTTCCATTATTGACGATGGTTCCAAACCAACTAATGATCCCTTTGAGTTGGATGAACCTTCCCCCGTTGAATTTAAAATAGATGTTGACGTTGACTTTACGCAACCTCCAAGATATGACGTGAGAAATAGGGAGGAGTTAGAAGAAGTTGGTGAGGAAGATACTGAATTTGAGAAACCTTGTCGGAAAGTGAAAATCGAAGATGCTTGTCAATTGGTGGAAATCCTTCAAAAAGGATGGACGTGGGTGGAAATTGCCTTGTCAAGACCATTGAAAACATCTCTTGCTAAGTCATCATCATCAATTATATTGCTTAAGTAGGTAATACTCTTATCCTTAAGCTTTCTTATTTTGCTTGAATATGGTTTGCTTGAGACGGATGGTCAACTTTGAGCTCTTTGTGGATTCAAGAGAAAAAGAGAGATGGTTAGTGATTGGAAGCACCATTCTAGGTTCATTATGGTTGCATCTTCAAGGTTTAGGTGCAAAGGTTGGCGTAGTGTTCAATTGATTGGGTCTAGGAGGACGCTTTTATGTCCATATGAGAATTTTGAGTGCTTACCACCTAGAATAAATTTTGATGATCAATTGGAAGACGGGTGTAGGAACAAAATCTGGGATCCCGGCATACATGGGGATCGACTGTGGGAGCTCCTAGCTTGTTCGGAACTTTATCAAAGCTTGGTGCGCTTAACTGAAGATTCTGAAGCATATTGAAAATCCAAGCATTGGTGAATGTTCAACGATGAGTTCAAGTATAAGCCGCCATAACAAGGGGCTCGCCAAAATGTTCGACTTAAGGACTATAACTAAAAGTTCTAGGTGGGAGACACCCCACCGTGGTATGATCTTTCAATCTTCCTTTTTGTATATATTGATGAATAATTTGAATCTCCTTTGTTAGATAGTTTTGTTAGCTTTTCTTGGTAGTTTAGCATGTGCAATAAGGTTGGTATTGTTTTGGTAATCTTTTGGGTGTTTTAAATACTTGGTTTGGTGCAAAAGAGTTGAAAAATTTTAAAAAATAGAGCACCAACCGATGCGTACGCATGAACCTCAAAAGATCATCAACCCATGCGTACGCATGGCACTAAAATAGTACCAAACTTGGTTTGTGCATGTACTATGCGCACGCACAACCAAATATATATTTCTATTTTATAAAAAAAACCCAGGGCATGCTACGCATGGTGCCTTCACAGGGGCTTAAGGTATTCATGCGTGTGTTGTACATCCATCATGCGCACGCACAATTGCCATATCATGCGTACGCATGAAACCTAACTGTGCCCCAAGGCATGCGTATGCGTACGCATGAATTCAAAATGCAACCCGCCTTATGTGTGAAACCCTAACACATTCACATAACACATTCCCTCCATTCCCCCAATGTCTCCTTCTCTTTTCCCCAACGTCTCTCCTACCCCTCTTCCTCCTCTATTGTTGGCCACCCTCCAACCACCATCGTCCAACCTCTGGTGATTACACAGCCTTCGTCCACCCTATTTCTTTTCCCCTTCCCCCGTTTCTTCTATTTCTTCCTTTTCCCCTCCCTCTATCATTGCAGCCGCGGCATAGCTAGCACTGCCGGAGCGGTCACAATCTTTCACCACCCGTATTTCTTCTTCTTTTACTCACTCTCAGTGCCTCAATCATAGTCTCACATAACCCCACTCTATTTCTTACCATCTCTGAGGCAGTCAGAACAGGGCACTGCCCTATTTTCTTCCCCTGCGTTAACTACCGCTAGCCCCTGCTTTAAGCCATCAGTGTCGCCTCCCTTGGGCGGCCACCATCGTCACTAGCTGAACCTTTGCAACCTTTCCATTTCTTCTTTGTTATTATTCCTCTGTTATCAGGTTACATTCATCTCTTTGATTTTGCTTCTATTTAGTTTTATTTTGTTAATTAGTTAATTTTGATTAGATTAGTATTAGTTAGAATTGGATATTTTAGTTGATTCAGGTGGTTAGGTAGGTTTGAATATAGTATGTAGTGTATTCTAGGCTTATTTAATTCTGCTATTGTGTTTGGATTGAATTCTCAGAAATTTGTGATTTGTGGCATGATGATGACTCCCTTGTTTGATTGATTGAATTGTAGAATTGTTGCTTCAACTCAATTGTATTTATTTGTGTAATTCATATGAATTGATATCTCAATTGTGTTTGTTGTCTACTGCATTCATATGGATAAGTATTGATTGAGTAAATTCTTTTGATTTCTAATTGAATTACTGCTGAAAGTTTGTGACAATTTGCTAAATTTATTTGATGCTTTTCTGATTTAGTAGATTGTTGAACTTTGTGGGTTACTTGCAAATTTTTATTGCCGTTATATTTCTGAATTTTTATTTGAAGCTGTGTTTTATGAATCGGTGATACAAGGTTCTTATTAACGGTTTTCTGTGTCAGTAAGACCTTGTGCACCAATTGGTTATTGAATTACCTCGATTATTTTATTGTCAATTTTTTTTAAAAAAAATTTCTTCAAAGATTGTTTTCAATTCATTTTACATCACTCTATTGAAGTGAATGCTTTTATGTTTCTTCATGGCCAAAACTTGTTGTGAATTATGCTTAATTGAGGCACCTTTTGATTATACTTGCAAAATTGGTGTATTTTGACCTTTGTAACCATTAAATTATACTATTGGCTCTTAAATGATCTTGAGTTACATCAGGTATCAATCTTACTCCTTTTCACACCAATTTTTCAATTTTAGTGGTTAAACGCATTGATGTATAAATATGCTTCATTTTCAACTTTTTCTTGCTTGTTTCATCATTAATAACTTGTGCATATACGTTATTGATATGTGAACTTTATTTGATTGAATATTTGCACTACACATACTTGGATTAGTCATTTCTAGCATATTTCTTTACTTGTGAAGTTGAAAGTGAGCTTATCGGTTTTAACCTTTTTTGAAACCTCTCAAAGTTAAGGATCATGCTTGCTATGTACCTAACCTCTAATTTTTCTTTTTCAATTAATATTTTTCTTTTTCAATTAACTATTTTCTATTTTTTAGTGCGTAGCAATAGTATCCCTTACTTTCTTTTTGTTAAACAGGCAAGCCAACTTACTTTAGTTGATTCTGATTGATTAGTGAGTGATTCCTGCTTGTTTTGCTTTGTCATTTTACTTTCTCTTCCAGTCAATTTTCTTTTTTTCCTTTCACTTCAGGAGGCCTTACGTGCTGGACAAATTTGAGAAGCTTAGCATCTTGAACTGCGTATTCCAAAGCATCCTTCAAATTAATACAATCTTCGGTCTTGTGACCATAAGATTTGTGGTAATCATAGTATTGAGACTTGTTTAACGAGGCTCTAGGTTGAATATGTCTTGCTTTTGGTAGTATACCTTGATGAGAAACTTGTTGATATACTTCGATAAGTGAGGCCACTAAAGTTGTATGGGAAGAAACCTTTTCGACTTGTGGGGTTGGTGGTTTTGGAGATGAGATTTGTCATGAATTCCTGACTTTGTTTGGTGATGACGCCAAATTTTTCTTTTTTTTTGAGACCACCTTTGAAACGTTTTTATCTCGCATGTACTCTAGAGCGATATAATGAATTTCTTCCATTTACTTCACTTCCTTGGAAGGCAGATGTCTATAGAAGTCTCCTTCCAATAATCCAGCAATCAAGCACAAGCACATGATCTCTGGGGTTCGTGGATTTACCTCCAAGAGTGCTTTAGTAAAGTGCTCCAGATAATCTCGGATATTCTTTCCTACTTTTTGTTCTACCCCCAGTAGGGAAATTGGGTGCTTAGACTGGGTTTTCCTAGTGATAAAATAAGCTAAGAATTCACTCTAATGTCAACAAAGGAAGAGATTGATCCAGAAGGTAACGTATTGAACCATGCTATATAGCTGGTCTCGACAAAGTCACTGGAAAGGCTTTATATTGGATTGCATCTCCCACTCCTTCTAAGCTCATCCTTGCCTCAAAGGCATCAATGTAGGTCATCCGACCAATCGGCCGTTGTTGGGTGAAAATTTCTAATCCTAACACTTTCACATTTTATTTTATTCCATTACTAGGTCTTTTAGAACTTTTAATTGTATTTTCTTAGTTTGCATATATATATAATAAGCTTAGTCAAAATAATAAAATTTTCCAAGAAAAATATTCTTAATAGGGCATTGACATCCCAATTGATTTGAGTAAATATTTTTCATTGAACTTGCTTGAATTATATATTGTGAAACATGATTTTTTAGCTAAGAACACACAATCATGTGAGTTTTGAGCCTAATTGTGTAGTTGCATCATATAACCACTATCTTCATTCTTGTGTGTATTATTCTCTTTTTATGATTGTAATATTTGATTTGTTTGATTCTTTATATCCATTATTCTGTGTATATATACATTTATATGATTGAGGCCTTTATTTCATTTGAGCTCACTTACCCAAATGGCCTTACCCTTTTATCCACCTTTGTTAGCCAACTTTGAGCCTATTTTAATCCCCGTTTGTTCTTTATTTTAGCACATCACTAACCTTAAGCAAAAAATAATAAATATCCTTCATTTGGATCTTTGATTAGCTTAAGCTAGTGAGAGTGTGTATCATTTAAGTGTGGGGAAGCTTGGAAATATTGGTTAAGGTAAAAGTGTATTTTGGGCTTTCATTGAAGATCTTAGAAATTGGATATATACTCATGCATTAAATGTTTAAAACCATATGCATTGATACTTTTGTATATATTTTATTGTGAAAAGAAAAAAAGAAAAAGAAAAGAAAAATAAAAAGAAGGAAAAGAAAAGAAAAAGAAAGAGAAAGCAATAAAAAGGGGACAAAATGCCCCAAAGTAAAGTAACAATAACAATGCATATGTGTTACGATTGAAAAAGAATACATGAGTGTGTGAAAAAGTGAATAATGGGTAGTTAGGCTTGCACTTGAATTATATAGGTTATTATATGTGTTAGGTGAGAGCTTAGGTTAATCAAAGATACAAATTTCAAGCTCACTTAGCCATATCATCCTCACTTTGACTCTAGCCCCATTACAACCTTGAAAAGCCCTCATGATATTTGTATGCATGCATTGAATAACTGTTGATTGTTAGATGAAAAACAAATCTTAGAAAGCATGATTAGAAGAGAATTGAGAGAATCAACCCTATATACACTTGAGCGACTAGAGCGGATACACATCCGATGAGGAGTTTGATTGCTCAATTACATGTTTTCACCTATGATCATCTTTTTTCTTGCAAGTTGTTAAATTCTTTTCAATAACTCAATTCAATTGTGGATTTAATTTGATTGTGATTTCTTTAGCCCTTATGTTCATATATGTATTCTTGGAAATTGATTTATTTTGACTAAGTAGTTGCATGCATGTATATTGGTTGCATTTAGATAGTTTGCATTGAATAAATATTGATACCCCTTTCTTGTCTTTCTTGAGTTTAACATGAGAACATGCTTGGCTTAAGTGTGGGGAGGTTGATAAACCACAATTTTATGATTTATCTTGTGTTGAATTTAGTGGATTTTATCAACTTATCCCATATTTATATTCAATAAAATAGCATGGTTTTGTGAATTTCTTCTAAATTGTGCTTAAGATTAAAAACATGCTTTTTAGGCCCTTAATTTATTAAATTTAATTCATTTTGATTCCACTCAATACCTTGATGTATTTGTTAATTGATTTCAGGCTTAGGAGGTAAGGATTGGATCAAAGAAGTGAAGAAAAAGCATGCAAGATAGAGAATTCATGAAAAATAAGGATTTGGTGAATGCAAGGTCACACGTATGCGTGCCCCACGCGTACGCGTGACACTTGTCACGTGACCTCATTAAAGGAACACGTTGGGGGCAATTTTTGAGCTCATGGAAGCCCAAATCCAACTCAACTCTGAAGTATTTGAGGCAGAATTTAAGAGAGAACAAGGGGAGAGAAATTAGGATAGTTTAGTAACATGCTTTAGGTCATATTTTAGAGAGAGAAGCTCGCTCTTCTCTCTAGAATTAGGGTAGATCTAGGTTAGATTTTTCTTAGGTTTAGGTTTTAATTGTTTCTTTGATTTATTTCCCTTGCAATTTATTGTTATTTTGTTTTGTTCTCTTAGTTTTATTTGCTATTTTTTATTTTGTTGCCTTTATGTTTATGACTCTTTGTTGATTTTAGTTTCATTTAATGCAAGTGATGTATTTTTATGTTCCTTGTTGTTTAATTGAGTTGTTATTGTTATTTTCTTGCATTGGGTAGTTGTAGATTTTACTATTTCTTGCACTTTTACTATACTTTCCTTTTATGCGTTTCAAGTATTTGATAAAATGTTTGGTTGGATTTTAGAGTAGATTTTTATACTCTTGACTTGTTATTGAGGACTTTGGTCCCTTGATATCATTGATGTCCAGTTTCATTGGTGATTTAGGGTTGTTAATTGGTTTTAGAATCAATTATGTCCACTTGACTTCACCCTCCATGTTAGAGAAAAACTAAGTGGAATTAACCCTTTGCAATTACCATGTTGTGGTTAATAATACAAGATAGAAAACTTTGATCATCAAACCTAAACCCCCCCCCCAAAAAATATTTTCCAATAACCAATAATAAGCACACTTCCCTGCAATTCCTTTGAGAGATGATCCGAAATTTAAATACTCTCGGTTTTTATTGGGTTTGTACTTGTGACAAACAAATTAAACTTTGACTGAGGATTGTCTATCAATTTGGATCTATACTTCGACAAAAAAAAATAGGGTTTGCCCCCATTATCACGTGCTCTCAGGTTTTCCTGTGCCTTTTAGGGCTTGGACTCCTCTGGGAGTTTGCCACCTTTTAGAATGGGTAGATCGTGACTCTTCCCTTGCCCGCCTATTTGCATCCCGAGAATCGTGACATCATCGAGGTGACCTCTTCTCCTCTCTTTGACGTTGGGGTAAATGTGAATCCCGTCGATTGAGGTCCCGCCCTTGTTCAAGGTTCTCGAGATTGTGCTCTTCACGTTCCCTGGCTAGGCGACTTTGGGAGTGCAATTGCCTAGACAACGAGCGTTCAGCCAATTGTCATTCAAGTTCCAAACGGTGGCGTTCCAACTCTTGTACCTGATGTCGCATTTCTTGCATGGCATGATGGTAGTCATCCTCTAGGCCAGCAAAATGACGAGCTTCCGCATGACGGGGTTCCGGATTAAGGACTCCTTGATTTTCATACCCGGGGGCACTTTTTTCGTGACTTGGGGTAACATCAGTTTCGTATCCGTCTTCCCGATGTTGATTCTTCAGTGAATTCTCTAAATTGATTATAGAATAAATTCGATGTTGGCCATGATCCTTGGCAAAGTAGGATCCCCACAGACGGTGCCAAATGTTTGTACCTGAAGTGAGTTTACGAACTGAAGGGATAAAGATCAGAGATCCTAACTTCGGCGTGCACAGAACTAAGTCAGGTTGGCAACCTGCAAAACACTCCGATGCTAAAGTCAGTATTATTTTAGGTGATATAGAACATGTGTTTTATCTGTTGAGTGCTTTCCCTTTTATCTTTGTCCCTTTGGGTTGTGCTGTTTCCCAACATTTAGTTCCTTTAAATATCGTCCTTAATGGCGGGATTTGATGGTTTCAGGCTTAATGGCGCTACCGTTGTATCATTTTAGTATTATATCGTAACATCGGATTCTCATTTAATTATCGTTTTGTTATGTTACTATTTGTCCAGGACGGATATGATATTTATGATTTATCTTTTAATTATATTGTTAATTAAAAAAAACAAAACTTTGATTCGTTATATAAATAAATTTTATAATTAAAAAAAGTGTTTTGAATACAATTGATATTTTTTATTTTTAAATTTAATAGCTCCAAAATCATTTGACTCATCAGCTTTGATGCGAATACCAAAAAAAAGTCAATTTTGATCAAGTATATAATTTTGTGTAGAAGCTTGTATATTTATCAAAAAAATAAAAAATTTATTGAGTAAAGAAATTTTAAAAAAAAGCAAAGAATTTGTTTCATTCTGAAACATAAATAGAAAAAGCAGTCCTGTTTGTTAATATTAGAAGAAATGTTCTGTTAGAATTCTGCCATGAGCAAGGGATTATCGGGTTTTTGGTCTTTAACTCATGGCAGCCACCATCATGAGTGGCTCACATTCTCATACTCCAACAGGACCTATTAAGAAAAGGTGGAAAAACTTTCTCAAGATCGATGAAAAAGGGCAAGAGGACAGGGAAAGGAGTGGAATTCTTAAGACGTATTGCTCTAGCACCTAGAGTGGAGGAATGAATGGAAGAGAAGAATGGTAGCAAAGAGGAAGAGCTTCACATTTAGAAGGTGACTTTGTGAAGATGAAGGTCAGATAGAAGGAGAAAATGTTAAGAAAGTTTCTTTTGCAGGCGAAGGTGGACTAGAGCGTGCAGAGGAAGGTAATACGAATGGAAGAAATAGGGTGGATACTCAAGACAGCAAAGAAGAAGAGGAAATAACTGTCCAGAAGCTGCCAAATGGTTTCTACAATTTAGTTATCTTTGACGGAGTGAAGATAGAGCTAAAAAAATATTGGTGGGAGTGTCTCATTGTCAAAACTCCTTGGGAGAATGATTTCTATCAGCTCTCCAATGATGACTTCAAATGATGTGGGAAAAAATGAGGTCTACAAAGGTGATTTATTTGGACAATGAGTTCTTTCTTGTGAAGTTTTTTAATTCGGAGAATTTAGATTTCACACTAATGGAGGGTCCATGAAAGATTTTAGATCACTATTTAATTATATAGTTGTAGAAGCTTGACTTTAACTCTACTGTTGCCACAATAGACAATATCGTTGTATAGATTTGCTTGCCTAATTTGGCCATTGAATACTACCATAGATCAATTTTGGAGAAAATTGAAAATATAGTGGAAAGAAGGGTGAAAGTTGACTCCAATGCAACGCATATTACTAAAAAAAATTGCTCGTTTGTATGTGAAAGTATTGTTGTACCAACCTTTAGCTTCCCAATATTTGGTCAATGAAAAAATCTATAAGATTGAATATGAAAGATTGCACCATAATTATTTCAACTGCAGACATGTTGGGTATGAAAAGGCTCAATACCCTGAAATTCAAGAAAGAAATAAAGGTGGTCTAAACCAGTAGAGCACAAAGCAAACCAAAATCACATATAAAATACAGTGTCCAAAGTTGATGGTGAGGGCATCATAGTCAATTTGAAAAGTAAGAAGCGCAAAAATGTCATGGAGCAATCAAATGAAGGCTATAGGCCTTGGATGCTGGTTTAAAGGAGTGCACGTGGCAAAAGAAGCACAAAATATAGAGAAGAAATGCAAAGTAGAAGAAAGAAGAAAAAAGAAAAAGAAGATGGTAGCGTACAATCTTCTTATTTTGCAATATTACAAACGAGTGGTACGGAGAATCAAGAACCTTCTAATCATGAGATGTCAGAAGGTGATGCCAATAAAGACAAAGGAGAGGAAACAACCAGGTAAAGAATAAAGTTAAAGGAATTCATGCCCAACATAACAATAATACATTTACAAGTAAAGATGCTGCCCGTCACAATCCTTCAACCTCACAGAAGAAATAGGCCTAAAACTGCACCAACCCTACCCAAATCCAACAATTAAAGGAAAACAACATGACCACAAAAGAGACTCATCAACCAATCCTAATCCTCATACCAACATGACCAATCTGACCCATCAATAGAACAAAACCAGAACCACTCCAATATGGATATTGAAAACCCAATCCCCAACCTTGAAAATCACAAGAAACCTAACCTCAAGAGCCCAATTCAATCCTAGGAAAATCCCAAAACTTTTCAAGAGATGAAAAGTGTGGAGGACCCCCAAACCCTGAGCCAAAACCCCTAAATTTTAGCTAAATTGACTCAAGTGCCCTGATCAATACAATGATACTAGTGGAGTATGCTATGAGAAATGAAGAAGAAAGACAAGAAGAAATGCATCCCTTACAGGACGTGAGATGTAATGCTCATAGAGGAGCTCTTATCCCTATTGGACTATAAACATATCGGGTCTAGAGGACTTATTTCTCTTATATCTTGAAATTTGTTTATGATGAATATACTAGGGTGGAACACTAGCAGAGTTGCGAATGATGCTAACATTCGAACTCTTAAAAAATTCAAAAGGCAGCATAGACTAGATATTGTTCTCCTTTTTACGACTAGATGCAGTAGTGCTAGAGCTCTAGAGGTAATCTTGTCCTTAGTTTTAATTCCTATATTATTGAGGATGCTATTGGGGGTGGCATATGGGTCTTCTGGAAAAATAATTGTTTGAAGATTCAAACCATTAAAAAGTATAATCAATATGTCCACCTTAAGGTCGAATACCTAGGAGATGTAACTTGGATTTTATAATTTATTTTTGCTATCCCTTAAGATAGAATAAGACATGTTGGTTCTGAAAACATAAAAAAATATTGTAAGAAGAAATAAAGAATCTTAGATGCTTATAGAGGACTTCAATGAAATAAAAAGTGAGGGGAGAAAAAAAGGGTGCTCAAGTGGATATACATGTTTGTAGGAGATTTAGATACTAGATGGATGAGTGTGGTCTCTTGGACCTTGGTTATGCGGGGTCTAAATTTACTTGTAGAAGAAGTCAGAGAACCGAGAATGGATATATTTAAACGCTTTGACAAAGCCTTGGCAGTTGGTAAACACGGATTAGAGAACTGAATTTGGGGATGATAGAGTGGAGTTATTCCAATGGTCAATTCTGACCATCATCCTCTTTTAGCCATTCGCAAACCAGACATCATTGATGTTGGAGAAAAGCCTTTTCGATATGAGGTGATGTGGAGTACTCATCCAGATTTTCAAGAGTTCATTCATAGTTACTAGAATAAAGAAAGAACATGATTCTAAAGTTAAGAAGAAGTGATGGAAGCTAGAATGATGATTTAGAAGAGATCAAATTAACAGTGGTCAAATTTTTCAAAGAGCTTTACAAAGAAAAAAATAATGCAATCTCCTGCATCTAGATTAACACTACATATCTCTTCTAATTGATCTAAAGAAGAGGAGTTTACAAAAGACACCAAACCATATTGACATAAGGCAAATCGTAGCTTTAAAGGCTTTGGGCAAAGATAACTTTTCGGCCCTTTTCTTAAAAAGAAATTTGAGAGACTATTGGAAACTCTTTTTGCTATTTTGCTAATTATTTATGGAGAAATGCTAAAGGAATTAACGAGATTAATCAAACTCTTCTTGCTTTGATTCCTATGGTTGATTGGTGGACGAAATTGTGATCAAAGAGTTCCAGGCACTGTTAGAGAAGCTCACAACTCCGTTCAACTTAACCAGCAAGTGTACTGGGTCATCCAAGTAATACCTTACGTGAGTAAGGGTCAATCCCACAGAGATTGTTGGTATGAAGTAAGCTATGGTTACCTTGTAAATCTCAGTTAGGCAGATTAAATGGTTTTGGGTTTCAAAAATTAGTAATAAATAGAAAATAAAAAGGGATAGAAATACTTATGTAATTCAATAGTGGGAATTTCAGATAGGCGTATGGAGATGTTGTGCTCCTCTCGTATCTCTACTATTTTATTACATTCATCCAATCCTTCTTATTCCTTTCCATGGCAAGTTGTATGTAGGGCATCACCATCATCAATGGCTACTTTTAATCCTCTCGGGAAAATGGTCCTATGCGCTGTCACTGCACGGCTAATCGTCTAGAGGCATCACCCTTGTTGATGGCTACATCCCATCCTCTCAGTGAAAATGGTCCAAATGCTCTGTCATAGCACGGCTAATCATCTCTCGGTTCTCAATCAGGTTGGAGTAGAATCCATTGATTCTTTTGCGTTTGTCATCACGCCCAGCCTTCAGGAGTTTGAAGCTCGTCACAGTCATTCAATACCGGAATCCTACTCGGAATACCACAGACAAGGTTAGACTTTCCGGATTCCCAGGATCCTACTCGAAATACCACAGACAAGGTTAGAATTTCCGGATCCCCATGAATGCCGCCATCTATCTAGCTTATACCATGAAGATTCTGTTGAGGAATCTAAGAGATATGCACCCGGCCTAAGGTAGAACGGAAGTGGTTGTCAGTCACGCGCATTCATAGGTGAGAATGATGATGAGTGTCACGGATCATCACATTCATCAAAGTGTTGTGCAACGTATATCTTGGAATAAGAATAAAAGAGAATTGAATAAAAAGTAATATTAATTGTATTGAAACTTGAGGTACAGCAGAGCTCCACACCCTTCATCTATGGTGTGTAGAAACTCCACCGTTGAAAATACATAAGTGAAAGGTTCAGGAATGGCCGAATGGCCAGCCCCCAAAACATGATCAATAGCCTCCTAAGATGAAGAATAAAACAAAACTGAGACCAAAGATGAAACGTGGTCAAAAGACGACTAATACAATAGTAAAAAGTCTTATTTATACTAAACTAGCTACTAGGGTTTACATGAGTAAGTAATTGATGCATAAATCCACTTCCGGGGCCCACTTGGTGTATGTTTGGGCTGAGCTTGATCTATCCAGGAGCTTAGGCTTTTCTTGGAGTTGAACGCCAAGTTATAACGTGTTTTGGGCGTTCAACTCCGGATCATGACGTGTTTCTGGCGTTTAACTCTAGACAGCAGCATGTACTTGGCGTTCAACGCCAAGTTACGTCATCAATTTCCGAATAAAGTATGGACTAGTATATATTGCTTGAAAGCTCTGGATGTCTACTTTCCAACGCCGTTGAGAGCGAGCCAATTGGAGTTCTGTAGCTCCAGAAAATCCATTTCGAGTGCAA